>NC_133133.1:94281823-94881823 GCF_048418815.1 Hemitrygon akajei | reverse complement strand
TGCTTTCCCATTGTCATTCAAACTCAATGCTCTCCCATTGTCATTCAAACTCAAACAGCTCACATTGTCATTCAAACTCAATGCATTCCCATTGACATTCGAACAATGCTCTCCCATTGTCATTCAAACTCAATGCTTTCCCATTGTCATTCAAACTCAATGCTCTCCCATTGTCATTCAAACTCAATGCTCTCCCATTGTCATTCAAACTCAAAGCACTCCCATTGTCATTCAAACTCAATGAGCTCACATTGTCATTCAAACTCAATGCACTCCCATTGTCATTCAAACTCAATGCACTCCCATTCTCATTCGAACTCAATGAGCTCACATTGTCATTCAAACTCAATGCTCTCCCATTGTCATTCAAACTCAATACTTTCCCATTGTCATTCGAACAATGCTCTCCCATTGTCATTCGAACAATGCTCTCCCATTGTCATTCTAACTCAAAGAGCTCACATTGTCATTCAAACTCAATGCACTCCCATTGTCATTCAAACTCAATGCTTTCCCATTCTCATTCGAACAATGTTCTCCCATTGTCATTCAAACTCAATGCTTTCCCATTGTCATTCGAACAATGCTCTCCCATTGTCATTCGAACTCAACGCTCTCCCCTTGTCATTCAAAGTCAATGCTTTCCCATTGTCATTCAAACTCAACGCTCTCCCATTGTCATTCAAACTCAATGCATTCCCATTCTCATTCGAACAATGCTCTCCCATTGTCATTCAAACTCAACGCTCTCCCATTGTCATTCAAACTCAATGCATTCCCATTCTCATTCGAACAATGCTCTCCCATTGTCATTCAAACTCAATGCTCTCCCATTGTCATTCAAACTCAATGCTTTCCCATTGTCATTCAAACTCAATGAGCTCACATTGTCATTCAAACACAATGCTCTCCCATTATCATTCAAACTCAATGCTCTCCCATTGTCATTCAAACTGAATGCACTCCCATTGTCATTCAAACTCAATGCTTTCCCATTGTCATTCGAATAATGCTCTCCCATTGTCATTCAAACTCAAAGCACTCCCATTATCATTCAAACTCAATGAGCTCACATTGTCATTCAAACTCAATGCTCTCCCATTGTCATTCAAACTCAATGCATTCCCATTGTCATTCGAACAATGCTCTCCCATTGTCATTCAAACTCAATGCTCTCCCATTGTCATTCAAACTCAATGCTTTCCCATTGTCATTCGAATAATGCTCTCCCATTGTCCTTCAAACTCAAAGCACTCCCATTGTCATTCAAACTCAATGAGCACACATTGTCATTCAAACTCAATGCATTCCCATTGTCATTCAAACTCAAAAAACTCCCATTGTCATTCGAACAATGCTCTCCCATTGTCATTCGAACTCAAAAAACTCCCATTGTCATTCGAACAATGCTCTCCCATTGACATTCAAACTCAATGTACTCCCATTGTCATTCAAACTCAATGCTCTCCCATTGTCATTCAAACTCAATGCACTCCCATTGTCATTCAAACTCAAAAAACTCCCATTGTCATTCGAACAATGCTCTCCCATTGTCATTCAAACTCAATGCACTCCCTTTGGCATTCAAACTCAATGCATTCCCATTGTCATTCGAACAATGCTCTCCCATTGTCATTCAAACTCAATGCTTTCCCATTGTCATTCAAACTCAATGCTCTCCCATTGTCATTCAAACTCAATGAGCTCACATTGTCATTAAAACTCAAAGCACTCCCATTGTCATTCGAACAATGCTCTCCCATTGTCATTCAAACTCAATGCTTTCCCATTGTCATTAGAACAATGCTGTCCCATTGTCATTCAAAATCAATGCACTCCCATTGTCATTCAAACTCAATGCTCTCCCATTGTCATTCAAACTCAATGCACTCCCATTGTCATTCAAACTCAATGAGCTCACATTGTCATTCAAACTCAATGAGCTCACATTGTCATTCAAACACAATGCTCTCCCATTATCATTCAAACTCAATGCTCTCCCATTGTCATTCAAACTGAATGCACTCCCATTGTCATTCAAACTCAAAGCACTCCCATTATCATTCAAACTCAATGAGCTCACATTGTCATTCAAACTCAATGCATTCCCATTGTCATTAGAACAATGCTGTCCCATTGACATTCAAAATCAATGCACTCCCATTGTCATTCAAACTCAATGCTCTCCCATTGTCATTCAAACTCAATGCTTTCCCATTGTCATTCAAACTCAATGAGCTCACATTGTCATTCAAACACAATGCTCTCCCATTGTCATTCAAACTCAATGCTCTCCATTGTCATTCAAACTCAATGAGCTCACATTGTCATTCAAACACAATGCTCTCCCATTATCATTCAAACTCAATGCTCTCCCATTGTCATTCAAACTGAATGCACTCCCATTGTCATTCAAACTCAATGAGCTCACATTGTCATTCAAACTCAATGAGCTCACATTGTCATTCAAACACAATGCTCTCCCATTATCATTCAAACTCAATGCTCTCCCATTGTCATTCAAACTGAATGCACTCCCATTGTCATTCAAACTCAAAGCACTCCCATTATCATTCAAACTCAATGAGCTCACATTGTCATTCAAACTCAATGCACTCCCATTGTCATTCAAACTCAATGCATTCCCATTGTCATTCAAAATCAATGCACTCCCATTGTCATTCAAACTAAATGCTCTCCCATTGTCATTCAAACTCAATGCTTTCCCATTGTCATTCAAACTCAATGAGCTCACATTGTCATTCAAACACAATGCTCTCCATTGTCATTCAAACTCAATGCACTCCCATTGTCATTCAAACTCAATGCTTTCCCATTGTCATTCGAATAATGCTCTCCCATTGTCATTCAAACTCAATGCTCTCCCATTGTCATTCAAACTCAATGAGCTCACATTGTCATTCAAACTCAATGCACTCCCATTGTCATTTGAACTCAATGCTCGCTCATTGACATTCAAACTCAACGCTCTCCCATTGTCATTCAAACTCAACGCTCTCCCATTGTCATTGAAATCAATCTTCTCCCATTGTCATTGAAACAATGATCTACCATTTTCATTGCAACTCAATTCACTCCCATTATCACTGGAACTCAATACTCTCTGTTTGTCATTCGAACTCAATGCTCTCCCTTTCTCATTCAAACAATGGTCTCCCATTGTCATTCAAAATCGATGCTCTCCCATTGTCATTCAAACAATTTTCTCCATTGTCATTCAAACTCAATGCACTCCCATTGTCATTCAAACTCAATGCACTCCCATTGTCATTCGAACAATGCTCTCCCATTGTCATTCAAACTCAATGCTTTCCAATTGTCATTCAAACTCAATGCTCTCCCATTGTCATTCAAACTCAATGCTTTCCCATTGTCATTCAAACTCAATGCTTTCCCATTGTCATTCAAACTCAATGCTCTCCCATTGTCATTCAAACTCAATGCTTTCCCATTGTCATTCAAACTCAATGCTCTCCCATTGTCAATCGAACAATGCTCTCCCATTGTCATTCAAACTCAATGCTTTCCCATTGTCATTCGAACTCAATGCTCTCCCATTGTCATTCAAACTCAATGCTTTCCCATTGTCATTCAAACTCAATGCTCTCCCATTGTCAATCGAACAATGCTCTCTCATTGTCATTCAAACTCAATGCTTTCCCATTGTCATTCAAACTCAATGCTTTCCTATTGTCATTCAAACTCAATGCTCTCCCATTGTCATTCAAACTCAATGCTCTCCCATTGTCATTCAAACTCAATGCTCTCCCATTGTCATTCGAACTCAACGCTCTCCCATTGTCATTGAAATCAATCTTCTCCCATTGTCATTGAAACAATGATCTACCATTTTCATTGCAACTCAATTCACTCCCATTATCACTGGAACTCAATACTCTCTGTTTGTCATTCGAACTCAATGCTCTCCCTTTCTCATTCAAACAATGGTCTCCCATTGTCATTCAAAATCGATGCTCTCCCATTGTCATTCAAACAATTTTCTCCATTGTCATTCAAACTCAATGCACTCCCATTGTCATTCAAACTCAATGCACTCCCATTGTCATTCGAACAATGCTCTCCCATTGTCATTCAAACTCAATGCTTTCCAATTGTCATTCAAACTCAATGCTCTCCCATTGTCATTCAAACTCAATGCTTTCCCATTGTCATTCAAACTCAATGCTTTCCCATTGTCATTCAAACTCAATGCTCTCCCATTGTCATTCAAACTCAATGCTTTCCCATTGTCATTCAAACTCAATGCTCTCCCATTGTCAATCGAACAATGCTCTCCCATTGTCATTCAAACTCAATGCTTTCCCATTGTCATTCGAACTCAATGCTCTCCCATTGTCATTCAAACTCAATGCTTTCCCATTGTCATTCAAACTCAATGCTCTCCCATTGTCATTCAAACTCAATGCTTTCCCATTGTCATTCAAACTCAATGCTCTCCCATTGTCAATCGAACAATGCTCTCTCATTGTCATTCAAACTCAATGCTTTCCCATTGTCATTCACACTCAATGCTTTCCTATTGTCATTCAAACTCAATGCTCTCCCATTGTCATTCAAACTCAATGCTCTCCCATTGTCATTCAAACTCAATGCTCTCCCATTGTCATTCCAACTCAATGCTCTCCCATTGTCATTCCAACTCAATGCTCTCCCATTGTCATTCAAACTCAATGCTCTCCCATTGTCATTCAAACTCAATGCTTTCCTATTGTCATTCGAATAATGCTCTCCCATTGTCATTCGAACTCAAAAAACTCCCATTGTCATTCGAACAATGCTCACCCATTGTCATTCAAACTCAATGTACTCCCATTGTCATTCAAACTCAATGCTCTCCCATTGTCATTCAAACTCAATGCACTCCCATTGTCATTCAAACTCAAAAAACTCCCATTGTCATTCGAACAATGCTCTCCCATTGTCATTCAAACTCAATGCTCTCCCATTGTCATTCAAACTCAATGAGCTCACAATGTCATTCAAACTCAATGCACTCCCATTGTCATTCAAACTCAATGCATTCCCATTGTCATTCGAACAATGCTCTCCCATTGTCATTCAAACTCAATGCTTTCCCATTGTCATTCAAACTCAATGCTCTCCCATTGTCATTCAAACTTAATGCTCTCCCATTGTCATTCAAACTCAATGCTCTCCCTTTGTCATTCAAACTCAATGCTCTCCCATTGTCATTCAAACTCAATGCTTTCCCATTGTCATTCAAACTCAATGCTCTCCCATTGTCATTCAAACTCAATGCTCTCCCATTGTCATTCAAACTCAATGCTTTCCCATTGTCATTCGAATAATGCTCTCCCATTGTCTTTCAAACTCAAAGCACTCCCATTGTCATTCAAACTCAATGAGCACACATTGTCATTCAAACTCAATGCACTCCCATTGTCATTCAAACTCAAAAAACTCCCATTGTCATTCGAACAATGCTCTCCCATTGTCATTCGAACTCAAAAAACTCCCATTGTCATTCGAACAATGCTCTCCCATTGACATTCAAACTCAATGTACTCCCATTGTCATTCAAACTCAATGCTCTCCCATTGTCATTCAAACTCAATGCACTCCCATTGTCATTCAAACTCAAAAAACTCCCATTGTCATTCGAACAATGCTCTCCCATTGTCATTCAAACTCAATGCTCTCCCATTGTCATTCAAACTCAATGCACTCCCATTGTCATTCAAACTCAAAAAACTCCCATTGTCATTCGAACAATGCTCTCCCATTGTCATTCAAACTCAATGCTCTCCCATTGTCATTCAAACTCAATGCACTCCCATTGTCATTCAAACTCAAAAAACTCCCTTTGTCATTCTAACAATGCTCTCCCATTGTCATTCAAACTCAATGCTCTCCCATTGTCATTCAAACTCAATGCACTCCCATTGTCATTCAAACTCAAAAAACTCCCATTGTCATTCGAACAATGCTCTCCCATTGTCATTCAAACTCAATGCACTCCCTTTGGCATTCAAACTCAATGCATTCCCATTGTCATTCGAACAATGCTCTCCCATTGTCATTCAAACTCAATGCTTTCCCATTGTCATTCAAACTCAATGCTCTCCCATTGTCATTCAAACTCAATGAGCTCACATTGTCATTCAAACTCAAAGCACTCCCATTGTCATTCGAACAATGCTCTCCCATTGTCATTCAAACTCAATGCTTTCCCATTGTCATTCAAACTCAATGCTCTCCCATTGTCATTCAAACTCAATGAGCTCACATTGTCATTCAAACTCAATGCATTCCCATTGTCATTCGAACAATGCTGTCCCATTGTCATTCAAAATCAATGCACTCCCATTGTCATTCAAACTCAATGCTCTCCCATTGTCATTCAAACTCAATGCTTTCCCATTGTTATACAAACTCAATGAGCTCACATTGTCATTCAAACACAATGCTCTCCGATTGTCATTCAAACTCAATGCTCTCCATTGTCATTCAAACTCAATGCACTCCCGTTGTCATTCAAACTCAATGCTTTCCCATTGTCATTCGAATAATGCTCTCCCATTGTCATTCAAACTCAAAGCACTCCCATTGTCATTCAAACTCAATGAGCTCACATTGTCATTCAAACTCAATGCACTCCCATTGTCATTCGAACTCAGTGCTCTCCCATTGTCTTTCAATCTCAATGCTCGCCCATTGTCATTCAAACTCAATGCTCGCCCATTGTCATTCAAACTCAACGCTCTCCCATTATCATTCAAACTCAACGCTCTCCCATTGTCATTCAAACTCAATGTACTCCCATTGTCATTCAAACTCAATGCTCTCCCATTGTCATTCAAACTCAATGCACTCCCATTGTCATTCAAACTCAAAAAACTCCCATTGTCATTCGAACAATGCTTTCCCATTGTCATTCAAACTCAATGCTCTCCCATTGTCATTCAAACTCAATGAGCTCAGAATGTCATTCAAACTCAATGCACTCCCATTGTCATTCAAACTCAATGCATTCCCATTGACATTCGAACAATGCTCTCCCATTGTCATTCAAACTCAATGCACTCCCATTGTCATTCAAACTCAATGCATTCCCATTGTCATTCGAACAATGCTCTCCCATTGTCATTCAAACTCAATGCTTTCCCATTGTCATTCAAACTCAATGCTCTCCCATTGTCATTCAAACTCAATGCTTTCCCATTGTCATTCAAACTCAATGAGCTCACATTGTCATTCAAACACAATGCTCTCCCATTGTCATTCAAACTCAATGCTTTCCCATTGTCATTCAAACTCAATGCTCTCCCATTGTCATTCAAACTCAATGCTCTCCCATTGTCATTCAAACTCAATGCTTTCCCATTGTCATTCAAATAATGCTCTCCCATTGTCCTTCAAACTCAAAGCACTCCCATTGTCATTCAAACTCAATGAGCACACATTGTCATTCAAACTCAATGCACTCCCATTGTCATTCAAACTCAAAAAACTCCCATTGTCATTCGAACAATGCTCTCCCATTGTCATTCGAACTCAAAAAACTCCCATTGTCATTCGAACAATGCTCTCCCATTGACATTCAAACTCAATGTACTCCCATTGTCATTCAAACTCAATGCTCTCCCATTGTCATTCAAACTCAATGCACTCCCATTGTCATTCAAACTCAAAAAACTCCCATTGTCATTCGAACAATGCTCTCCCATTGTCATTCAAACTCAATGAGCTCACAATGTCATTCAAACACAATGCACTCCCATTGGCATTCAAACTCAATGCATTCCCATTGTCATTCGAACAATGCTCTCCCATTGTCATTCAAACTCAATGCTTTCCCATTGTCATTCACACTCAATGCTCTCCCATTGTCATTCAACTCAATGAGCTCACATTGTCATTCAAACTCAAAGCACTCCCATTGTCATTCGAACAATGCTCTCCCATTGTCATTCAAACTCAATGCTTTCCCATTGTCATTCAAACTCAATGCTCTCCCATTGTCATTCAAACTCAAACAGCTCACATTGTCATTCAAACTCAATGCATTCCCATTGACATTCGAACAATGCTCTCCCATTGTCATTCAAACTCAATGCTTTCCCATTGTCATTCAAACTCAATGCTCTCCCATTGTCATTCAAACTCAATGCTCTCCCATTGTCATTCAAACTCAAAGCACTCCCATTGTCATTCAAACTCAATGAGCTCACATTGTCATTCAAACTCAATGCACTCCCATTGTCATTCAAACTCAATGCACTCCCATTCTCATTCGAACTCAATGAGCTCACATTGTCATTCAAACTCAATGCTCTCCCATTGTCATTCAAACTCAATACTTTCCCATTGTCATTCGAACAATGCTCTCCCATTGTCATTCGAACAATGCTCTCCCATTGTCATTCTAACTCAAAGAGCTCACATTGTCATTCAAACTCAATGCACTCCCATTGTCATTCAAACTCAATGCTTTCCCATTCTCATTCGAACAATGTTCTCCCATTGTCATTCAAACTCAATGCTTTCCCATTGTCATTCGAACAATGCTCTCCCATTGTCATTCGAACTCAACGCTCTCCCCTTGTCATTCAAAGTCAATGCTTTCCCATTGTCATTCAAACTCAACGCTCTCCCATTGTCATTCAAACTCAATGCATTCCCATTCTCATTCGAACAATGCTCTCCCATTGTCATTCAAACTCAACGCTCTCCCATTGTCATTCAAACTCAATGCATTCCCATTCTCATTCGAACAATGCTCTCCCATTGTCATTCAAACTCAATGCTCTCCCATTGTCATTCAAACTCAATGCTTTCCCATTGTCATTCAAACTCAATGAGCTCACATTGTCATTCAAACACAATGCTCTCCCATTATCATTCAAACTCAATGCTCTCCCATTGTCATTCAAACTGAATGCACTCCCATTGTCATTCAAACTCAATGCTTTCCCATTGTCATTCGAATAATGCTCTCCCATTGTCATTCAAACTCAAAGCACTCCCATTATCATTCAAACTCAATGAGCTCACATTGTCATTCAAACTCAATGCTCTCCCATTGTCATTCAAACTCAATGCATTCCCATTGTCATTCGAACAATGCTCTCCCATTGTCATTCAAACTCAATGCTCTCCCATTGTCATTCAAACTCAATGCTTTCCCATTGTCATTCGAATAATGCTCTCCCATTGTCCTTCAAACTCAAAGCACTCCCATTGTCATTCAAACTCAATGAGCACACATTGTCATTCAAACTCAATGCATTCCCATTGTCATTCAAACTCAAAAAACTCCCATTGTCATTCGAACAATGCTCTCCCATTGTCATTCGAACTCAAAAAACTCCCATTGTCATTCGAACAATGCTCTCCCATTGACATTCAAACTCAATGTACTCCCATTGTCATTCAAACTCAATGCTCTCCCATTGTCATTCAAACTCAATGCACTCCCATTGTCATTCAAACTCAAAAAACTCCCATTGTCATTCGAACAATGCTCTCCCATTGTCATTCAAACTCAATGAGCTCACAATGTCATTCAAACTCAATGCACTCCCATTGGCATTCAAACTCAATGCATTCCCATTGTCATTCGAACAATGCTCTCCCATTGTCATTCAAACTCAATGCTTTCCCATTGTCATTCAAACTCAATGCTCTCCCATTGTCATTCAACTCAATGAGCTCACATTGTCATTCAAACTCAAAGCACTCCCATTGTCATTCGAACAATGCTCTCCCATTGTCATTCAAACTCAATGCTTTCCCATTGTCATTCAAACTCAATGCTCTCCCATTGTCATTCAAACTCAATGAGCTCACATTGTCATTCAAACTCAATGCATTCCCATTGACATTCGAACAATGCTCTCCCATTGTCATTCAAACTCAATGCTTTCCCATTGTAATTCAAACTCAATGCTCTCCCATTGTCATTCAAACTCAATGTTCTCCCATTGTCATTCAAACTCAAAGCACTCCCATTGTCATTCAAACTCAATGCACTCCCATTCTCATTCGAACTCAATGAGCTCACATTGTCATTCAAACTCAATGCTCTCCCATTGTCATTCAAACTCAATACTTTCCCATTGTCATTCGAACAATGCTCTCCCATTGTCATTCGAACAATGCTCTCCCATTGTCATTCTAACTCAAAGAGCTCACATTGTCATTCAAACTCAATGCACTCCCATTGTCATTCAAACACAATGCTTTCCCATTCTCATTCGAACAATGCTCTCCCATTGTCATTCAAACTCAATGCTTTCCCATTGTCATTCGAACAATGCTCTCCCACTGTCATTCGAACTCAACGCTCTCCCCTTGTCATTCAAAGTCAATGCTTTCCCATTGTCATTCAAACTCAACGCTCTCCCATTGTCATTCAAACTCAATGCATTCCCATTCTCATTCGAACAATGCTCTCCCATTGTCATTCAAACTCAACGCTCTCCCATTGTCATTCAAACTCAATGCATTCCCATTCTCATTCGAACAATGCTCTCCCATTGTCATTCAAACTCAATGCTCTCCCATTGTCATTCAAACTCAATGCTTTCCCATTGTCATTCAAACTCAATGAGCTCACATTGTCATTCAAACACAATGCTCTCCCATTATCATTCAAACTCAATGCTCTCCCATTGTCATTCAAACTGAATGCACTCCCATTGTCATTCAAACTCAATGCTTTCCCATTGTCATTCGAATAATGCTCTCCCATTGTCATTCAAACTCAAAGCACTCCCATTATCATTCAAACTCAATGAGCTCACATTGTCATTCAAACTCAATGCTCTCCCATTGTCATTCAAACTCAATGCATTCCCATTGTCATTCGAACAATGCTGTCCCATTGTCATTCAAACTCAATGCTTTCCCATTGTCATTCGAATAATGCACTCCCATTTTCTTTCAAACTCAAAGCACTCCCATTGTCATTCAAACTCAATGCTCTCCCATTGTCATTCAAACTCAATGCTCTCCCATTGTCATTCAAACTCAATGCTCTCCCATTGTCATTCAAACTCAATGCTTTCCCATTGTCATTCAAACTCAATGAGCTCACATTGTCATTCAAACACAATGCTCTCCCATTGTCATTCAAACTCAATGCTCTCCCATTGTCATTCAAACTCAATGCACTCCCATTGTCATTCAAACTCAATGCTTTCCCATTGTCATTCGAATAATGCTCTCCCATTGTCATTCAAACTCAAAGCACTCCCATTGTCATTCAAACTCAATGAGCTCACATTGTCATTCAAACTCAATGCACTCCCATTGTCATTCGAACTCAGTGCTCTCCCATTGTCTTTCAATCTCAATGCTCGCCCATTGTCATTCAAACTCAATGCTCGACCATTGTCATTCAAACTCAACGCTCTCCCATTGTCATTCAAACTCAACGCTCTCCCATTGTCATTCAAACTCAATGCTTTCCCATTGTCATTCAAACTCAATGCTTTCCCATTGTCATTCAAACTCAATGCTCTCCCATTGTCATTCAACTCAATGAGCTCACATTGTCATTCAAACTCAAAGCACTCCCATTGTCATTCGAACAATGCTCTCCCATTGTCATTCAAACTCAATGCTTTCCCATTGTCATTCAAACTCAATGCTCTCCCATTGTCATTCAAACTCAATGAGCTCACATTGTCATTCAAACTCAATGCATTCCCATTGACATTCGAACAATGCTCTCCCATTGTCATTCAAACTCAATGCTTTCCCATTGTAATTCAAACTCAATGCTCTCCCATTGTCATTCAAACTCAATGTTCTCCCATTGTCATTCAAACTCAAAGCACTCCCATTGTCATTCAAACTCAATGCACTCCCATTCTCATTCGAACTCAATGAGCTCACATTGTCATTCAAACTCAATGCTCTCCCATTGTCATTCAAACTCAATACTTTCCCATTGTCATTCGAACAATGCTCTCCCATTGTCATTCGAACAATGCTCTCCCATTGTCATTCTAACTCAAAGAGCTCACATTGTCATTCAAACTCAATGCACTCCCATTGTCATTCAAACACAATGCTTTCCCATTCTCATTCGAACAATGCTCTCCCATTGTCATTCAAACTCAATGCTTTCCCATTGTCATTCGAACAATGCTCTCCCACTGTCATTCGAACTCAACGCTCTCCCCTTGTCATTCAAAGTCAATGCTTTCCCATTGTCATTCAAACTCAACGCTCTCCCATTGTCATTCAAACTCAATGCATTCCCATTCTCATTCGAACAATGCTCTCCCATTGTCATTCAAACTCAACGCTCTCCCATTGTCATTCAAACTCAATGCATTCCCATTCTCATTCGAACAATGCTCTCCCATTGTCATTCAAACTCAATGCTCTCCCATTGTCATTCAAACTCAATGCTTTCCCATTGTCATTCAAACTCAATGAGCTCACATTGTCATTCAAACACAATGCTCTCCCATTATCATTCAAACTCAATGCTCTCCCATTGTCATTCAAACTGAATGCACTCCCATTGTCATTCAAACTCAATGCTTTCCCATTGTCATTCGAATAATGCTCTCCCATTGTCATTCAAACTCAAAGCACTCCCATTATCATTCAAACTCAATGAGCTCACATTGTCATTCAAACTCAATGCTCTCCCATTGTCATTCAAACTCAATGCATTCCCATTGTCATTCGAACAATGCTGTCCCATTGTCATTCAAACTCAATGCTTTCCCATTGTCATTCGAATAATGCACTCCCATTTTCTTTCAAACTCAAAGCACTCCCATTGTCATTCAAACTCAATGCTCTCCCATTGTCATTCAAACTCAATGCTCTCCCATTGTCATTCAAACTCAATGCTCTCCCATTGTCATTCAAACTCAATGCTTTCCCATTGTCATTCAAACTCAATGAGCTCACATTGTCATTCAAACACAATGCTCTCCCATTGTCATTCAAACTCAATGCTCTCCCATTGTCATTCAAACTCAATGCACTCCCATTGTCATTCAAACTCAATGCTTTCCCATTGTCATTCGAATAATGCTCTCCCATTGTCATTCAAACTCAAAGCACTCCCATTGTCATTCAAACTCAATGAGCTCACATTGTCATTCAAACTCAATGCACTCCCATTGTCATTCGAACTCAGTGCTCTCCCATTGTCTTTCAATCTCAATGCTCGCCCATTGTCATTCAAACTCAATGCTCGACCATTGTCATTCAAACTCAACGCTCTCCCATTGTCATTCAAACTCAACGCTCTCCCATTGTCATTCAAACTCAATGCTTTCCCATTGTCATTCAAACTCAATGCTTTCCCATTGTCATTCAAACTCAATGCTCTCCCATTGTCATTCAAACTCAATGCTTTCCAATTGTCATTCAAACTCAATGCTCTCCCATTTTCATTCAAACTCAATGCTTTCCCATTGTCATTCAAACTCAATGCTTTCCCATTGTCATTCAAACTCAATGCTCTCCCATTGTCATTCAAACTCAATGCTTTCCCATTGTCATTCAAACTCAATGCTCTCCCATTGTCATTCAAACTCAATGCTTTCCCATTGTCATTCAAACTCAATGCTTTCCCATTGTCATTCAAACTCAATGCTTTCCCATTGTCATTCAAACTCAATGCTCTCCCATTGTCATTCGAACAATGCTCTCCCATTGTCATTCAAACTCAATGCTTTCCCATTGTCATTCGAATAATGCTCTCCCATTGTCATTCAAACTCAAAGCACTCCCATTGTCATTCGAACTCAAAGAGCTCACATTGTCATTCACACTCAATGCTCTCCCATTGTCATTCAAACTCAATGCACTCCCATTGTCATTCAAACTCAATACTCTCCCATTGTCATTCAAACTCAATGCTCTCCCATTGTCATTCAAACTCAATGCTCTCCCATTGTCATTCGAACAATGCTCTCCCATTGTCATTCAAACTCAATGTACTCTCATTGTCAATCAAACTCAATGCTCTCCCAATGTCATTCAAACTCAATGCACTCCCATTGTCATTCAAACTCAATGCATTCCCATTCTCATTCGAACAATGCTCTCCCATTGTCATTCAAACTCAATGCATTCCCATTCTCATTCGAACAATGCTCTCCCATTGTCATTCAAACTCAATGCTCTCCCTTTGTCATTCAAACTCAATGCTTTCCCGTTGTCATTCAAACTCAATGCTTTCCCATTGTCATTCAAACTCAATGAGCTCACATTGTCATTCAAACACAATGCTTTCCCATTATCATTCAAACTCAATGCTCTCCCATTGTCATTCAAACTGAATGCACTCCCATTGTCATTCAAACTCAATGCTTTCCCATTGTCATTCGAATAATGCTCTCCCATTGTCATTCAAACTCAATGCTTTCCCATTGTCATTCGAATAATGCTCTCCCATTGTCATTCAAACTCAAAGCACTCCCATTATCATTCAAACTCAATGAGCTCACATTGTCATTCAAACTCAATGCACTCCCATTGTCATTCAAACTCAATGCATTCCCATTGTCATTCAAACTCAATGCTCTCCCATTGTCATTCAAACTCAATGCTTTCCCATTGTCATTCGAATAATGCTCTCCCATTTTCTTTCAAACTCAAAGCACTCCCATTGTCATTCAAACTCAATGCTTTCCCATTGTCATTCAAACTCAATGAGCTCACATTGACATTCAAACACAATGCTCTCCCATTGTCATTCAAACTCAATGTTCTCCCATTGTCATTCAAACTCAATGCACTCCCATTGTCATTCAAACTCAATGCTTTCCCATTGTCATTCGAATAATGCTCTCCCTTTGTCATTCAAACTCAAAGCACTCCCATTGTCATTCAAACTCAATGCACTCCCATTGTCATTCGAACTCAGTGCTCTCCCATTGTCTTTCAATCTCAATGCTCGCCCATTGTCATTCAAACTCAATGCTCGCCCATTGTCATTCAAAATCAACGCTCTCCCATTGTAATTCAAACTCAATGAGCTCACATTGTCATTCAAACTCAATGCACTCCCATTGTCATTCAAACTCAATGCATTCCCATTGTCATTCAAACTCAATGCTTTCCCATTGTCATTCAAACTCAATGAGCTCACATTGTCATTCAAACTCAATGCTCTCCCATTGTCATTCAAACTCAATGAGCTCACATTGTCATTCAAACTCAATGCTTTCCCATTGTCATTCGAATAATGCTCTCCCATTGTCATTCAAACTCAAAGCACTCCCATTGTCATTCAAACTCAATGAGCTCACATTGTCATTCAACCTCAATGCACTCCCATTGTCATTCGAACTCAGTGCTCTCCCATTGTCTTTCAATCTCAATGCTCGCCCATTGTCATTCAAACTCAATGCTCGCCCATTGTCATTCAAACTCAACGCTCTCCCATTGTCATTGAAATCAATCTTCTCCCATTGTCATTGAAACAATGATCTACCATTTTCATTGCAACTCAATTCTCCCATTATCACTGGAACTCAATACTCTCTGTTTGTCATTCGAACTCAATGCTCTCCCTTTCTCATTCAAACAATGGTCTCCCATTGTCATTCAAAATCGATGCTCTCCCATTGTCATTCAAACTCAATGCTCTCCCATTGTCATTCAAACTCAATGCTTTCCAATTGTCATTCAAACTCAATGCTCTCCCATTGTCATTCAAACTCAATGCTTTCCCATTGTCATTCAAACTCAATGCTTTCACATTGTCATTCAAACTCAATGCTCTCCCATTGTCATTCAAACTCAATGCTTTCCCATTGTCATTCAAACTCAATGCTCTCCCATTGTCATTCGAACAATGCTCTCCCATTGTCATTCAAACTCAATGCTTTCCCATTGTCATTCAAACTCAATGAGCTCACATTGTCATTCAAACTCAAAGCACTCCCATTGTCATTCAAACTCAATGCACTCCCATTCTCATTCGAACTCAATGAGCTCACATTGTCATTCAAACTCAATGCTCTCCCATTGTCATTCAAACTCAATACTTTCCCATTGTCATTCGAACAATGCTCTCCCATTGTCATTCGAACAATGCTCTCCCATTGTCATTCTAACTCAAAGAGCTCACATTGTCATTCAAACTCAATGCACTCCCATTGTCATTCAAACACAATGCTTTCCCATTCTCATTCGAACAATGCTCTCCCATTGTCATTCAAACTCAATGCTTTCCCATTGTCATTCGAACAATGCTCTCCCACTGTCATTCGAACTCAACGCTCTCCCCTTGTCATTCAAAGTCAATGCTTTCCCATTGTCATTCAAACTCAACGCTCTCCCATTGTCATTCAAACTCAATGCATTCCCATTCTCATTCGAACAATGCTCTCCCATTGTCATTCAAACTCAACGCTCTCCCATTGTCATTCAAACTCAATGCATTCCCATTCTCATTCGAACAATGCTCTCCCATTGTCATTCAAACTCAATGCTCTCCCATTGTCATTCAAACTCAATGCTTTCCCATTGTCATTCAAACTCAATGAGCTCACATTGTCATTCAAACACAATGCTCTCCCATTATCATTCAAACTCAATGCTCTCCCATTGTCATTCAAACTGAATGCACTCCCATTGTCATTCAAACTCAATGCTTTCCCATTGTCATTCGAATAATGCTCTCCCATTGTCATTCAAACTCAAAGCACTCCCATTATCATTCAAACTCAATGAGCTCACATTGTCATTCAAACTCAATGCTCTCCCATTGTCATTCAAACTCAATGCATTCCCATTGTCATTCGAACAATGCTGTCCCATTGTCATTCAAACTCAATGCTTTCCCATTGTCATTCGAATAATGCACTCCCATTTTCTTTCAAACTCAAAGCACTCCCATTGTCATTCAAACTCAATGCTCTCCCATTGTCATTCAAACTCAATGCTCTCCCATTGTCATTCAAACTCAATGCTCTCCCATTGTCATTCAAACTCAATGCTTTCCCATTGTCATTCAAACTCAATGAGCTCACATTGTCATTCAAACACAATGCTCTCCCATTGTCATTCAAACTCAATGCTCTCCCATTGTCATTCAAACTCAATGCACTCCCATTGTCATTCAAACTCAATGCTTTCCCATTGTCATTCGAATAATGCTCTCCCATTGTCATTCAAACTCAAAGCACTCCCATTGTCATTCAAACTCAATGAGCTCACATTGTCATTCAAACTCAATGCACTCCCATTGTCATTCGAACTCAGTGCTCTCCCATTGTCTTTCAATCTCAATGCTCGCCCATTGTCATTCAAACTCAATGCTCGACCATTGTCATTCAAACTCAACGCTCTCCCATTGTCATTCAAACTCAACGCTCTCCCATTGTCATTCAAACTCAATGCTTTCCCATTGTCATTCAAACTCAATGCTTTCCCATTGTCATTCAAACTCAATGCTCTCCCATTGTCATTCAACTCAATGAGCTCACATTGTCATTCAAACTCAAAGCACTCCCATTGTCATTCGAACAATGCTCTCCCATTGTCATTCAAACTCAATGCTTTCCCATTGTCATTCAAACTCAATGCTCTCCCATTGTCATTCAAACTCAATGAGCTCACATTGTCATTCAAACTCAATGCATTCCCATTGACATTCGAACAATGCTCTCCCATTGTCATTCAAACTCAATGCTTTCCCATTGTAATTCAAACTCAATGCTCTCCCATTGTCATTCAAACTCAATGTTCTCCCATTGTCATTCAAACTCAAAGCACTCCCATTGTCATTCAAACTCAATGCACTCCCATTCTCATTCGAACTCAATGAGCTCACATTGTCATTCAAACTCAATGCTCTCCCATTGTCATTCAAACTCAATACTTTCCCATTGTCATTCGAACAATGCTCTCCCATTGTCATTCGAACAATGCTCTCCCATTGTCATTCTAACTCAAAGAGCTCACATTGTCATTCAAACTCAATGCACTCCCATTGTCATTCAAACACAATGCTTTCCCATTCTCATTCGAACAATGCTCTCCCATTGTCATTCAAACTCAATGCTTTCCCATTGTCATTCGAACAATGCTCTCCCACTGTCATTCGAACTCAACGCTCTCCCCTTGTCATTCAAAGTCAATGCTTTCCCATTGTCATTCAAACTCAACGCTCTCCCATTGTCATTCAAACTCAATGCATTCCCATTCTCATTCGAACAATGCTCTCCCATTGTCATTCAAACTCAACGCTCTCCCATTGTCATTCAAACTCAATGCATTCCCATTCTCATTCGAACAATGCTCTCCCATTGTCATTCAAACTCAATGCTCTCCCATTGTCATTCAAACTCAATGCTTTCCCATTGTCATTCAAACTCAATGAGCTCACATTGTCATTCAAACACAATGCTCTCCCATTATCATTCAAACTCAATGCTCTCCCATTGTCATTCAAACTGAATGCACTCCCATTGTCATTCAAACTCAATGCTTTCCCATTGTCATTCGAATAATGCTCTCCCATTGTCATTCAAACTCAAAGCACTCCCATTATCATTCAAACTCAATGAGCTCACATTGTCATTCAAACTCAATGCTCTCCCATTGTCATTCAAACTCAATGCATTCCCATTGTCATTCGAACAATGCTGTCCCATTGTCATTCAAACTCAATGCTTTCCCATTGTCATTCGAATAATGCACTCCCATTTTCTTTCAAACTCAAAGCACTCCCATTGTCATTCAAACTCAATGCTCTCCCATTGTCATTCAAACTCAATGCTCTCCCATTGTCATTCAAACTCAATGCTCTCCCATTGTCATTCAAACTCAATGCTTTCCCATTGTCATTCAAACTCAATGAGCTCACATTGTCATTCAAACACAATGCTCTCCCATTGTCATTCAAACTCAATGCTCTCCCATTGTCATTCAAACTCAATGCACTCCCATTGTCATTCAAACTCAATGCTTTCCCATTGTCATTCGAATAATGCTCTCCCATTGTCATTCAAACTCAAAGCACTCCCATTGTCATTCAAACTCAATGAGCTCACATTGTCATTCAAACTCAATGCACTCCCATTGTCATTCGAACTCAGTGCTCTCCCATTGTCTTTCAATCTCAATGCTCGCCCATTGTCATTCAAACTCAATGCTCGACCATTGTCATTCAAACTCAACGCTCTCCCATTGTCATTCAAACTCAACGCTCTCCCATTGTCATTCAAACTCAATGCTTTCCCATTGTCATTCAAACTCAATGCTTTCCCATTGTCATTCAAACTCAATGCTCTCCCATTGTCATTCAAACTCAATGCTTTCCAATTGTCATTCAAACTCAATGCTCTCCCATTTTCATTCAAACTCAATGCTTTCCCATTGTCATTCAAACTCAATGCTTTCCCATTGTCATTCAAACTCAATGCTCTCCCATTGTCATTCAAACTCAATGCTTTCCCATTGTCATTCAAACTCAATGCTCTCCCATTGTCATTCAAACTCAATGCTTTCCCATTGTCATTCAAACTCAATGCTTTCCCATTGTCATTCAAACTCAATGCTTTCCCATTGTCATTCAAACTCAATGCTCTCCCATTGTCATTCGAACAATGCTCTCCCATTGTCATTCAAACTCAATGCTTTCCCATTGTCATTCGAATAATGCTCTCCCATTGTCATTCAAACTCAAAGCACTCCCATTGTCATTCGAACTCAAAGAGCTCACATTGTCATTCACACTCAATGCTCTCCCATTGTCATTCAAACTCAATGCACTCCCATTGTCATTCAAACTCAATACTCTCCCATTGTCATTCAAACTCAATGCTCTCCCATTGTCATTCAAACTCAATGCTCTCCCATTGTCATTCGAACAATGCTCTCCCATTGTCATTCAAACTCAATGTACTCTCATTGTCAATCAAACTCAATGCTCTCCCAATGTCATTCAAACTCAATGCACTCCCATTGTCATTCAAACTCAATGCATTCCCATTCTCATTCGAACAATGCTCTCCCATTGTCATTCAAACTCAATGCATTCCCATTCTCATTCGAACAATGCTCTCCCATTGTCATTCAAACTCAATGCTCTCCCTTTGTCATTCAAACTCAATGCTTTCCCGTTGTCATTCAAACTCAATGCTTTCCCATTGTCATTCAAACTCAATGAGCTCACATTGTCATTCAAACACAATGCTTTCCCATTATCATTCAAACTCAATGCTCTCCCATTGTCATTCAAACTGAATGCACTCCCATTGTCATTCAAACTCAATGCTTTCCCATTGTCATTCGAATAATGCTCTCCCATTGTCATTCAAACTCAATGCTTTCCCATTGTCATTCGAATAATGCTCTCCCATTGTCATTCAAACTCAAAGCACTCCCATTATCATTCAAACTCAATGAGCTCACATTGTCATTCAAACTCAATGCACTCCCATTGTCATTCAAACTCAATGCATTCCCATTGTCATTCAAACTCAATGCTCTCCCATTGTCATTCAAACTCAATGCTTTCCCATTGTCATTCGAATAATGCTCTCCCATTTTCTTTCAAACTCAAAGCACTCCCATTGTCATTCAAACTCAATGCTTTCCCATTGTCATTCAAACTCAATGAGCTCACATTGACATTCAAACACAATGCTCTCCCATTGTCATTCAAACTCAATGTTCTCCCATTGTCATTCAAACTCAATGCACTCCCATTGTCATTCAAACTCAATGCTTTCCCATTGTCATTCGAATAATGCTCTCCCTTTGTCATTCAAACTCAAAGCACTCCCATTGTCATTCAAACTCAATGCACTCCCATTGTCATTCGAACTCAGTGCTCTCCCATTGTCTTTCAATCTCAATGCTCGCCCATTGTCATTCAAACTCAATGCTCGCCCATTGTCATTCAAAATCAACGCTCTCCCATTGTAATTCAAACTCAATGAGCTCACATTGTCATTCAAACTCAATGCACTCCCATTGTCATTCAAACTCAATGCATTCCCATTGTCATTCAAACTCAATGCTTTCCCATTGTCATTCAAACTCAATGAGCTCACATTGTCATTCAAACTCAATGCTCTCCCATTGTCATTCAAACTCAATGAGCTCACATTGTCATTCAAACTCAATGCTTTCCCATTGTCATTCGAATAATGCTCTCCCATTGTCATTCAAACTCAAAGCACTCCCATTGTCATTCAAACTCAATGAGCTCACATTGTCATTCAACCTCAATGCACTCCCATTGTCATTCGAACTCAGTGCTCTCCCATTGTCTTTCAATCTCAATGCTCGCCCATTGTCATTCAAACTCAATGCTCGCCCATTGTCATTCAAACTCAACGCTCTCCCATTGTCATTGAAATCAATCTTCTCCCATTGTCATTGAAACAATGATCTACCATTTTCATTGCAACTCAATTCTCCCATTATCACTGGAACTCAATACTCTCTGTTTGTCATTCGAACTCAATGCTCTCCCTTTCTCATTCAAACAATGGTCTCCCATTGTCATTCAAAATCGATGCTCTCCCATTGTCATTCAAACTCAATGCTCTCCCATTGTCATTCAAACTCAATGCTTTCCAATTGTCATTCAAACTCAATGCTCTCCCATTGTCATTCAAACTCAATGCTTTCCCATTGTCATTCAAACTCAATGCTTTCACATTGTCATTCAAACTCAATGCTCTCCCATTGTCATTCAAACTCAATGCTTTCCCATTGTCATTCAAACTCAATGCTCTCCCATTGTCATTCGAACAATGCTCTCCCATTGTCATTCAAACTCAATGCTTTCCCATTGTCATTCGAACTCAATGCTCTCCCATTGTCATTCAAACTCAATGCTCTCCCATTGTCATTCGAACAATGCTCTCCCATTGTCATTCAAACTCAATGTACTCCCATTGTCATTCAAACTCAATGCTCTCCCATTGTCATTCAAACTCAATGCACTCCCATTGTCATTCAAACTCAAAAAACTCCCATTGTCATTCGAACAATGCTCTCCCATTGTCATTCAAACTCAATGCTCTCCCATTGTCATTCAAACTCAATGAGCTCACAATGTCATTCAAACTCAATGCACTCCCATTGTCATTCAAACTCAATGCATTCCCATTCTCATTCGAACAATGCTCTCCCATTGTCATTCAAACTCAATGCATTCCCATTCTCATTCGAACAATACTCTCCCATTGTCATTCAAACTCAATGCTCTCCCATTGTCATTCAAACTCAATGCTCTCCCATTGTCATTCGAACAATGCTCTCCCATTGTCATTCAAACTCAATGTACTCCCATTGTCATTCAAACTCAATGCTCTCCCATTGTCATTCAAACTCAATGCACTCCCATTGTCATTCAAACTCAATGCTTTCCCATTGTCATTCGAACTCAATGCTTTCCCATTGTCATTCAAACTCAATGCTTTCCCATTGTCATTCAAACTCAATGAGCTCACATTGTCATTCAAACACAATGCTCTCCCATTATCATTCAAACTGAATGCACTCCCATTGTCATTCAAACTCAATGCTTTCCCACTGTCATTCGAATAATGCTCTCCCATTGTCATTCAAACTCAAAGGACTCCCATTATCATTCAAACTCAATGAGCTCACATTGTCATTCAAACTCAATGCACTCCCATTGTCATTTAAACTCAATGCATTCCCAATGTCATTCGAACAATGCTGTCCCATTGTCATTCAAAATCAATGCACTCCCATTGTCATTCAAACTCAAAGCTCTCCCATTGTCATTCAAACTCAATGCTTTCCCATTGTCATTCAAACTCAATGCTTTCCCATTGTCATTCGAACTCAATGCTTTCCCATTGTCATTCAAACTCAATGCTTTCCCATTGTCATTCAAACTCAATGAGCTCACATTGTCATTCAAACACAATGCTCTCCCATTATCATTCAAACTGAATGCACTCCCATTGTCATTCAAACTCAATGCTTTCCCACTGTCATTCGAATAATGCTCTCCCATTGTCATTCAAACTCAAAGGACTCCCATTATCATTCAAACTCAATGAGCTCACATTGTCATTCAAACTCAATGCACTCCCATTGTCATTTAAACTCAATGCATTCCCAATGTCATTCGAACAATGCTGTCCCATTGTCATTCAAAATCAATGCACTCCCATTGTCATTCAAACTCAAAGCTCTCCCATTGTCATTCAAACTCAATGCTTTCCCATTGTCATTCAAACTCAATGAGCTCACATTGTCATTCAAACACAATGCTCTCCCATTGTCATTCAAACTCAATGCTCTCCATTGTCATTCAAACTCAATGCACTCCCATTGTCATTCAAACTCAATGCTTTCCCATTGTCATTCGAATAATGCTCTCCCATTGACATTCAAACTCAAAGCACTCCCATTGTCATTCAAACTCAATGAGCTCACATTGTCATTCAAACTCAATGCACTCCCATTGTCATTCGAACTCAGTGCTCTCCCATTGTCTTTCAATCTCAATGCTCGCCCATTGTCATTCAAACTCAATGCTCGCCCATTGTCATTCAAACTCAACGCTCTCCCATTGTCATTCAAACTCAACGCTCTCCCTTTGTCATTGAAATCAATCTTCTCCCATTGTCATTGAAACAATGATCTACCATTTTCATTGCAACTCAATTCACTCCCATTATCACTGGAACTCAATACTCTCTGTTTGTCATTCGAACTCAATGCTCTCCCTTTCTCATTCAAACAATGGTCTCCCATTGTCATTCAAAATTGATGCTCTCCCATTGTCATTCGAACAATGCTCTCCCATTGTCATTCAAACTCAATGCTTTCCAATTGTCATTCAAACTCAATGCTCTCCCATTGTCATTCAAACTCAATGCTTTCCCATTGTCATTCAAACTCAATGCTCTCCCATTGTCATTCAAACTCAATGCTCTCCCATTGTCATTCAAACTCAATGCTCTCCCATTGTCATTCAAACTCAATGCTTTCCCATTGTCATTCAAACTCAATGCTCTCCCATTGTCATTCAAACTCAATGCTTTCCCATTGTCATTCAAACTCAATGCTCTCCCATTGTCAATCGAACAATGCTCTCCCATTGTCATTCAAACTCAATGCTTTCCCATTGTCATTCAAACTCAATGCTTTCCTATTGTCATTCAAACTCAATGCTCTCCCATTGTCAGTCAAACTCAATGCTCTCCCATTGTCATTCAAACTCAATGCTCTCCCATTGTCATTCGAACAATGCTCTCCCATTGTCATTCCAACTCAATGCTCTCCCATTGTCATTCAAACTCAATGCTCTCCCATTGTCATTCAAACTCAATGCTTTCCTATTGTCATTCGAATAATGCTCTCCCATTGTCATTCGAACTCCAAAAACTCCCATTGTCATTCGAACAATGCTCTCCCATTGTCATTCAAACTCAATCTACTCCCATTGTCATTCAAACTCAATGCTCTCCCATTGTCATTCAAACTCAATGCACTCCCATTGTCATTCAAACTCAAAAAACTCCCATTGTCATTCGAACAATGCTCTCCCATTGTCATTCAAACTCAATGCTCTCCCATTGTCATTCAATCTCAATGAGCTCACAATGTCATTCAAACTCAATGCACTCCCATTGTCATTCAAACTCAATGCATTCCCATTGTCATTCGAACAATGCTCTCCCATTGTCATTCAAACTCAATGCTTTCCCATTGTCATTCAAACTCAATGCTCTCCCATTGTCATTCAAACTCAATGCTCTCCCATTGTCATTCAAACTCAATGCTCTCCCATTGTCATTCGAACAATGCTCTCCCATTGTCATTCAAACTCAATGTACTCCCATTGTCATTCAAACTCAATGCACTCCCATTGTCATTCAAACTCAAAAAACTCCCATTGTCATTCGAACAATGCTCTCCCATTGTCATTCAAACTCAATGCTTTCCCATTGTCATTCAAACTCAATGCTCTCCCATTGTCATTCAAACTCAAACAGCTCACATTGTCATTCAATCTCAATGCATTCCCATTGACATTCGAACAATGCTCTCCCATTGTCATTCAAACTCAATGCTTTCCCATTGTAATTCAAACTCAATGCTCTCCCATTGTCATTCAAACTCAATGTTCTCCCATTGTCATTCAAACTCAAAGCACTCCCATTGTCATTCAAACTCAATGAGCTCACATTGTCATTCAAACTCAATGCACTCCCATTGTCATTCAAACTCAATGCACTCCCATTCTCATTCGAACTCAATGAGCTCACATTGTCATTCAAACTCAATGCTCTCCCATTGTCATTCAAACTCAATACTTTCCCATTGTCATTCGAACAATGCTCTCCCATTGTCATTCGAACAATGCTCTCCCATTGTCATTCTAACTCAAAGTGCTCACATTGTCATTCAAACTCAATGCACTCCCATTGTCATTCAAACTCAATGCTTTCCCATTCTCATTCGAACAATGTTCTCCCATTGTCATTCAAACTCAATGCTTTCCCATTGTCATTCGAACAATGCTCTCCCATTGTCATTCGAACTCAACGCTCTCCCCTTGTCATTCAAAGTCAATGCTTTCCCATTGTCATTCAAACTCAACGCTCTCCCATTGTCATTCAAACTCAATGCATTCCCATTCTCATTCGAACAATGCTCTCCCATTGTCATTCAAACTCAACGCTCTCCCATTGTCATTCAAACTCAATGCATTCCCATTCTCATTCGAACAATGCTCTCCCATTGTCATTCAAACTCAATGCTCTCCCATTGTCATTCAAACTCAATGCTTTCCCATTGTCATTCAAACTCAATGAGCTCACATTGTCATTCAAACACAATGCTCTCCCATTATCATTCAAACTCAATGCTCTCCCATTGTCATTCAAACTGAATGCACTCCCATTGTCATTCAAACTCAATGCTTTCCCATTGTCATTCGAATAATGCTCTCCCATTGTCATTCAAACTCAAAGCACTCCCATTATCATTCAAACTCAATGAGCTCACATTGTCATTCAAACTCAATGCTCTCCCATTGTCATTCAAACTCAATGCATTCCCATTGTCATTCGAACATTGCTCTCCCATTGTCATTCAAACTCAATGCTCTCCCATTGTCATTCAAACTCAATGCTTTCCCATTGTCATTCGAATAATGCTCTCCCATTGTCCTTCAAACTCAAAGCACTCCCATTGTCATTCAAACTCAATGAGCACACATTGTCATTCAAACTCAATGCATTCCCATTGTCATTCAAACTCAAAAAACTCCCATTGTCATTCGAACAATGCTTTCCCATTGTCATTCGAACTCAAAAAACTCCCATTGTCATTCGAACAATGCTCTCCCATTGACATTCAAACTCAATGTACTCCCATTGTCATTCAAACTCAATGCTCTCCCATTGTCATTCAAACTCAATGCACTCCCATTGTCATTCAAACTCAAAAAACTCCCATTGTCATTCGAACAATGCTCTCCCATTGTCATTCAAACTCAATGAGCTCACAATGTCATTCAAACTCAATGCACTCCCATTGGCATTCAAACTCAATGCATTCCCATTGTCATTCGAACAATGCTCTCCCATTGTCATTCAAACTCAATGCTTTCCCATTGTCATTCAAACTCAATGCTCTCCCATTGTCATTCAACTCAATGAGCTCACATTGTCATTCAAACTCAAAGCACTCCCATTGTCATTCGAACAATGCTCTCCCATTGTCATTCAAACTCAATGCTTTCCCATTGTCATTCAAACTCAATGCTCTCCCATTGTCATTCAAACTCAATGAGCTCACATTGTCATTCAAACTCAATGCATTCCCATTGACATTCGAACAATGCTCTCCCATTGTCATTCAAACTCAATGCTTTCCCATTGTAATTCAAACTCAATGCTCTCCCATTGTCATTCAAACTCAATGTTCTCCCATTGTCATTCAAACTCAAAGCACTCCCATTGTCATTCAAACTCAATGAGCTCACATTGTCATTCAAACTCAATGCACTCCCATTGTCATTCAAACTCAATGCACTCCCATTCTCATTCGAACTCAATGAGCTCACATTGTCATTCAAACTCAATGCTCTCCCATTGTCATTCAAACTCAATACTTTCCCATTGTCATTCGAACAATGCTCTCCCATTGTCATTCGAACAATGCTCTCCCATTGTCATTCTAACTCAAAGAGCTCACATTGTCATTCAAACTCAATGCACTCCCATTGTCATTCAAACACAATGCTTTCCCATTCTCATTCGAACAATGCTCTCCCATTGTCATTCAAACTCAACGCTCTCCCCTTGTCATTCAAAGTCAATGCTTTCCCATTGTCATTCAAACTCAATGCATTCCCATTCTCATTCGAACAATGCTCTCCCATTGTCATTCAAACTCAACGCTCTCCCATTGTCATTCAAACTCAATGCATTCCCATTCTCATTCGAACAATGCTCTCCCATTGTCATTCAAACTCAATGCTCTCCCATTGTCATTCAAACTCAATGCTTTCCCATTGTCTTTCAAAATCAATGAGCTCACATTGTCATTCAAACACAATGCTCTCCCATTATCATTCAAACTCAATGCTCTCCCATTGTCATTCAAACTGAATGCACTCCCATTGTCATTCAAACTCAATGCTTTCCCATTGTCATTCGAATAATGCTCTCCCATTGTCATTCAAACTCAAAGCACTCCCATTATCATTCAAACTCAATGAGCTCACATTGTCATTCAAACTCCATGCTCTCCCATTGTCATTCAAACTCAATGCATTCCCATTGTCATTCGAACAATGCTGTCCCATTGTCATTCAAACTCAATGCTCTCCCATTGTCATTCAAACTCAATGCTTTCCCATTGTCATTCGAATAATGCTCTCCCATTTTCTTTCAAACTCAAAGCACTCCCATTGTCATTCAAACTCAATGCTCTCCCATTGTCATTCAAACTCAATGCTCTCCCATTGTCATTCAAACTCAATGCTTTCCCATTGTAATTCAAACTCAATGCTCTCCCATTGTCATTCAAACTCAATGTTCTCCCATTGTCATTCAAACTCAAAGCACTCCCATTGTCATTCAAACTCAATGCACTCCCATTCTCATTCGAACTCAATGAGCTCACATTGTCATTCAAACTCAATGCTCTCCCATTGTCATTCAAACTCAATACTTTCCCATTGTCATTCGAACAATGCTCTCCCATTGTCATTCGAACAATGCTCTCCCATTGTCATTCTAACTCAAAGAGCTCACATTGTCATTCAAACTCAATGCACTCCCATTGTCATTCAAACACAATGCTTTCCCATTCTCATTCGAACAATGCTCTCCCATTGTCATTCAAACTCAATGCTTTCCCATTGTCATTCGAACAATGCTCTCCCATTGTCATTCAAACTCAATGCTTTCCCATTGTAATTCAAACTCAATGCTCTCCCATTGTCATTCAAACTCAATGTTCTCCCATTGTCATTCAAACTCAAAGCACTCCCATTGTCATTCAAACTCAATGAGCTCACATTGTCATTCAAACTCAATGCACTCCCATTGTCATTCAAACTCAATGGGCTCACATTGTCATTCAAACACAATGCTCTCCCATTATCATTCAAACTCAATGCTCTCCCATTGTCATTCAAACTGAATGCACTCCCATTGTCATTCAAACTCAATGCTTTCCCACTGTCATTCAAACTCAATGCTCTCCCATTGTCATTCAAACTGAATGCACTCCCATTATCATTCAAACTCAATGCTCTCCCATTGTCATTCAAACTCAATGCACTCCCATTGTCATTCAAACTCAAAAAACTCCCATTGTCATTCGAACAATGCTCTCCCATTGTCATTCGAACTCAAAAAACTCCCATTGTCATTCGAACAATGCTCTCCCATTGACATTCGAACTCAAAAAACTCCCATTGTCATTCGAACAATGCTCTCCCATTGACATTCAAACTCAATGTACTCCCATTGTCATTCAAACTCAATGCTCTCCCATTGTCATTCAAACTCAATGAGCTCACATTGTCATTCAAACTCAATGCATTCCCATTCTCATTCGAACAATACTCTCCCATTGTCATTCAAACTCAATGCTCTCCCATTGTCATTCAAACTCAATGCACTCCCATTGTCATTCAAACTCAATGCTTTCCCGTTGTCATTCAAACTCAATGCTTTCCCATTGTCATTCAAACTCAATGAGCTCACATTGTCATTCAAACACAATGCTCTCCCATTATCATTCAAACTCAATGCTCTCCCATTGTCATTCAAACTGAATGCACTCCCATTGTCATTCAAACTCAATGCTTTCCCATTTTCATTCGAATAATGCTCTCCCATTGTCATTCAAACTCAAAGCACTCCCATTATCATTCAAACTCAATGAGCTCACATTGTCATTCAAACTCAATGCTCTCCCATTGTCATTCAAACTCAATGCATTCCCATTGTCATTCGAACAATGCTCTCCCATTGTCATTCAAACTCAATGCTCTCCCATTGTCATTCAAACTCAATGCTTTCCCATTGTCATTCGAATAATGCTCTCCCATTGTCCTTCAAACTCAAAGCACTCCCATTGTCATTCAAACTCAATGAGCACACATTGTCATTCAAACTCAATGCATTCCCATTGTCATTCAAACTCAAAAAACTCCCATTGTCATTCGAACAATGCTTTCCCATTGTCATTCGAACTCAAAAAACTCCCATTGTCATTCGAACAATGCTCTCCCATTGACATTCAAACTCAATGTACTCCCATTGTCATTCAAACTCAATGCTCTCCCATTGTCATTCAAACTCAATGCACTCCCATTGTCATTCAAACTCAAAAAACTCCCATTGTCATTCGAACAATGCTCTCCCATTGTCATTCAAACTCAATGAGCTCACAATGTCATTCAAACTCAATGCACTCCCATTGGCATTCAAACTCAATGCATTCCCATTGTCATTCGAACAATGCTCTCCCATTGTCATTCAAACTCAATGCTTTCCCATTGTCATTCAAACTCAATGCTCTCCCATTGTCATTCAACTCAATGAGCTCACATTGTCATTCAAACTCAAAGCACTCCCATTGTCATTCGAACAATGCTCTCCCATTGTCATTCAAACTCAATGCTTTCCCATTGTCATTCAAACTCAATGCTCTCCCATTGTCATTCAAACTCAATGAGCTCACATTGTCATTCAAACTCAATGCATTCCCATTGACATTCGAACAATGCTCTCCCATTGTCATTCAAACTCAATGCTTTCCCATTGTAATTCAAACTCAATGCTCTCCCATTGTCATTCAAACTCAATGTTCTCCCATTGTCATTCAAACTCAAAGCACTCCCATTGTCATTCAAACTCAATGAGCTCACATTGTCATTCAAACTCAATGCACTCCCATTGTCATTCAAACTCAATGCACTCCCATTCTCATTCGAACTCAATGAGCTCACATTGTCATTCAAACTCAATGCTCTCCCATTGTCATTCAAACTCAATACTTTCCCATTGTCATTCGAACAATGCTCTCCCATTGTCATTCGAACAATGCTCTCCCATTGTCATTCTAACTCAAAGAGCTCACATTGTCATTCAAACTCAATGCACTCCCATTGTCATTCAAACACAATGCTTTCCCATTCTCATTCGAACAATGCTCTCCCATTGTCATTCAAACTCAATGCTTTCCCATTGTCATTCGAACAATGCTCTCCCATTGTCATTCGAACTCAACGCTCTCCCCTTGTCATTCAAAGTCAATGCTTTCCCATTGTCATTCAAACTCAATGCATTCCCATTCTCATTCGAACAATGCTCTCCCATTGTCATTCAAACTCAACGCTCTCCCATTGTCATTCAAACTCAATGCATTCCCATTCTCATTCGAACAATGCTCTCCCATTGTCATTCAAACTCAATGCTCTCCCATTGTCATTCAAACTCAATGCTTTCCCATTGTCATTCAAACTCAATGAGCTCACATTGTCATTCAAACACAATGCTCTCCCATTATCATTCAAACTCAATGCTCTCCCATTGTCATTCAAACTGAATGCACTCCCATTGTCATTCAAACTCAATGCTTTCCCATTGTCATTCGAATAATGCTCTCCCATTGTCATTCAAACTCAAAGCACTCCCATTATCATTCAAACTCAATGAGCTCACATTGTCATTCAAACTCAATGCTCTCCCATTGTCATTCAAACTCAATGCATTCCCATTGTCATTCGAACAATGCTGTCCCATTGTCATTCAAACTCAATGCTCTCCCATTGTCATTCAAACTCAATGCTTTCCCATTGTCATTCGAATAATGCACTCCCATTTTCTTTCAAACTCAAAGCACTCCCATTGTCATTCAAACTCAATGCTCTCCCATTGTCATTCAAACTCAATGCTCTCCCATTGTCATTCAAACTCAATGCTTTCCCATTGTAATTCAAACTCAATGCTCTCCCATTGTCATTCAAACTCAATGTTCTCCCATTGTCATTCAAACTCAAAGCACTCCCATTGTCATTCAAACTCAATGCACCCCCATTCTCATTCGAACTCAATGAGCTCACATTGTCATTCAAACTCAATGCTCTCCCATTGTCATTCAAACTCAATACTTTCCCATTGTCATTCGAACAATGCTCTCCCATTGTCATTCGAGCAATGCTCTCCCATTGTCATTCTAACTCAAAGAGCTCACATTGTCATTCAAACTCAATGCACTCCCATTGTCATTCAAACACAATGCTTTCCCATTCTCATTCGAACAATGCTCTCCCATTGTCATTCAAACTCAATGCTTTCCCATTGTCATTCGAACAATGCTCTCCCATTGTCATTCAAACTCAATGCTTTCCCATTGTAATTCAAACTCAATGCTCTCCCATTGTCATTCAAACTCAATGTTCTCCCATTGTCATTCAAACTCAAAGCACTCCCATTGTCATTCAAACTCAATGAGCTCACATTGTCATTCAAACTCAATGCACTCCCATTGTCATTCAAACTCAATTGGCTCACATTGTCATTCAAACACAATGCTCTCCCATTATCATTCAAACTCAATGCTCTCCCATTGTCATTCAAACTGAATGCACTCCCATTGTCATTCAAACTCAATGCTTTCCCACTGTCATTCAAACTCAATGCTCTCCCATTGTCATTCAAACTGAATGCACTCCCATTATCATTCAAACTCAATGCTCTCCCATTGTCATTCAAACTCAATGCACTCCCATTGTCATTCAAACTCAAAAAACTCCCATTGTCATTCGAACAATGCTCTCCCATTGTCATTCGAACTCAAAAAACTCCCATTGTCATTCGAACAATGCTCTCCCATTGACATTCGAACTCAAAAAACTCCCATTGTCATTCGAACAATGCTCTCCCATTGACATTCAAACTCAATGTACTCCCATTGTCATTCAAACTCAAAGCTCTCCCATTGTCATTCAAACTCAATGAGCTCACATTGTCATTCAAACTCAATGCATTCCCATTCTCATTCGAACAATACTCTCCCATTGTCATTCAAACTCAATGCTCTCCCATTGTCATTCAAACTCAATGCACTCCCATTGTCATTCAAACTCAATGCTTTCCCGTTGTCATTCAAACTCAATGCTTTCCCATTGTCATTCAAACTCAATGAGCTCACATTGTCATTCAAACACAATGCTCTCCCATTATCATTCAAACTCAATGCTCTCCCATTGTCATTCAAACTGAATGCACTCCCATTGTCATTCAAACTCAATGCTTTCCCATTGTCATTCGAATAATGCTCTCCCATTGTCATTCAAACTCAAAGCACTCCCATTATCATTCAAACTCAATGAGCTCACATTGTCATTCAAACTCAATGCACTCCCATTGTCATTCAAACTCAATGCATTCCCATTGTCATTCGAACAATGCTGTCCCATTGTCATTCAAACTCAATGCTATCCCATTGTCATTCAAACTCAATGCTTTCCCATTGTCATTCGGATAATGCTCTCCCATTTTCTTTCAAACTCAAAGCACTCCCATTGTCATTCAAACTCAATGAGCTCACATTGTCATTCAAACTCAATGCACTCCCATTGTCATTCAAACTCAATGCATTCCCATTGTCATTCGAATAATGCTCTCCCATTGTCATTCAAACTCAAAGCACTCCCATTATCATTCAAACTCAAAGAGCTCACATTGTCATTCAAACTCAATGCACTCCCATTGTCATTCAAACTCAATGCTCTCCCATTGTCATTCAAACTCAATGCACTCCCATTGTCATTCAAACTCAATGCATTCCCATTGTCATTCGAACAATGCTGTCCCATTGTCATTCAAACTCAATGCTCTCCCATTGTCATTCAAACTCAATGCACTCCTATTGTCATTCAAACTCAAAAAACTCCCATTGTCATTCGAACAATGCTCTCCCATTGTCTTTCAAACTCAATGCTCGCCCATTGTCATTCAAACTCAGTGCTTTCCCATTGTCATTCAAACTCAATGCTTTCCCATTGTCATTCAAACTCAATGGGCTCACATTGTCATTCAAACACAATGCTCTCCCATTATCATTCAAACTCAATGCTCTCCCATTGTCATTCAAACTGAATGCACTCCCATTGTCATTCAAACTCAATGCTTTCCCACTGTCATTCAAACTCAATGCTCTCCCATTGTCATTCAAACTGAATGCACTCCCATTATCATTCAAACTCAATGCTCTCCCATTGTCATTCAAACTCAATGAACTCCCATTGTCATTCAAACTCAAAAAACTCCCATTGTCATTCGAACAATGCTCTCCCATTGTCATTCGAACTCAAAAAACTCCCATTGTCATTCGAACAATGCTCTCCCATTGACATTCGAACTCAAAAAATTCCCATTGTCATTCGAACAATGCTCTCCCATTGACATTCAAACTCAATGTACTCCCATTGTCATTCAAACTCAATGCTCTCCCATTGTCATTCAAACTCAATGAGCTCACATTGTCATTCAAACTCAATGCATTCCCATTCTCATTCGAACAATACTCTCCCATTGTCATTCAAACTCAATGCTCTCCCATTGTCATTCAAACTCAATGCACTCCCATTGTCATTCAAACTCAATGCTTTCCCGTTGTCATTCAAACTCAATGCTTTCCCATTGTCATTCAAACTCAATGAGCTCACATTGTCATTCAAACACAATGCTCTCCCATTATCATTCAAACTCAATGCTCTCCCATTGTCATTCAAACTGAATGCACTCCCATTGTCATTCAAACTCAATGCTTTCCCATTGTCATTCGAATAATGCTCTCCCATTGTCATTCAAACTCAAAGCACTCCCATTATCATTCAAACTCAATGAGCTCACATTGTCATTCAAACTCAATGCACTCCCATTGTCATTCAAACTCAATGCATTCCCATTGTCATTCGAACAATGCTGTCCCATTGTCATTCAAACTCAATGCTATCCCATTGTCATTCAAACTCAATGCTTTCCCATTGTCATTCGGATAATGCTCTCCCATTTTCTTTCAAACTCAAAGCACTCCCATTGTCATTCAAACTCAATGAGCTCACATTGTCATTCAAACTCAATGCACTCCCATTGTCATTCAAACTCAATGCATTCCCATTGTCATTCGAATAATGCTCTCCCATTGTCATTCAAACTCAAAGCACTCCCATTATCATTCAAACTCAAAGAGCTCACATTGTCATTCAAACTCAATGCACTCCCATTGTCATTCAAACTCAATGCTCTCCCATTGTCATTCAAACTCAATGCACTCCCATTGTCATTCAAACTCAATGCATTCCCATTGTCATTCGAACAATGCTGTCCCATTGTCATTCAAACTCAATGCTCTCCCATTGTCATTCAAACTCAATGCTTTCCCATTGTCATTCAAACTCAATGAGCTCACATTGTCATTCAAACACAATGCTCTCCCATTGTCATTCAAACTCAATGCTCTCCCATTGTCATTCAAACTCAATCCACTCCCATTGTCATTCAAACTCAATGCTTTCCCATTGTCATTCGAATAATGCTCTCCCATTGTCATTCAAACTCAATGCTCTCCCATTGTCATTCAAACTCAATGCACTCCCATTGTCATTCAAACTCAATGCATTCCCATTGTCATTCGAACAATGCTCTCCCATTGTCATTCAAACTCAATGCTCTCCCATTGTCATTCAAACTCAATGCTTTCCCATTGTCATTCAAACTCAATGCACTCCCATTGTCATTCAAACTCAAAAAACTCCCATTGTCATTCGAACAATGCTCTCCCATTGTCATTCGAACTCAAAAAACTCCCATTGTCATTCGAACAATGCTCTCCCATTGACATTCGAACTCAAAAAACTCCCATTGTCATTCGAACAATGCTCTCCCATTGACATTCAAACTCAATGTACTCCCATTGTCATTCAAACTCAATGCTCTCCCATTGTCATTCAAACTCAATGAGCTCACATTGTCATTCAAACTCAATGCATTCCCATTCTCATTCGAACAATACTCTCCCATTGTCATTCAAACTCAATGCTCTCCCATTGTCATTCAAACTCAATGCACTCCCATTGTCATTCAAACTCAATGCTTTCCCGTTGTCATTCAAACTCAATGCTTTCCCATTGTCATTCAAACTCAATGAGCTCACATTGTCATTCAAACACAATGCTCTCCCATTATCATTCAAACTCAATGCTCTCCCATTGTCATTCAAACTGAATGCACTCCCATTGTCATTCAAACTCAATGCTTTCCCATTGTCATTCGAATAATGCTCTCCCATTGTCATTCAAACTCAAAGCACTCCCATTATCATTCAAACTCAATGAGCTCACATTGTCATTCAAACTCAATGCACTCCCATTGTCATTCAAACTCAATGCATTCCCATTGTCATTCGAACAATGCTGTCCCATTGTCATTCAAACTCAATGCTATCCCATTGTCATTCAAACTCAATGCTTTCCCATTGTCATTCGGATAATGCTCTCCCATTTTCTTTCAAACTCAAAGCACTCCCATTGTCATTCAAACTCAATGAGCTCACATTGTCATTCAAACTCAATGCACTCCCATTGTCATTCAAACTCAATGCATTCCCATTGTCATTCGAATAATGCTCTCCCATTGTCATTCAAACTCAAAGCACTCCCATTATCATTCAAACTCAAAGAGCTCACATTGTCATTCAAACTCAATGCACTCCCATTGTCATTCAAACTCAATGCTCTCCCATTGTCATTCAAACTCAATGCACTCCCATTGTCATTCAAACTCAATGCATTCCCATTGTCATTCGAACAATGCTGTCCCATTGTCATTCAAACTCAATGCTCTCCCATTGTCATTCAAACTCAATGCACTCCCATTGTCATTCAAACTCAAAAAACTCCCATTGTCATTCGAACAATGCTCTCCCATTGTCTTTCAAACTCAATGCTCGCCCATTGTCATTCAAACTCAGTGCTTTCCCATTGTCATTCAAACTCAATGCTTTCCCATTGTCATTCAAACTCAATGGGCTCACATTGTCATTCAAACACAATGCTCTCCCATTATCATTCAAACTCAATGCTCTCCCATTGTCATTCAAACTGAATGCACTCCCATTGTCATTCAAATTCAATGCTTTCCCACTGTCATTCAAACTCAATGCTCTCCCATTGTCATTCAAACTGAATGCACTCCCATTATCATTCAAACTCAATGCTCTCCAATTGTCATTCAAACTCAATGCACTCCCATTGTCATTCAAACTCAAAAAACTCCCATTGTCATTCGAACAATGCTCTCCCATTGTCATTCGAACTCAAAAAACTCCCATTGTCATTCGAACAATGCTCTCCCATTGACATTCGAACTCAAAAAACTCCCATTGTCATTCGAACAATGCTCTCCCATTGACATTCAAACTCAATGTACTCCCATTGTCATTCAAACTCAATGCTCTCCCATTGTCATTCAAGCTCAATGAGCTCACATTGTCATTCAAACTCAATGCATTCCCATTCTCATTCGAACAATACTCTCCCATTGTCATTCAAACTCAATGCTCTCCCATTGTCATTCAAACTCAATGCACTCCCATTGTCATTCAAACTCAATGCTTTCCCATTGTCATTCGGATAATGCTCTCCCATTTTCTTTCAAACTCAAAGCACTCCCATTGTCATTCAAACTCAATGAGCTCACATTGTCATTCAAACTCAATGCACTCCCATTGTCATTCAAACTCAATGCATTCCCATTGTCATTCGAATAATGCTCTCCCATTGTCATTCAAACTCAAAGCACTCCCATTATCATTCAAACTCAAAGAGCTCACATTGTCATTCAAACTCAATGCACTCCCATTGTCATTCAAACTCAATGCTCTCCCATTGTCATTCAAACTCAATGCACTCCCATTGTCATTCAAACTCAATGCATTCCCATTGTCATTCGAACAATGCTGTCCCATTGTCATTCAAACTCAATGCTCTCCCATTGTCATTCAAACTCAATGCACTCCCATTGTCATTCAAACTCAAAAAACTCCCATTGTCATTCGAACAATGCTCTCCCATTGTCTTTCAAACTCAATGCTCGCCCATTGTCATTCAAACTCAGTGCTTTCCCATTGTCATTCAAACTCAATGCTTTCCCATTGTCATTCAAACTCAATGGGCTCACATTGTCATTCAAACACAATGCTCTCCCATTATCATTCAAACTCAATGCTCTCCCATTGTCATTCAAACTGAATGCACTCCCATTGTCATTCAAATTCAATGCTTTCCCACTGTCATTCAAACTCAATGCTCTCCCATTGTCATTCAAACTGAATGCACTCCCATTATCATTCAAACTCAATGCTCTCCCATTGTCATTCAAACTCAATGCACTCCCATTGTCATTCAAACTCAAAAAACTCCCATTGTCATTCGAACAATGCTCTCCCATTGTCATTCGAACTCAAAAAACTCCCATTGTCATTCGAACAATGCTCTCCCATTGACATTCGAACTCAAAAAACTCCCATTGTCATTCGAACAATGCTCTCCCATTGACATTCAAACTCAATGTACTCCCATTGTCATTCAAACTCAATGCTCTCCCATTGTCATTCAAACTCAATGAGCTCACATTGTCATTCAAACTCAATGCATTCCCATTCTCATTCGAACAATACTCTCCCATTGTCATTCAAACTCAATGCTCTCCCATTGTCATTCAAACTCAATGCACTCCCATTGTCATTCAAACTCAATGCTTTCCCGTTGTCATTCAAACTCAATGCTTTCCCATTGTCATTCAAACTCAATGAGCTCACATTGTCATTCAAACACAATGCTCTCCCATTATCATTCAAACTCAATGCTCTCCCATTGTCATTCAAACTGAATGCACTCCCATTGTCATTCAAACTCAATGCTTTCCCATTGTCATTCGAATAATGCTCTCCCATTGTCATTCAAACTCAAAGCACTCCCATTATCATTCAAACTCAATGAGCTCACATTGTCATTCAAACTCAATGCACTCCCATTGTCATTCAAACTCAATGCATTCCCATTGTCATTCGAACAATGCTGTCCCATTGTCATTCAAACTCAATGCTATCCCATTGTCATTCAAACTCAATGCTTTCCCATTGTCATTCGGATAATGCTCTCCCATTTTCTTTCAAACTCAAAGCACTCCCATTGTCATTCAAACTCAATGAGCTCACATTGTCATTCAAACTCAATGCACTCCCATTGTCATTCAAACTCAATGCATTCCCATTGTCATTCGAATAATGCTCTCCCATTGTCATTCAAACTCAAAGCACTCCCATTATCATTCAAACTCAAAGAGCTCACATTGTCATTCAAACTCAATGCACTCCCATTGTCATTCAAACTCAATGCTCTCCCATTGTCATTCAAACTCAATGCACTCCCATTGTCATTCAAACTCAATGCATTCCCATTGTCATTCGAACAATGCTGTCCCATTGTCATTCAAACTCAATGCTCTCCCATTGTCATTCAAACTCAATGCTTTCCCATTGTCATTCAAACTCAATGAGCTCACATTGTCATTCAAACACAATGCTCTCCCATTGTCATTCAAACTCAATGCTCTCCCATTGTCATTCAAACTCAATCCACTCCCATTGTCATTCAAACTCAATGCTTTCCCATTGTCATTCGAATAATGCTCTCCCATTGTCATTCAAACTCAAAGCACTCCCATTGTCATTCAAACTCAATGAGCTAACATTGTCATTCAAACTCAATGCACTCCCATTGTCATTCGAACTCAGTGCTCTCCCATTGTCTTTCAATCTCAATGCTCGCCCATTGTCATTCAAACTCAATGCACTCCCATTGTCATTCAAACTCAATGCTTTCCCATTGTCATTCGAATAATGCTCTCCCATTGTCATTCAAACTCAATGCTCTCCCATTGTCATTCAAACTCAATGCACTCCCATTGTCATTCAAACTCAATGCATTCCCATTGTCATTCGAACAATGCTCTCCCATTGTCATTCAAACTCAATGCTCTCCCATTGTCATTCAAACTCAATGCTTTCCCATTGTCATTCAAACTCAATGAGCTCACATTGTCATTCAAACACAATGCTCTCCCATTGTCATTCAAACTCAATGCTCTCCCATTGTCATTCAAACTCAATGCACTCCCATTGTCATTCAAACTCAATGCTTTCCCATTGTCATTCGAATAATGCTCTCCCATTGTCATTCAAACTCAAAGCACTCCCATTGTCATTCAAACTCAATGAGCTCACATTGTCATTCAAACTCAATGCACTCCCATTGTCATTCGAATAATGCTCTCCCATTGTCATTCAAACTCAAAGCACTCCCATTATCATTCAAACTCAATGAGCTCACATTGTCATTCAAACTCAATGCACTCCCATTGTCATTCAAACTCAATGCATTCCCATTGTCATTCGAACAATGCTGTCCCATTGTCATTCAAACTCAATGCTATCCCATTGTCATTCAAACTCAATGCTTTCCCATTGTCATTCGGATAATGCTCTCCCATTTTCTTTCAAACTCAAAGCACTCCCATTGTCATTCAAACTCAATGAGCTCACATTGTCATTCAAACTCAATGCACTCCCATTGTCATTCAAACTCAATGCATTCCCATTGTCATTCGAATAATGCTCTCCCATTGTCATTCAAACTCAAAGCACTCCCATTATCATTCAAACTCAAAGAGCTCACATTGTCATTCAAACTCAATGCACTCCCATTGTCATTCAAACTCAATGCTCTCCCATTGTCATTCAAACTCAATGCACTCCCATTGTCATTCAAACTCAATGCATTCCCATTGTCATTCGAACAATGCTGTCCCATTGTCATTCAAACTCAATGCTCTCCCATTGTCATTCAAACTCAATGCACTCCCATTGTCATTCAAACTCAAAAAACTCCCATTGTCATTCGAACAATGCTCTCCCATTGTCTTTCAAACTCAATGCTCGCCCATTGTCATTCAAACTCAGTGCTTTCCCATTGTCATTCAAACTCAATGCTTTCCCATTGTCATTCAAACTCAATGGGCTCACATTGTCATTCAAACACAATGCTCTCCCATTATCATTCAAACTCAATGCTCTCCCATTGTCATTCAAACTGAATGCACTCCCATTGTCATTCAAATTCAATGCTTTCCCACTGTCATTCAAACTCAATGCTCTCCCATTGTCATTCAAACTGAATGCACTCCCATTATCATTCAAACTCAATGCTCTCCCATTGTCATTCAAACTCAATGCACTCCCATTGTCATTCAAACTCAAAAAACTCCCATTGTCATTCGAACAATGCTCTCCCATTGTCATTCGAACTCAAAAAACTCCCATTGTCATTCGAACAATGCTCTCCCATTGACATTCGAACTCAAAAAACTCCCATTGTCATTCGAACAATGCTCTCCCATTGACATTCAAACTCAATGTACTCCCATTGTCATTCAAACTCAATGCTCTCCCATTGTCATTCAAACTCAATGAGCTCACATTGTCATTCAAACTCAATGCATTCCCATTCTCATTCGAACAATACTCTCCCATTGTCATTCAAACTCAATGCTCTCCCATTGTCATTCAAACTCAATGCACTCCCATTGTCATTCAAACTCAATGCTTTCCCATTGTCATTCGGATAATGCTCTCCCATTTTCTTTCAAACTCAAAGCACTCCCATTGTCATTCAAACTCAATGAGCTCACATTGTCATTCAAACTCAATGCACTCCCATTGTCATTCAAACTCAATGCATTCCCATTGTCATTCGAATAATGCTCTCCCATTGTCATTCAAACTCAAAGCACTCCCATTATCATTCAAACTCAAAGAGCTCACATTGTCATTCAAACTCAATGCACTCCCATTGTCATTCAAACTCAATGCTCTCCCATTGTCATTCAAACTCAATGCACTCCCATTGTCATTCAAACTCAATGCATTCCCATTGTCATTCGAACAATGCTCTCCCATTGTCATTCAAACTCAATGCTCTCCCATTGTCATTCAAACTCAATGCTTTCCCATTGTCATTCAAACTCAATGAGCTCACATTGTCATTCAAACACAATGCTCTCCCATTGTCATTCAAACTCAATGCTCTCCCATTGTCATTCAAACTCAATGCACTCCCATTGTCATTCAAACTCAATGCTTTCCCATTGTCATTCGAATAATGCTCTCCCATTGTCATTCAAACTCAAAGCACTCCCATTGTCATTCAAACTCAATGAGCTCACATTGTCATTCAAACTCAATGCACTCCCATTGTCATTCGAATAATGCTCTCCCATTGTCATTCAAACTCAAAGCACTCCCATTATCATTCAAACTCAATGAGCTCACATTGTCATTCAAACTCAATGCACTCCCATTGTCATTCAAACTCAATGCATTCCCATTGTCATTCGAACAATGCTGTCCCATTGTCATTCAAACTCAATGCTATCCCATTGTCATTCAAACTCAATGCTTTCCCATTGTCATTCGGATAATGCTCTCCCATTTTCTTTCAAACTCAAAGCACTCCCATTGTCATTCAAACTCAATGAGCTCACATTGTCATTCAAACTCAATGCACTCCCATTGTCATTCAAACTCAATGCATTCCCATTGTCATTCGAATAATGCTCTCCCATTGTCATTCAAACTCAAAGCACTCCCATTATCATTCAAACTCAAAGAGCTCACATTGTCATTCAAACTCAATGCACTCCCATTGTCATTCAAACTCAATGCTCTCCCATTGTCATTCAAACTCAATGCACTCCCATTGTCATTCAAACTCAATGCATTCCCATTGTCATTCGAATAATGCTGTCCCATTGTCATTCAAACTCAATGCTCTCCCATTGTCATTCAAACTCAATGCACTCCCATTGTCATTCAAACTCAAAAAACTCCCATTGTCATTCGAACAATGCTCTCCCATTGTCTTTCAAACTCAATGCTCGCCCATTGTCATTCAAACTCAGTGCTTTCCCATTGTCATTCAAACTCAATGCTTTCCCGTTGTCATTCAAACTCAATGGGCTCACATTGTCATTCAAACACAATGCTCTCCCATTATCATTCAAACTCAATGCTCTCCCATTGTCATTCAAACTGAATGCACTCCCATTGTCATTCAAATTCAATGCTTTCCCACTGTCATTCAAACTCAATGCTCTCCCATTGTCATTCAAACTGAATGCACTCCCATTATCATTCAAACTCAATGCTCTCCCATTGTCATTCAAACTCAATGCACTCCCATTGTCATTCAAACTCAAAAAACTCCCATTGTCATTCGAACAATGCTCTCCCATTGTCATTCGAACTCAAAAAACTCCCATTGTCATTCGAACAATGCTCTCCCATTGACATTCGAACTCAAAAAACTCCCATTGTCATTCGAACAATGCTCTCCCATTGACATTCAAACTCAATGTACTCCCATTGTCATTCAAACTCAATGCTCTCCCATTGTCATTCAAACTCAATGAGCTCACATTGTCATTCAAACTCAATGCATTCCCATTCTCATTCGAACAATACTCTCCCATTGTCATTCAAACTCAATGCTCTCCCATTGTCATTCAAACTCAATGCACTCCCATTGTCATTCAAACTCAATGCTTTCCCGTTGTCATTCAAACTCAATGCTTTCCCATTGTCATTCAAACTCAATGAGCTCACATTGTCATTCAAACACAATGCTCTCCCATTATCATTCAAACTCAATGCTCTCCCATTGTCATTCAAACTGAATGCACTCCCATTGTCATTCAAACTCAATGCTTTCCCATTGTCATTCGAATAATGCTCTCCCATTGTCATTCAAACTCAAAGCACTCCCATTATCATTCAAACTCAATGAGCTCACATTGTCATTCAAACTCAATGCACTCCCATTGTCATTCAAACTCAATGCATTCCCATTGTCATTCGAACAATGCTGTCCCATTGTCATTCAAACTCAATGCTATCCCATTGTCATTCAAACTCAATGCTTTCCCTTTGTCATTCGGATAATGCTCTCCCATTTTCTTTCAAACTCAAAGCACTCCCATTGTCATTCAAACTCAATGAGCTCACATTGTCATTCAAACTCAATGCACTCCCATTGTCATTCAAACTCAATGCATTCCCATTGTCATTCGAATAATGCTCTCCCATTGTCATTCAAACTCAAAGCACTCCCATTATCATTCAAACTCAAAGAGCTCACATTGTCATTCAAACTCAATGCACTCCCATTGTCATTCAAACTCAATGCTCTCCCATTGTCATTCAAACTCAATGCACTCCCATTGTCATTCAAACTCAATGCATTCCCATTGTCATTCGAACAATGCTGTCCCATTGTCATTCAAACTCAATGCTCTCCCATTGTCATTCAAACTCAATGCTTTCCCATTGTCATTCAAACTCAATGAGCTCACATTGTCATTCAAACACAATGCTCTCCCATTGTCATTCAAACTCAATGCTCTCCCATTGTCATTCAAACTCAATCCACTCCCATTGTCATTCAAACTCAATGCTTTCCCATTGTCATTCGAATAATGCTCTCCCATTGTCATTCAAACTCAAAGCACTCCCATTGTCATTCAAACTCAATGAGCTAACATTGTCATTCAAACTCAATGAACTCCCATTGTCATTCGAACTCAGTGCTCTCCCATTGTCTTTCAATCTCAATGCTCGCCCATTGTCATTCAAACTCAATGCACTCCCATTGTCATTCAAACTCAATGCTTTCCCATTGTCATTCGAATAATGCTCTCCCATTGTCATTCAAACTCAATGCTCTCCCATTGTCATTCAAACTCAATGCACTCCCATTGTCATTCAAACTCAATGCATTCCCATTGTCATTCGAACAATGCTCTCCCATTGTCATTCAAACTCAATGCTCTCCCATTGTCATTCAAACTCAATGCTTTCCCATTGTCATTCAAACTCAATGAGCTCACATTGTCATTCAAACACAATGCTCTCCCATTGTCATTCAAACTCAATGCTCTCCCATTGTCATTCAAACTCAATGCACTCCCATTGTCATTCAAACTCAATGCTTTCCCATTGTCATTCGAATAATGCTCTCCCATTGTCATTCAAACTCAAAGCACTCCCATTGTATTTCAAACTCAATGAGCTCACATTGTCATTCAAACTCAATGCACTCCCATTGTCATTCGAACTCAGTGCTCTCCCATTGTCTTTCAATCTCAATGCTCGCCCATTGTCATTCAAACTCAATGCTCGCCCATTGTCATTCAAACTCAACGCTCTCCCATTGTCATTGAAATCAATCTTCTCCCATTGTCTTTGAAACAATGATCTACCATTTTCATTGCAACTCAATTCTCCCATTATCACTGGAACTCAATACTCTCTGTTTGTCATTCGAACTCAATGCTCTCCCTTTCTCATTCAAACAATGGTCTCCCATTGTCATTCAAAATCGATGCTCTCCCATTGTCATTCAAACTCAATGCTTTCCCATTGTCATTCGAACAATGCTCTCCCATTGTCATTCAAACTCAATGCTTTCCAATTGTCATTCAAACTCAATGCTCTCCCATTGTCATTCAAACTCAATGCTTCCCCATTGTCATTCAAACTCAATGCTTTCCCATTGTCATTCAAACTCAATGCTCTCCCATTGTCATTCAAACTCAATGCTCTCCCATTGTCATTCACACTCAATGCTCTCCCATTGTCATTCAAACTCAAAGCACTCCCATTGTCATTCAAACTCAATGAGCTCACATTGTCATTCAAACTCAATGCACTCCCATTGTCATTCAAACTCAATGCACTCCCATTCTCATTCGAACTCAAAGAGCTCACATTGTCATTCACACTCAATGCTCTCCCATTGTCATTCAAACTCAATGCACTCCCATTGTCATTCAAACTCAATACTCTCCCATTGTCATTCAAACTCAATGCTCTCCCATTGTCATTCAAACTCAATGCTCTCCCATTGTCATTCGAACAATGCTCTCCCATTGTCATTCAAACTCAATGTACTCCCATTGTCATTCAAACTCAATGCTCTCCCATTGTCATTCAAACTCAATGCACTCCCATTGTCATTCAAACTCAAAAAACTCCCATTGTCATTCGAACAATGCTCTCCCATTGTCTTTCAAACTCAATGCTCGCCCATTGTCATTCAAACTCAGTGCTTTCCCGTTGTCATTCAAACACAATGCTCTCCCATTATCATTCAAACTCAATGCTCTCCCATTGTCATTCAAACTGAATGCACTCCCATTGTCATTCAAACTCAATGCTTTCCCACTGTCATTCAAACTCAATGCTCTCCCATTGTCATTCAAACTGAATGCACTCCCATTATCATTCAAACTCAATGCTCTCCCATTGTCATTCAAACTCAATGCACTCCCATTGTCATTCAAACTCAAAAAACTCCCATTGTCATTCGAACAATGCTCTCCCATTGTCATTCGAACTCAAAAAACTCCCATTGTCATTCGAACAATGCTCTCCCATTGACATTCGAACTCAAAAAACTCCCATTGTCATTCGAACAATGCTCTCCCATTGACATTCAAACTCAATGTACTCCCATTGTCATTCAAACTCAATGCTCTCCCATTGTCATTCAAACTCAATGCACTCCCATTGTCATTCAAACTCAAAAAACTCCCATTGTCATTCGAACAATGCTCTCCCATTGTCATTCAAACTCAATGCACTCCCATTGGCATTCAAACTCAATGCATTCCCATTGTCATTCGAACAACGCTCTCCCATTGTCATTCAAACTCAATGCTTTCCCATTGTCATTCAAACTCAATGCTCTCCCATTGTCATTCAAACTCAATGAGCTCACATTGTCATTCAAACTCAAAGCACTCCCATTGTCATTCGAACAATGCTCTCCCATTGTCATTCAAACTCAATGCTTTCCCATTGTCATTCAAACTCAATGCTCTCCCATTGTCATTCAAACTCAATGAGCTCACATTGTCATTCAAACTCAATGCATTCCCATTGTCATTAGAACAATGCTGTCCCATTGTCATTCAAAATCAATGCACTCCCATTGTCATTCAAACTCAATGCTCTCCCATTGTCATTCAAACTCAATGCTTTCCCATTGTCATTCAAACTCAATGAGCTCACATTGTCATTCAAACACAATGCTCTCCCATTGTCATTCAAACTCAATGCTCTCCATTGTCATTCAAACTCATTGAGCTCACATTGTCATTCAAACACAATGCTCTCCCATTATCATTCAAACTCAATGCTCTCCCATTGTCATTCAAACTGAATGCACTCCCATTGTCATTCAAACTCAATGAGCTCACATTGTCATTCAAACTCAATGAGCTCACATTGTCATTCAAACACAATGCTCTCCCATTATCATTCAAACTCAATGCTCTCCCATTGTCATTCAAACTGAATGCACTCCCATTGTCATTCAAACTCAAAGCACTCCCATTATCATTCAAACTCAATGAGCTCACATTGTCATTCAAACTCAATGCACTCCCATTGTCATTCAAACTCAATGCATTCCCATTGTCATTCAAAATCAATGCACTCCCATTGTCATTCAAACTCAATGCTCTCCCATTGTCATTCAAACTCAATGCTTTCCCATTGTCATTCAAACTCAATGAGCTCAGATTGTCATTCAAACACAATGCTCTCCCATTGTCATTCAAACTCAATGCTCTCCATTGTCATTCAAACTCAATGCACTCCCATTGTCATTCAAACTCAATGCTTTCCCATTGTCATTCGAATAATGCTCTCCCATTGTCATTCAAACTCAATGCTCTCCCATTGTCATTCAAACTCAATGAGCTCACATTGTCATTCAAACTCAATGCACTCCCATTGTCATTCGAACTCAATGCTCGCTCATTGACATTCAAACTCAACACTCTCCCATTGTCATTCAAACTCAACGCTCTCCCATTGTCATTGAAATCAATCTTCTCCCATTGTCATTGAAACAATGATCTACCATTTTCATTGCAACTCAATTCACTCCCATTATCACTGGAACTCAATACTCTCTGTTTGTCATTCGAACTCAATGCTCTCCCTTTCTCATTCAAACAATGGTCTCCCATTGTCATTCAAAATCGATGCTCTCCCATTGTCATTCAAATAATTTTCTCCATTGTCATTCAAACTCAATGCACTCCCATTGTCATTCAAACTCAATGCACTCCCATTGTCATTCGAACAATGCTCTCCCATTGTCATTCAAACTCAATGCTTTCCAATTGTCATTCAAACTCAATGCTCTCCCATTGTCATTCAAACTCAATGCATTCCCATTGTCATTCAAAATCGATGCTGCCCATTGTCATTCAAACTCAATGCTTTCCCATTGTCATTCGAACAATGCTCTCCCATTGTCATTCAAACTCAATGCTTTCCAATTGTCATTCAAACTCAATGCTCTCCCATTGTCATTCAAACTCAATGCTTCCCCATTGTCATTCAAACTCAATGCTTTCCCATTGTCATTCAAACTCAATGCTCTCCCATTGTCATTCAAACTCAATGCTCTCCCATTGTCATTCACACTCAATGCTCTCCCATTGTCATTCAAACTCAAAGCACTCCCATTGTCATTCAAACTCAATGAGCTCACATTGTCATTCAAACTCAATGCACTCCCATTGTCATTCAAACTCAATGCACTCCCATTCTCATTCGAACTCAATGCACTCCCATTCTCATTCGAACTCAAAGGGCTCACATTGTCATTCACACTCAATGCTCTCCCATTGTCATTCAAACTCAATGCACTCCCATTGTCATTCAAACTCAATACTCTCCCATTGTCATTCAAACTCAATGCTCTCCCATTGTCATTCAAACTCAATGCTCTCCCATTGTCATTCGAACAATGCTCTCCCATTGTCATTCAAACTCAATGTACTCCCATTGTCATTCAAACTCAATGCTCTCCCATTGTCATTCAAACTCAATGCACTCCCATTGTCATTCAAACTCAAAAAACTCCCATTGTCATTCGAACAATGCTCTCCCATTGTCTTTCAAACTCAATGCTCGCCCATTGTCATTCAAACTCAGTGCTTTCCCATTGTCATTCAAACTCAATGCTTTCCCATTGTCATTCAAACTCAATGAGCTCACATTGTCATTCAAACACAATGCTCTCCCATTATCATTCAAACTCAATGCTCTCCCATTGTCATTCAAACTGAATGCACTCCCATTGTCATTCAAACTCAATGCTTTCCCACTGTCATTCAAACTCAATGCTCTCCCATTGTCATTCAAACTGAATGCACTCCCATTATCATTCAAACTCAATGCTCTCCCATTGTCATTCAAACTCAATGCACTCCCATTGTCATTCAAACTCAAAAAACTCCCATTGTCATTCGAACAATGCTCTCCCATTGTCATTCGAACTCAAAAAACTCCCATTGTCATTCGAACATTGCTCTCCCATTGACATTCGAACTCAAAAAACTCCCATTGCCATTCGAACAATGCTCTCCCATTGACATTCAAACTCAATGTACTCCCATTGTCATTCAAACTCAATGCTCTCCCATTGTCATTCAAACTCAATGCACTCCCATTGTCATTCAAACTCAAAAAACTCCCATTGTCATTCGAACAATGCTCTCCCATTGTCATTCAAACTCAATGCACTCCCATTGGCATTCAAACTCAATGCATTCCCATTGTCATTCGAACAACGCTCTCCCATTGTCATTCAAACTCAATGCTTTCCCATTGTCATTCAAACTCAATGCTCTCCCATTGTCATTCAAACTCAATGAGCTCACATTGTCATTCAAACTCAAAGCACTCCCATTGTCATTCGAACAATGCTCTCCCATTGTCATTCAAACTCAATGCTTTCCCATTGTCATTCAAACTCAATGCTCTCCCATTGTCATTCAAACTCAATGAGCTCACATTGTCATTCAAACTCAATGCATTCCCATTGTCATTAGAACAATGCTGTCCCATTGTCATTCAAAATCAATGCACTCCCATTGTCATTCAAACTCAATGCTCTCCCATTGTCATTCAAACTCAATGCTTTCCCATTGTCATTCAAACTCAATGAGCTCACATTGTCATTCAAACACAATGCTCTCCCATTGTCATTCAAACTCAATGCTCTCCATTGTCATTCAAACTCATTGAGCTCACATTGTCATTCAAACACAATGCTCTCCCATTATCATTCAAACTCAATGCTCTCCCATTGTCATTCAAACTGAATGCACTCCCATTGTCATTCAAACTCAATGAGCTCACATTGTCATTCAATCTCAATGAGCTCACATTGTCATTCAAACACAATGCTCTCCCATTATCATTCAAACTCAATGCTCTCCCATTGTCATTCAAACTGAATGCACTCCCATTGTCATTCAAACTCAAAGCACTCCCATTATCATTCAAACTCAATGAGCTCACATTGTCATTCAAACTCAATGCACTCCCATTGTCATTCAAACTCAATGCATTCCCATTGTCATTCAAAATCAATGCACTCCCATTGTCATTCAAACTCAATGCTCTCCCATTGTCATTCAAACTCAATGCTTTCCCATTGTCATTCAAACTCAATGAGCTCAGATTGTCATTCAAACACAATGCTCTCCCATTGTCATTCAAACTCAATGCTCTCCATTGTCATTCAAACTCAATGCACTCCCATTGTCATTCAAACTCAATGCTTTCCCATTGTCATTCGAATACTGCTCTCCCATTGTCATTCAAACTCAATGCTCTCCCATTGTCATTCAAACTCAATGAGCTCACATTGTCATTCAAACTCAATGCACTCCCATTGTCATTCGAACTCAATGCTCGCTCATTGACATTCAAACTCAACGCTCTCCCATTGTCATTCAAACTCAACGCTCTCCCATTGTCATTGAAATCAATCTTCTCCCATTGTCATTGAAACAATGATCTACCATTTTCATTGCAACTCAATTCACTCCCATTATCACTGGAACTCAATACTCTCCCATTGTCATTCCAACTCAATGCTCTCCCATTGTCATTCAAACTCAATGCTCTCCCATTGTCATTCAAACTCAATGCTTTCCTATTGTCATTCGAATAATGCTCTCCCATTGTCATTCGAACTCAAAAAACTCCCATTGTCATTCGAACAATGCTCTCCCATTGTCATTCAATCTCAATGTACTCCCATTGTCATTCAAACTCAATGCTCTCCCATTGTCATTCAAACTCAATGCACTCCCATTGTCATTCAAACTCAATGCTCTCCCATTGTCATTCAAACTCAATGAGCTCACATTGTCATTCAAACTCAATGCATTCCCATTGTCATTAGAACAATGCTGTCCCATTGTCATTCAAAATCAATGCACTCCCATTGTCATTCAAACTCAATGCTCTCCCATTGTCATTCAAACTCAATGCTTTCCCATTGTCATTCAAACTCAATGAGCTCACATTGTCATTCAAACACAATGCTCTCCCATTGTCATTCAAACTCAATGCTCTCCATTGTCATTCAAACTCATTGAGCTCACATTGTCATTCAAACACAATGCTCTCCCATTATCATTCAAACTCAATGCTCTCCCATTGTCATTCAAACTGAATGCACTCCCATTGTCATTCAAACTCAATGAGCTCACATTGTCATTCAAACTCAATGAGCTCACATTGTCATTCAAACACAATGCTCTCCCATTATCATTCAAACTCAATGCTCTCCCATTGTCATTCAAACTGAATGCACTCCCATTGTCATTCAAACTCAAAGCACTCCCATTATCATTCAAACTCAATGAGCTCACATTGTCATTCAAACTCAATGCACTCCCATTGTCATTCAAACTCAATGCATTCCCATTGTCATTCAAAATCAATGCACTCCCATTGTCATTCAAACTCAATGCTCTCCCATTGTCATTCAAACTCAATGCTTTCCCATTGTCATTCAAACTCAATGAGCTCAGATTGTCATTCAAACACAATGCTCTCCCATTGTCATTCAAACTCAATGCTCTCCATTGTCATTCAAACTCAATGCACTCCCATTGTCATTCAAACTCAATGCTTTCCCATTGTCATTCGAATAATGCTCTCCCATTGTCATTCAAACTCAATGCTCTCCCATTGTCATTCAAACTCAATGAGCTCACATTGTCATTCAAACTCAATGCACTCCCATTGTCATTCGAACTCAATGCTCGCTCATTGACATTCAAACTCAACGCTCTCCCATTGTCATTCAAACTCAACGCTCTCCCATTGTCATTGAAATCAATCTTCTCCCATTGTCATTGAAACAATGATCTACCATTTTCATTGCAACTCAATTCACTCCCATTATCACTGGAACTCAATACTCTCTGTTTGTCATTCGAACTCAATGCTCTCCCTTTCTCATTCAAACAATGGTCTCCCATTGTCATTCAAAATCGATGCTCTCCCATTGTCATTCAAACAATTTTCTCCATTGTCATTCAAACTCAATGCACTCCCATTGTCATTCAAACTCAATGCACTCCCATTGTCATTCGAACAATGCTCTCCCATTGTCATTCAAACTCAATGCTTTCCAATTGTCATTCAAACTCAATGCTCTCCCATTGTCATTCAAACTCAATGCATTCCCATTGTCATTCAAAATCGATGCTCTCCCATTGTCATTCAAACTCAATGCTTTCCCATTGTCATTCGAACAATGCTCTCCCATTGTCATTCAAACTCAATGCTTTCCAATTGTCATTCAAACTCAATGCTCTCCCATTGTCATTCAAACTCAATGCTTCCCCATTGTCATTCAAACTCAATGCTTTCCCATTGTCATTCAAACTCAATGCTCTCCCATTGTCATTCAAACTCAATGCTCTCCCATTGTCATTCACACTCAATGCTCTCCCATTGTCATTCAAACTCAAAGCACTCCCATTGTCATTCAAACTCAATGAGCTCACATTGTCATTCAAACTCAATGCACTCCCATTGTCATTCAAACTCAATGCACTCCCATTCTCATTCGAACTCAATGCACTCACATTCTCATTCGAACTCAAAGAGCTCACATTGTCATTCACACTCAATGCTCTCCCATTGTCATTCAAACTCAATGCACTCCCATTGTCATTCAAACTCAATACTCTCCCATTGTCATTCAAACTCAATGCTCTCCCATTGTCATTCAAACTCAATGCTCTCCCATTGTCATTCGAACAATGCTCTCCCATTGTCATTCAAACTCAATGTACTCCCATTGTCATTCAAACTCAATGCTCTCCCATTGTCATTCAAACTCAATGCACTCCCATTGTCATTCAAACTCAAAAAACTCCCATTGTCATTCGAACAATGCTCTCCCATTGTCTTTCAAACTCAATGCTCGCCCATTGTCATTCAAACTCAGTGCTTTCCCATTGTCATTCAAACTCAATGCTTTCCCATTGTCATTCAAACTCAATGAGCTCACATTGTCATTCAAACACAATGCTCTCCCATTATCATTCAAACTCAATGCTCTCCCATTGTCATTCAAACTGAATGCACTCCCATTGTCATTCAAACTCAATGCTTTCCCACTGTCATTCAAACTCAATGCTCTCCCATTGTCATTCAAACTGAATGCACTCCCATTATCATTCAAACTCAATGCTCTCCCATTGTCATTCAAACTCAATGCACTCCCATTGTCATTCAAACTCAAAAAACTCCCATTGTCATTCGAACAATGCTCTCCCATTGTCATTCGAACTCAAAAAACTCCCATTGTCATTCGAACATTGCTCTCCCATTGACATTCGAACTCAAAAAACTCCCATTGTCATTCGAACAATGCTCTCCCATTGACATTCAAACTCAATGTACTCCCATTGTCATTCAAACTCAATGCTCTCCCATTGTCATTCAAACTCAATGCACTCCCATTGTCATTCAAACTCAAAAAACTCCCATTGTCATTCGAACAATGCTCTCCCATTGTCATTCAAACTCAATGCACTCCCATTGGCATTCAAACTCAATGCATTCCCATTGTCATTCGAACAACGCTCTCCCATTGTCATTCAAACTCAATGCTTTCCCATTGTCATTCAAACTCAATGCTCTCCCATTGTCATTCAAACTCAATGAGCTCACATTGTCATTCAAACTCAAAGCACTCCCATTGTCATTCGAACAATGCTCTCCCATTGTCATTCAAACTCAATGCTTTCCCATTGTCATTCAAACTCAATGCTCTCCCATTGTCATTCAAACTCAATGAGCTCACATTGTCATTCAAACTCAATGCATTCCCATTGTCATTAGAACAATGCTGTCCCATTGTCATTCAAAATCAATGCACTCCCATTGTCATTCAAACTCAATGCTCTCCCATTGTCATTCAAACTCAATGCTTTCCCATTGTCATTCAAACTCAATGAGCTCACATTGTCATTCAAACACAATGCTCTCCCATTGTCATTCAAACTCAATGCTCTCCATTGTCATTCAAACTCATTGAGCTCACATTGTCATTCAAACACAATGCTCTCCCATTATCATTCAAACTCAATGCTCTCCCATTGTCATTCAAACTGAATGCACTCCCATTGTCATTCAAACTCAATGAGCTCACATTGTCATTCAAACTCAATGAGCTCACATTGTCATTCAAACACAATGCTCTCCCATTATCATTCAAACTCAATGCTCTCCCATTGTCATTCAAACTGAATGCACTCCCATTGTCATTCAAACTCAAAGCACTCCCATTATCATTCAAACTCAATGAGCTCACATTGTCATTCAAACTCAATGCACTCCCATTGTCATTCAAACTCAATGCATTCCCATTGTCATTCAAAATCAATGCACTCCCATTGTCATTCAAACTCAATGCTCTCCCATTGTCATTCAAACTCAATGCTTTCCCATTGTCATTCAAACTCAATGAGCTCAGATTGTCATTCAAACACAATGCTCTCCCATTGTCATTCAAACTCAATGCTCTCCATTGTCATTCAAACTCAATGCACTCCCATTGTCATTCAAACTCAATGCTTTCCCATTGTCATTCGAATAATGCTCTCCCATTGTCATTCAAACTCAATGCTCTCCCATTGTCATTCAAACTCAATGAGCTCACATTGTCATTCAAACTCAATGCACTCCCATTGTCATTCGAACTCAATGCTCGCTCATTGACATTCAAACTCAACGCTCTCCCATTGTCATTCAAACTCAACGCTCTCCCATTGTCATTGAAATCAATCTTCTCCCATTGTCATTGAAACAATGATCTACCATTTTCATTGCAACTCAATTCACTCCCATTATCACTGGAACTCAATACTCTCTGTTTGTCATTCGAACTCAATGCTCTCCCTTTCTCATTCAAACAATGGTCTCCCATTGTCATTCAAAATCGATGCTCTCCCATTGTCATTCAAACAATTTTCTCCATTGTCATTCAAACTCAATGCACTCCCATTGTCATTCAAACTCAATGCACTCCCATTGTCATTCGAACAATGCTCTCCCATTGTCATTCAAACTCAATGCTTTCCAATTGTCATTCAAACTCAATGCTCTCCCATTGTCATTCAAACTCAATGCATTCCCATTGTCATTCAAACTCAATGCTCTCCCATTGTCATTCAAACTCAATGCTCTCCCATTGTCATTCAAACTCAATGCACTCCCATTGTCATTCAAACTCAAAAAACTCCCATTGTCATTCGAACAATGCTCTCCCATTGACATTCAAACTCAATGCTCTCCCATTGTCATTCAAACTCAATGCTCTCCCATTGTCATTCAAACTCAATGCTTTCCCATTGTCATTCAAACTCAATGCTTTCACATTGTCATTCAAACTGAAAGCACTCCCATTGTCATTCAAACTCAATGCTCTCCCATTGTCATTCAAACTCAATGCTCTCCCATTGTCATTCGAACAATGCTCTCCCATTGTCATTCCAACTCAATGCTCTCCCATTGTCATTCAAACTCAATGCTCTCCCATTGTCATTCAAACTCAATGCTTTCCTATTGTCATTCGAATAATGCTCTCCCATTGTCATTCGAACTCAAAAAACTCCCATTGTCATTCGAACAATGCTCTCCCATTGTCATTCAATCTCAATGTACTCCCATTGTCATTCAAACTCAATGCTCTCCCATTGTCATTCAAACTCAATGCACTCCCATTGTCATTCAAACTCAAAAAACTCCCATTGTCATTCGAACAATGCTCTCCCATTGTCATTCAAACTCAATGCTCTCCCATTGTCATTCAAACTCAATGAGCTCACAATGTCATTCAAACTCAATGCACTCCCATTGTCATTCAAACTCAATGCATTCCCATTGTCATTCGAACAATGCTCTCCCATTGTCATTCAAACTCAATGCTTTCCCATTGTCATTCAAACTCAATGCTCTCCCATTGTCATTCAAACTCAATGCTCTCCCATTGTCATTCAAACTCAATGCTCTCCCATTGTCATTCAAACTCAATGCTCTCCCATTGTCATTCAAACTCAATGCTTTCCCATTGTCATTCAAACTCAATGCTCTCCCATTGTCATTTAAACTCAATGCTCTCCCATTGTCATTCAAACTCAATGCTTTCCCATTGTCATTCGAATAATGCTCTCCCATTGTCTTTCAAACTCAAAGCACTCCCATTGTCATTCAAACTCAATGAGCACACATTGTCATTCAAACTCAATGCACTCCCATTGTCATTCAAACTCAAAAAACTCCCATTGTCATTCGAACAATGCTCTCCCATTGTCATTCGAACTCAAAAAACTCCCATTGTCATTCGAACAATGCTCTCCCATTGACATTCAAACTCAATGTACTCCCATTGTCATTCAAACTCAATGCTCTCCCATTGTCATTCAAACTCAATGCACTCCCATTGTCATTCAAACTCAAAAAACTCCCATTTTCATTCGAACAATGCTCTCCCATTGTCATTCAAACTCAATGCTCTCCCATTGTCATTCAAACTCAATGCACTCCCATTGTCATTCAAACTCAAAAAACTCCCATTGTCATTCGAACAATGCTCTCCCATTGTCATTCAAACTCAATGCTCTCCCATTGTCATTCAAACTCAATGCACTCCCATTGTCATTCAAACTCAAAAAACTCCCATTGTCATTCTAACAATGCTCTCCCATTGTCATTCAAACTCAATGCTCTCCCATTGTCATTCAAACTCAATGCACTCCCATTGTCATTCAAACTCAAAAAACTCCCATTGTCATTCGAACAATGCTCTCCCATTGTCATTCAAACTCAATGCACTCCCTTTGGCATTCAAACTCAATGCATTCCCATTGTCATTCGAACAATGCTCTCCCATTGTCATTCAAACTCAATGCTTTCCCATTGTCATTCAAACTCAATGCTCTCCCATTGTCATTCAAACTCAATGAGCTCACATTGTCATTCAAACTCAAAGCACTCCCATTGTCATTCGAACAATGCTCTCCCATTGTCATTCAAACTCAATGCTTTCCCATTGTCATTAGAACAATGATGTCCCATTGTCATTCAAAATCAATGCACTCCCATTGTCATTCAAACTCAATGCTCTCCCATTGTCATTCAAACTCAATGCTTTCCCATTGTCATTCAAACTCAATGAGCTCACATTGTCATTCAAACACAATGCTCTCCCATTGTCATTCAAACTCAATGCTCTCCATTGTCATTCAAACTCAATGAGCTCACATTGTCATTCAAACACAATGCTCTCCCATTATCATTCAAACTCAATGTTCTCCCATTGTCATTCAAACTGAATGCACTCCCATTGTCATTCAAACTCAATGAGCTCACATTGTCATTCAAACTCAATGAGCTCACATTGTCATTCAAACACAATGCTCTCCCATTATCATTCAAACTCAATGCTCTCCCATTGTCATTCAAACTGAATGCACTCCCATTGTCATTCAAACTCAAAGCACTCCCATTATCATTCAAACTCAATGAGCTCACATTGTCATTCAAACTCAATGCATTCCCATTGTCATTAGAACAATGCTGTCCCATTGTCATTCAAAATCAATGCACTCCCATTGTCATTCAAACTCAATGCTCTCCCATTGTCATTCAAACTCAATGCTTTCCCATTGTCATTCAAACTCAATGAGCTCACATTGTCATTCAAACACAATGCTCTCCCATTGTCATTCAAACTCAATGCTCTCCATTGTCATTCAAACTCAATGAGCTCACATTGTCATTCAAACACAATGCTCTCCCATTATCATTCAAACTCAATGCTCTCCCATTGTCATTCAAACTGAATGCACTCCCATTGTCATTCAAACTCAATGAGCTCACATTGTCATTCAAACTCAATGAGCTCACATTGTCATTCAAACACAATGCTCTCCCATTATCATTCAAACTCAATGCTCTCCCATTGTCATTCAAACTGAATGCACTCCCATTGTCATTCAAACTCAAAGCACTCCCATTATCATTCAAACTCAATGAGCTCACATTGTCATTCAAACTCAATGCACTCCCATTGTCATTCAAACTCAATGCATTCCCATTGTCATTCAAAATCAATGCACTCCCATTGTCATTCAAACTAAATGCTCTCCCATTGTCATTCAAACTCAATGCTCTCCCATTGTCATTCAAACTCAATGAGCTCACATTGTCATTCAAACTCAATGCACTCCCATTGTCATTTGAACTCAATGCTCGCTCATTGACATTCAAACTCAACGCTCTCCCATTGTCATTCAAACTCAACGCTCTCCCATTGTCATTGAAATCAATCTTCTCCCATTGTCATTGAAACAATGATCTACCATTTTCATTGCAACTCAATTCACTCCCATTATCACTGGAACTCAATACTCTCTGTTTGTCATTCGAACTCAATGCTCTCCCTTTCTCATTCAAACAATGGTCTCCCATTGTCATTCAAAATCGATGCTCTCCCATTGTCATTCAAACAATTTTCTCCATTGTCATTCAAACTCAATGCACTCCCATTGTCATTCAAACTCAATGCACTCCCATTGTCATTCGAACAATGCTCTCCCATTGTCATTCAAACTCAATGCTTTCCAATTGTCATTCAAACTCAATGCTCTCCCATTGTCATTCAAACTCAATGCTTTCCCATTGTCATTCAAACTCAATGCTTTCCCATTGTCATTCAAACTCAATGCTCTCCCATTGTCATTCAAACTCAATGCTTTCCCATTGTCATTCAAACTCAATGCTCTCCCATTGTCAATCGAACAATGCTCTCCCATTGTCATTCAAACTCAATGCTTTCCCATTGTCATTCGAACTCAATGCTCTCCCATTGTCATTCAAACTCAATGCTTTCCCATTGTCATTCAAACTCAATGCTCTCCCATTGTCATTCAAACTCAATGCTTTCCCATTGTCATTCAAACTCAATGCTCTCCCATTGTCAATCGAACAATGCTCTCTCATTGTCATTCAAACTCAATGCTTTCCCATTGTCATTCAAACTCAATGCTTTCCTATTGTCATTCAAACTCAATGCTCTCCCATTGTCATTCAAACTCAATGCTCTCCCATTGTCATTCAAACTCAATGCTCTCCCATTGTCATTCGAACTCAACGCTCTCCCATTGTCATTGAAATCAATCTTCTCCCATTGTCATTGAAACAGTGATCTACCATTTTCATTGCAACTCAATTCACTCCCATTATCACTGGAACTCAATACTCTCTGTTTGTCATTCGAACTCAATGCTCTCCCTTTCTCATTCAAACAATGGTCTCCCATTGTCATTCAAAATCGATGCTCTCCCATTGTCATTCAAACAATTTTCTCCATTGTCATTCAAACTCAATGCACTCCCATTGTCATTCAAACTCAATGCACTCCCATTGTCATTCGAACAATGCTCTCCCATTGTCATTCAAACTCAATGCTTTCCAATTGTCATTCAAACTCAATGCTCTCCCATTGTCATTCAAACTCAATGCTTTCCCATTGTCATTCAAACTCAATGCTTTCCCATTGTCATTCAAACTCAATGCTTTCCCATTGTCATTCAAACTCAATGCTTTCCCATTGTCATTCAAACTCAATGCTCTCCCATTGTCAATCGAACAATGCTCTCCCATTGTCATTCAAACTCAATGCTTTCCCATTGTCATTCGAACTCAATGCTCTCCCATTGTCATTCAAACTCAATGCTTTCCCATTGTCATTCAAACTCAATGCTCTCCCATTGTCATTCAAACTCAATGCTTTCCCATTGTCATTCAAACTCAATGCTCTCCCATTGTCAATCGAACAATGCTCTCTCATTGTCATTCAAACTCAATGCTTTCCCATTGTCATTCAAACTCAATGCTTTCCTATTGTCATTCAAACTCAATGCTCTCCCATTGTCATTCAAACTCAATGCTCTCCCATTGTCATTCAAACTCAATGCTCTCCCATTGTCATTCGAACTCAACGCTCTCCCATTGTCATTGAAATCAATCTTCTCCCATTGTCATTGAAACAATGATCTACCATTTTCATTGCAACTCAATTCACTCCCATTATCACTGGAACTCAATACTCTCTGTTTGTCATTCGAACTCAATGCTCTCCCTTTCTCATTCAAACAATGGTCTCCCATTGTCATTCAAAATCGATGCTCTCCCATTGTCATTCAAACAATTTTCTCCATTGTCATTCAAACTCAATGCACTCCCATTGTCATTCAAACTCAATGCACTCCCATTGTCATTCGAACAATGCTCTCCCATTGTCATTCAAACTCAATGCTTTCCAATTGTCATTCAAACTCAATGCTCTCCCATTGTCATTCAAACTCAATGCTTTCCCATTGTCATTCAAACTCAATGCTTTCCCATTGTCATTCAAACTCAATGCTCTCCCATTGTCATTCAAACTCAATGCTTTCCCATTGTCATTCAAACTCAATGCTCTCCCATTGTCAATCGAACAATGCTCTCCCATTGTCATTCAAACTCAATGCTTTCCCATTGTCATTCAAACTCAATGCTCTCCCATTGTCATTCAAACTCAATGCTTTCCCATTGTCATTCAAACTCAATGCTCTCCCATTGTCATTCAAACTCAATGCTTTCCCATTGTCATTCAAACTCAATGCTCTCCCATTGTCAATCGAACAATGCTCTCTCATTGTCATTCAAACTCAATGCTTTCCCATTGTCATTCAAACTCAATGCTTTCCTCTTGTCATTCAAACTCAATGCTCTCCCATTGTCATTCAAACTCAATGCTCTCCCATTGTCATTCAAACTCAATGCTCTCCCAATGTCATTCAAACTCAATGCTCTCCCATTGTCATTCCAACTCAATGCTCTCCCATTGTCATTCAAACTCAATGCTCTCCCATTGTCATTCAAACTCAATGCTTTCCTATTGTCATTCGAATAATGCTCTCCCATTGTCATTCGAACTCAAAATACTCCCATTGTCATTCGAACAATGCTCTCCCATTGTCATTCAAACTCAATGTACTCCCATTGTCATTCAAACTCAATGCTCTCCCATTGTCATTCAAACTCAATGCACTCCCATTGTCATTCAAACTCAAAAAACTCCCATTGTCATTCGAACAATGCTCTCCCATTGTCATTCAAACTCAATGCTCTCCCATTGTCATTCAAACTCAATGAGCTCACAATGTCATTCAAACTCAATGCACTCCCATTGTCATTCAAACTCAATGCATTCCCATTGTCATTCGAACAATGCTCTCCCATTGTCATTCAAACTCAATGCTTTCCCATTGTCATTCAAACTCAATGCTCTCCCATTGTCATTCAAACTCAATGCTCTCCCATTGTCATTCAAACTCAATGCTCTCCCTTTGTCATTCAAACTCAATGCTTTCCCATTGTCATTCAAACTCAATGCTCTCCCATTGTCATTCAAACTCAATGCTCTCCCATTGTCATTCAAACTCAATGCTTTCCCATTGTCATTCGAATAATGCTCTCCCATTGTCTTTCAAACTCAAAGCACTCCCATTGTCATTCAAACTCAATGAGCACACATTGTCATTCAAACTCAATGCACTCCCATTGTCATTCAAACTCAAAAAACTCCCATTGTCATTCGAACAATGCTCTCCCATTGTCATTCGAACTCAAAAAACTCCCATTGTCATTCGAACAATGCTCTCCCATTGACATTCAAACTCAATGTACTCCCATTGTCATTCAAACTCAATGCTCTCCCATTGTCATTCAAACTCAATGCACTCCCATTGTCATTCAAACTCAAAAAACTCCCATTGTCATTCGAACAATGCTCTCCCATTGTCATTCAAACTCAATGATCTCCCATTGTCATTCAAACTCAATGCACTCCCATTGTCATTCAAACTCAAAAAACTCCCATTGTCATTCGAACAATGCTCTCCCATTGTCATTCAAACTCAATGCTCTCCCATTGTCATTCAAACTCAATGCACTCCCATTGTCATTCAAACTCAAAAAACTCCCTTTGTCATTCTAACAATGCTCTCCCATTGTCATTCAAACTCAATGCTCTCCCATTGTCATTCAAACTCAATGCACTCCCATTGTCATTCAAACTCAAAAAACTCCCATTGTCATTCGAACAATGCTCTCCCATTGTCATTCAAACTCAATGCACTCCCTTTGGCATTCAAACTCAATGCATTCCCATTGTCATTCGAACAATGCTCTCCCATTGTCATTCAAACTCAATGCTTTCCCATTGTCATTCAAACTCAATGCTCTCCCATTGTCATTCAAACTCAATGAGCTCACATTGTCATTCAAACTCAAAGCACTCCCATTGTCATTCGAACAATGCTCTCCCATTGTCATTCAAACTCAATGCTTTCCCATTGTCATTCAAACTCAATGCTCTCCCATTGTCATTCAAACTCAATGAGCTCACATTGTCATTCAAACTCAATGCATTCCCATTGTCATTCGAACAATGCTGTCCCATTGTCATTCAAAATCAATGCACTCCCATTGTCATTCAAACTCAATGCTCTCCCATTGTCATTCAAACTCAATGCTTTCCCATTGTTATACAAACTCAATGAGCTCACATTGTCATTCAAACACAATGCTCTCCGATTGTCATTCAAACTCAATGCTCTCCATTGTCATTCAAACTCAATGCACTCCCGTTGTCATTCAAACTCAATGCTTTCCCATTGTCATTCGAATAATGCTCTCCCATTGTCATTCAAACTCAAAGCACTCCCATTGTCATTCAAACTCAATGAGCTCACATTGTCATTCAAACTCAATGCACTCCCATTGTCATTCGAACTCAGTGCTCTCCCATTGTCTTTCAATCTCAATGCTCGCCCATTGTCATTCAAACTCAATGCTCGCCCATTGTCATTCAAACTCAACGCTCTCCCATTATCATTCAAACTCAACGCTCTCCCATTGTCATTCAAACTCAATGTACTCCCATTGTCATTCAAACTCAATGCTCTCCCATTGTCATTCAAACTCAATGCACTCCCATTGTCATTCAAACTCAAAAAACTCCCATTGTCATTCGAACAATGCTTTCCCATTGTCATTCAAACTCAATGCTCTCCCATTGTCATTCAAACTCAATGAGCTCAGAATGTCATTCAAACTCAATGCACTCCCATTGTCATTCAAACTCAATGCATTCCCATTGACATTCGAACAATGCTCTCCCATTGTCATTCAAACTCAAAGCACTCCCATTGTCATTCAAACTCAATGAGCTCACATTGTCATTCAAACTCAATGCACTCCCATTGTCATTCAAACTCAATGCACTCCCATTCTCATTCGAACTCAATGAGCTCACATTGTCATTCAAACTCAATGCTCTCCCATTGTCATTCAAACTCAATACTTTCCCATTGTCATTCGAACAATGCTCTCCCATTGTCATTCGAACAATGCTCTCCCATTGTCATTCTAACTCAAAGAGCTCACATTGTCATTCAAACTCAATGCATTCCCATTGTCATTCGAACAATGCTCTCCCATTGTCATTCAAACTCAATGCTTTCCCATTGTCATTCAAACTCAATGCTCTCCCATTGTCATTCAAACTCAATGCTTTCCCATTGTCATTCAAACTCAATTAGCTCACATTGTCATTCAAACACAATGCTCTCCCATTGTCATTCAAACTCAATGCTTTCCCATTGTCATTCAAACTCAATGCTCTCCCATTGTCATTCAAACTCAATGCTCTCCCATTGTCATTCAAACTCAATGCTTTCCCATTGTCATTCAAATAATGCTCTCCCATTGTCCTTCAAACTCAAAGCACTCCCATTGTCATTCAAACTCAATGAGCACACATTGTCATTCAAACTCAATGCACTCCCATTGTCATTCAAACTCAAAAAACTCCCATTGTCATTCGAACAATGCTCTCCCATTGTCATTCGAACTCAAAAAACTCCCATTGTCATTCGAACAATGCTCTCCCATTGACATTCAAACTCAATGTACTCCCATTGTCATTCAAACTCAATGCTCTCCCATTGTCATTCAAACTCAATGCACTCCCATTGTCATTCAAACTCAAAAAACTCCCATTGTCATTCGAACAATGCTCTCCCATTGTCATTCAAACTCAATGAGCTCACAATGTCATTCAAACACAATGCACTCCCATTGGCATTCAAACTCAATGCATTCCCATTGTCATTCGAACAATGCTCTCCCATTGTCATTCAAACTCAATGCTTTCCCATTGTCATTCAAACTCAATGCTCTCCCATTGTCATTCAACTCAATGAGCTCACATTGTCATTCAAACTCAAAGCACTCCCATTGCATTCGAACAATGCTCTCCCATTGTCATTCAAACTCAATGCTTTCCCATTGTCATTCAAACTCAATGCTCTCCCATTGTCATTCAAACTCAAACAGCTCACATTGTCATTCAAACTCAATGCATTCCCATTGACATTCGAACAATGCTCTCCCATTGTCATTCAAACTCAATGCTTTCCCATTGTCATTCAAACTCAATGCTCTCCCATTGTCATTCAAACTCAATGCTCTCCCATTGTCATTCAAACTCAAAGCACTCCCATTGTCATTCAAACTCAATGAGCTCACATTGTCATTCAAACTCAATGCACTCCCATTGTCATTCAAACTCAATGCACTCCCATTCTCATTCGAACTCAATGAGCTCACATTGTCATTCAAACTCAATGCTCTCCCATTGTCATTCAAACTCAATACTTTCCCATTGTCATTCGAACAATGCTCTCCCATTGTCATTCGAACAATGCTCTCCCATTGTCATTCTAACTCAAAGAGCTCACATTGTCATTCAAACTCAATGCACTCCCATTGTCATTCAAACTCAATGCTTTCCCATTCTCATTCGAACAATGTTCTCCCATTGTCATTCAAACTCAATGCTTTCCCATTGTCATTCGAACAATGCTCTCCCATTGTCATTCGAACTCAACGCTCTCCCCTTGTCATTCAAAGTCAATGCTTTCCCATTGTCATTCAAACTCAACGCTCTCCCATTGTCATTCAAACTCAATGCATTCCCATTCTCATTCGAACAATGCTCTCCCATTGTCATTCAAACTCAACGCTCTCCCATTGTCATTCAAACTCAATGCATTCCCATTCTCATTCGAACAATGCTCTCCCATTGTCATTCAAACTCAATGCTCTCCCATTGTCATTCAAACTCAATGCTTTCCCATTGTCATTCAAACTCAATGAGCTCACATTGTCATTCAAACACAATGCTCTCCCATTATCATTCAAACTCAATGCTCTCCCATTGTCATTCAAACTGAATGCACTCCCATTGTCATTCAAACTCAATGCTTTCCCATTGTCATTCGAATAATGCTCTCCCATTGTCATTCAAACTCAAAGCACTCCCATTATCATTCAAACTCAATGAGCTCACATTGTCATTCAAACTCAATGCTCTCCCATTGTCATTCAAACTCAATGCATTCCCATTGTCATTCGAACAATGCTCTCCCATTGTCATTCAAACTCAATGCTCTCCCATTGTCATTCAAACTCAATGCTTTCCCATTGTCATTCGAATAATGCTCTCCCATTGTCCTTCAAACTCAAAGCACTCCCATTGTCATTCAAACTCAATGAGCACACATTGTCATTCAAACTCAATGCATTCCCATTGTCATTCAAACTCAAAAAACTCCCATTGTCATTCGAACAATGCTCTCCCATTGTCATTCGAACTCAAAAAACTCCCATTGTCATTCGAACAATGCTCTCCCATTGACATTCAAACTCAATGTACTCCCATTGTCATTCAAACTCAATGCTCTCCCATTGTCATTCAAACTCAATGCACTCCCATTGTCATTCAATCTCAAAAAACTCCCATTGTCATTCGAACAATGCTCTCCCATTGTCATTCAAACTCAATGAGCTCACAATGTCATTCAAACTCAATGCACTCCCATTGGCATTCAAACTCAATGCATTCCCATTGTCATTCGAACAATGCTCTCCCATTGTCATTCAAACTCAATGCTTTCCCATTGTCATTCAAACTCAATGCTCTCCCATTGTCATTCAACTCAATGAGCTCACATTGTCATTCAAACTCAAAGCACTCCCATTGTCATTCGAACAATGCTCTCCCATTGTCATTCAAACTCAATGCTTTCCCATTGTCATTCAAACTCAATGCTCTCCCATTGTCATTCAAACTCAATGAGCTCACATTGTCATTCAAACTCAATGCATTCCCATTGACATTCGAACAATGCTCTCCCATTGTCATTCAAACTCAATGCTTTCCCATTGTAATTCAAACTCAATGCTCTCCCATTGTCATTCAAACTCAATGTTCTCCCATTGTCATTCAAACTCAAAGCACTCCCATTGTCATTCAAACTCAATGCACTCCCATTCTCATTCGAACTCAATGAGCTCACATTGTCATTCAAACTCAATGCTCTCCCATTGTCATTCAAACTCAATACTTTCCCATTGTCATTCGAACAATGCTCTCCCATTGTCATTCGAACAATGCTCTCCCATTGTCATTCTAACTCAAAGAGCTCACATTGTCATTCAAACTCAATGCACTCCCATTGTCATTCAAACACAATGCTTTCCCATTCTCATTCGAACAATGCTCTCCCATTGTCATTCAAACTCAATGCTTTCCCATTGTCATTCGAACAATGCTCTCCCATTGTCATTCGAACTCAACACTCTCCCCTTGTCATTCAAAGTCAATGCTTCCCCATTGTCATTCAAACTCAACGCTCTCCCATTGTCATTCAAACTCAATGCATTCCCATTCTCATTCGAACAATGCTCTCCCATTGTCATTCAAACTCAACGCTCTCCCATTGTCATTCAAACTCAATGCATTCCCATTCTCATTCGAACAATGCTCTCCCATTGTCATTCAAACTCAATGCTCTCCCATTGTCATTCAAACTCAATGCTTTCCCATTGTCATTCAAACTCAATGAGCTCACATTGTCATTCAAACACAATGCTCTCCCATTATCATTCAAACTCAATGCTCTCCCATTGTCATTCAAACTGAATGCACTCCCATTGTCATTCAAACTCAATGCTTTCCCATTGTCATTCGAATAATGCTCTCCCATTGTCATTCAAACTCAAAGCACTCCCATTATCATTCAAACTCAATGAGCTCACATTGTCATTCAAACTCTATGCTCTCCCATTGTCATTCAAACTCAATGCATTCCCATTGTCATTCAAACTCAATGCTTTCCCATTGTCATTCGAATAATGCACTCCCATTTTCTTTCAAACTCAAAGCACTCCCATTGTCATTCAAACTCAATGCTCTCCCATTGTCATTCAAACTCAATGCTCTCCCATTGTCATTCAAACTCAATGCTCTCCCATTGTCATTCAAACTCAATGCTTTCCCATTGTCATTCAAACTCAATGAGCTCACATTGTCATTCAAACACAATGCTCTCCCATTGTCATTCAAACTCAATGCTCTCCCATTGTCATTCAAACTCAATGCACTCCCATTGTCATTCAAACTCAATGCTTTCCCATTGTCATTCGAATAATGCTCTCCCATTGTCATTCAAACTCAAAGCACTCCCATTGTCATTCAAACTCAATGAGCTCACATTGTCATTCAAACTCAATGCACTCCCATTGTCATTCGAACTCAGTGCTCTCCCATTGTCTTTCAATCTCAATGCTCGCCCATTGTCATTCAAACTCAATGCTCGACCATTGTCATTCAAACTCAACGCTCTCCCATTGTCATTCAAACTCAACGCTCTCCCATTGTCATTCAAACTCAATGCTTTCCCATTGTCATTCAAACTCAATGCTTTCCCATTGTCATTCAAACTCAATGCTCTCCCATTGTCATTCAAACTCAATGCTTTCCAATTGTCATTCAAACTCAATGCTCTCCCATTGTCATTCAAACTCAATGCTTTCCCATTGTCATTCAAACTCAATGCTCTCCCATTGTCATTCGAACAATGCTCTCCCATTGTCATTCAAACTCAATGCTTTCCCATTGTCATTCGAATAATGCTCTCCCATTGTCATTCAAACTCAAAGCACTCCCATTGTCATTCGAACTCAAAGAGCTCACATTGTCATTCACACTCAATGCTCTCCCATTGTCATTCAAACTCAATGCACTCCCATTGTCATTCAAACTCAATACTCTCCCATTGTCATTCAAACTCAATGCTCTCCCATTGTCATTCAAACTCAATGCTCTCCCATTGTCATTCGAACAATGCTCTCCCATTGTCATTCAAACTCAATGTACTCTCATTGTCAATCAAACTCAATGCTCTCCCAATGTCATTCAAACTCAATGCACTCCCATTGTCATTCAAACTCAATGCATTCCCATTCTCATTCGAACAATGCTCTCCCATTGTCATTCAAACTCAATGCATTCCCATTCTCATTCGAACAATGCTCTCCCATTGTCATTCAAACTCAATGCTCTCCCTTTGTCATTCAAACTCAATGCTTTCCCGTTGTCATTCAAACTCAATGCTTTCCCATTGTCATTCAAACTCAATGAGCTCACATTGTCATTCAAACACAATGCTTTCCCATTATCATTCAAACTCAATGCTCTCCCATTGTCATTCAAACTGAATGCACTCCCATTGTCATTCAAACTCAATGCTTTCCCATTGTCATTCGAATAATGCTCTCCCATTGTCATTCAAACTCAATGCTTTCCCATTGTCATTCGAATAATGCTCTCCCATTGTCATTCAAACTCAAAGCACTCCCATTATCATTCAAACTCAATGAGCTCACATTGTCATTCAAACTCAATGCACTCCCATTGTCATTCAAACTCAATGCATTCCCATTGTCATTCAAACTCAATGCTCTCCCATTGTCATTCAAACTCAATGCTTTCCCATTGTCATTCGAATAATGCTCTCCCATTTTCTTTCAAACTCAAAGCACTCCCATTGTCATTCAAACTCAATGCTTTCCCATTGTCATTCAAACTCAATGAGCTCACATTGTCATTCAAACACAATGCTCTCCCATTGTCATTCAAACTCAATTTTCTCCCATTGTCATTCAAACTCAATGCACTCCCATTGTCATTCAAACTCAATGCTTTCCCATTGTCATTCGAATAATGCTCTCCCTTTGTCATTCAAACTCAAAGCACTCCCATTGTCATTCAAACTCAATGCACTCCCATTGTCATTCGAACTCAGTGCTCTCCCATTGTCTTTCAATCTCAATGCTCGCCCATTGTCATTCAAACTCAATGCTCGCCCATTGTCATTCAAAATCAACGCTCTCCCATTGTAATTCAAACTCAATGAGCTCACATTGTCATTCAAACTCAATGCACTCCCATTGTCATTCAAACTCAATGCATTCCCATTGTCATTCAAACTCAATGCTTTCCCATTGTCATTCAAACTCAATGAGCTCACATTGTCATTCAAACTCAATGCTCTCCCATTGTCATTCAAACTCAATGAGCTCACATTGTCATTCAAACTCAATGCTTTCCCATTGTCATTCGAATAATGCTCTCCCATTGTCATTCAAACTCAAAGCACTCCCATTGTCATTCAAACTCAATGAGCTCACATTGTCATTCAACCTCAATGCACTCCCATTGTCATTCGAACTCAGTGCTCTCCCATTGTCTTTCAATCTCAATGCTCGCCCATTGTCATTCAAACTCAATGCTCGCCCATTGTCATTCAAACTCAACGCTCTCCCATTGTCATTGAAATCAATCTTCTCCCATTGTCATTGAAACAATGATCTACCATTTTCATTGCAACTCAATTCTCCCATTATCACTGGAACTCAATACTCTCTGTTTGTCATTCGAACTCAATGCTCTCCCTTTCTCATTCAAACAATGGTCTCCCATTGTCATTCAAAATCGATGCTCTCCCATTGTCATTCAAACTCAATGCTCTCCCATTGTCATTCAAACTCAATGCTTTCCAATTGTCATTCAAACTCAATGCTTTCACATTGTCATTCAAACTCAATGCTCTCCCATTGTCATTCAAACTCAATGCTTTCCCATTGTCATTCAAACTCAATGCTCTCCCATTGTCATTCGAACAATGCTCTCCCATTGTCATTCAAACTCAATGCTTTCCCATTGTCATTCAAACTCAATGCTTTCCCATTGTCATTCAAACTCAATGCTCTCCCATTGTCATTCAAACTCAATGCTTTCCCATTGTCATTCAAACTCAATGCTCTCCCATTGTCATTCGAACAATGCTCTCCCATTGTCATTCAAACTCAATGCTTTCCCATTTTCATTCGAATAATGCTCTCCCATTGTCATTCAAACTCAAAGCACTCCCATTGACATTCAAACTCAATGAGCTCACATTGTCATTCAAACTCAATGCACTCCCATTGTCATTCAAACTCAATGCACTCCCATTCTCATTCGAACTCAAAGAGCTCACATTGTCATTCACACTCAATGCTCTCCCATTGTCATTCAAACTCAATGCACTCCCATTGTCATTCAAACTCAATACTCTCCCATTGTCATTCAAACTCAATGCTCTCCCATTGTCATTCAAACTCAATGCACTCCCATTGTCATTCAAACTCAATACTCTCCCATTGTCATTCAAACTCAATGCTCTCCCATTGTCATTCAAACTCAATGCTCTCCCATTGTCATTCGAACAATGCTCTCCCATTGTCATTCAAACTCAATGTACTCCCATTGTCATTCAAACTCAATGCTCTCCCATTGTCATTCATACTCAATGCACTCCAATTGTCATTCAAACTCAAAAAACTCCCATTGTCATTCGAACAATGCTCTCCCATTGTCATTCAAACTCAATGCTCTCCCATTGTCATTCAAACTCAATGAGCTCACAATGTCATTCAAACTCAATGCACTCCCATTGTCATTCAAACTCAATGCATTCCCATTCTCATTCGAACAATGCTCTCCCATTGTCATTCAAACTCAATGCATTCCCATTCTCATTCGAACAATACTCTCCCATTGTCATTCAAACTCAATGCTCTCCCATTGTCATTCAAACTCAATGCTCTCCCATTGTCATTCGAACAATGCTCTCCCATTGTCATTCAAACTCAATGTACTCCCATTGTCATTCAAACTCAATGCTCTCCCATTGTCATTCAAACTCAATGCACTCCCATTGTCATTCAAACTCAATGCTTTCCCATTGTCATTCAAACTCAATGCTTTCCCATTGTCATTCAAACTCAATGAGCTCACATTGTCATTCAAACACAATGCTTTCCCATTGTCATTCGAACTCAATGCTTTCCCATTGTCATTCAAACTCAATGCTTTCCCATTGTCATTCAAACTCAATGAGCTCACATTGTCATTCAAACACAGTGCTCTCCCATTATCATTCAAACTGAATGCACTCCCATTGTCATTCAAACTCAATGCTTTCCCACTGTCATTCGAATAATGCTCTCCCATTGTCATTCAAACTCAAAGGACTCCCATTATCATTCAAACTCAATGAGCTCACATTGTCATTCAAACTCAATGCACTCCCATTGTCATTTAAACTCAATGCATTCCCATTGTCATTCGAACAATGCTGTCCCATTGTCATTCAAAATCAATGCACTCCCATTGTCATTCAAACTCAAAGCTCTCCCATTGTCATTCAAACTCAATGCTTTCCCATTGTCATTCAAACTCAATGAGCTCACATTGTCATTCAAACACAATGCTCTCCCATTGTCATTCAAACTCAATGCTCTCCATTGTCATTCAAACTCAATGCACTCCCATTGTCATTCAAACTCAATGCTTTCCCATTGTCATTCGAATAATGCTCTCCCATTGACATTCAAACTCAAAGCACTCCCATTGTCATTCAAACTCAATGAGCTCACATTGTCATTCAAACTCAATGCACTCCCATTGTCATTCGAACTCAGTGCTCTCCCATTGTCTTTCAATCTCAATGCTCGCCCATTGTCATTCAAACTCAATGCTCGCCCATTGTCATTCAAACTCAACGCTCTCCCATTGTCATTCAAACTCAACGCTCTCCCTTTGTCATTGAAATCAATCTTCTCCCATTGTCATTGAAACAATGATCTACCATTTTCATTGCAACTCAATTCACTCCCATTATCACTGGAACTCAATACTCTCTGTTTGTCAATCGAAGTCAATGCTCTCCCTTTCTCATTCAAACAATGGTCTCCCATTGTCATTCAAAATCGATGCTCTCCCATTGTCATTCGAACAATGCTCTCCCATTGTCATTCAAACTCAATGCTTTCCAATTGTCATTCAAACTCAATGCTCTCCCATTGTCATTCAAACTCAATGCTTTCCCATTGTCATTCAAACTCAATGCTCTCCCATTGTCATTCAAACTCAATGCTCTCCCATTGTCATTCAAACTCAATGCTCTCCCATTGTCATTCAAACTCAATGCTTTCCCATTGTCATTCAAACTCAATGCTCTCCCATTGTCATTCAAACTCAATGCTTTCCCATTGTCATTCAAACTCAATGCTCTCCCATTGTCAATCGAACAATGCTCTCCCATTGTCATTCAAACTCAATGCTTTCCCATTGTCATTCAAACTCAATGCTTTCCTATTGTCATTCAAACTCAATGCTCTCCCATTGTCAGTCAAACTCAATGCTCTCCCATTGTCATTCAAACTCAATGCTCTCCCATTGTCATTCGAACAATGCTCTCCCATTGTCATTCCAACTCAATGCTCTCCCATTGTCATTCAAACTCAATGCTCTCCCATTGTCATTCAAACTCAATGCTTTCCTATTGTCATTCGAATAATGCTCTCCCATTGTCATTCGAACTCAAAAAACTCCCATTGTCATTCGAACAATGCTCTCCCATTGTCATTCAAACTCAATCTACTCCCATTGTCATTCAAACTCAATGCTCTCCCATTATCATTCAAACTCAATGCACTCCCATTGTCATTCAAACTCAAAAAACTCCCATTGTCATTCGAACAATGCTCTCCCATTGTCATTCAAACTCAATGCTCTCCCATTGTCATTCAAACTCAATGAGCTCACAATGTCATTCAAACTCAATGCACTCCCATTGTCATTCAAACTCAATGCATTCCCATTGTCATTCGAACAATGCTCTCCCATTGTCATTCAAACTCAATGCTTTCCCATTGTCATTCAAACTCAATGCTCTCCCATTGTCATTCAAACTCAATGCTCTCCCATTGTCATTCAAACTCAATGCTCTCCCATTGTCATTCGAACAATGCTCACCCATTGTCATTCAAACTCAATGTACTCCCATTGTCATTCAAACTCAATGCTCTCCCATTGTCATTCAAACTCAATGCACTCCCATTGTCATTCAAACTCAAAAAACTCCCATTGTCATTCGAACAATGCTCTCCCATTGTCATTCAAACTCAATGCTTTCCCATTGTCATTCAAACTCAATGCTCTCCCATTGTCATTCAAACTCAAACAGCTCACATTGTCATTCAAACTCAATGCATTCCCATTGACATTCGAACAATGCTCTCCCATTGTCATTCAAACCCAATGCTTTCCCATTGTAATTCAAACTCAATGCTCTCCCATTGTCATTCAAACTCAATGTTCTCCCATTGTCATTCAAACTCAAAGCACTCCCATTGTCATTCAAACTCAATGAGCTCACATTGTCATTCAAACTCAATGCACTCCCATTGTCATTCAAACTCAATGCACTCCCATTCTCATTCGAAATCAATGAGCTCACATTGTCATTCAAACTCAATGCTCTCCCATTGTCATTCAAACTCAATACTTTCCCATTGTCATTCGAACAATGCTCTCCCATTGTCATTCGAACAATGCTCTCCCATTGTCATTCTAACTCAAAGAGCTCACATTGTCATTCAAACTCAATGCACTCCCATTGTCATTCAAACTCAATGCTTTCCCATTCTCATTCGAACAATGTTCTCCCATTGTCATTCAAACTCAATGCTTTCCCATTGTCATTCGAACAATGCTCTCCCATTGTCATTCGAACTCAACGCTCTCCCCTTGTCATTCAAAGTCAATGCTTTCCCATTGTCATTCAAACTCAACGCTCTCCCATTGTCATTCAAACTCAATGCATTCCCATTCTCATTCGAACAATGCTCTCCCATTGTCATTCAAACTCAACGCTCTCCCATTGTCATTCAAACTCAATGCATTCCCATTCTCATTCGAACTATGCTCTCCCATTGTCATTCAAACTCAATGCTCTCCCATTGTCATTCAAACTCAATGCTTTCCCATTGTCATTCAAACTCAATGAGCTCACATTGTCATTCAAACACAATGCTCTCCCATTATCATTCAAACTCAATGCTCTCCCATTGTCATTCAAACTCAATGCTTTCCCATTGTCATTCAAACTCAATGCTTTCCTATTGTCATTCAAACTCAATGCTCTCCCATTGTCAGTCAAACTCAATGCTCTCCCATTGTCATTCAAACTCAATGCTCTCCCATTGTCATTCGAACAATGCTCTCCCATTGTCATTCCAACTCAATGCTCTCCCATTGTCATTCAAACTCAATGCTCTCCCATTGTCATTCAAACTCAATGCTTTCCTATTGTCATTCGAATAATGCTCTCCCATTGTCATTCGAACTCAAAAAACTCCCATTGTCATTCGAACAATGCTCTCCCATTGTCATTCAAACTCAATCTACTCCCATTGTCATTCAAACTCAATGCTCTCCCATTGTCATTCAAACTCAATGCACTCCCATTGTCATTCAAACTCAAAAAACTCCCATTGTCATTCGAACAATGCTCTCCCATTGTCATTCAAACTCAATGCTCTCCCATTGTCATTCAAACTCAATGAGCTCACAATGTCATTCAAACTCAATGCACTCCCATTGTCATTCAAACTCAATGCATTCCCATTGTCATTCGAACAATGCTCTCCCATTGTCATTCAAACTCAATGCTTTCCCATTGTCATTCAAACTCAATGCTCTCCCATTGTCATTCAAACTCAATGCTCTCCCATTGTCATTCAAACTCAATGCTCTCCCATTGTCATTCGAACAATGCTCTCCCATTGTCATTCAAACTCAATGTACTCCCATTGTCATTCAAACTCAATGCTCTCCCATTGTCATTCAAACTCAATGCACTCCCATTGTCATTCAAACTCAAAAAACTCCCATTGTCATTCGAACAATGCTCTCCCATTGTCATTCAAACTCAATGCTTTCCCATTGTCATTCAAACTCAATGCTCTCCCATTGTCATTCAAACTCAAACAGCTCACATTGTCATTCAAACTCAATGCATTCCCATTGACATTCGAACAATGCTCTCCCATTGTCATTCAAACTCAATGCTTTCCCATTGTAATTCAAACTCAATGCTCTCCCATTGTCATTCAAACTCAATGTTCTCCCATTGTCATTCAAACTCAAAGCACTCCCATTGTCATTCAAACTCAATGAGCTCACATTGTCATTCAAACTCAATGCACTCCCATTGTCATTCAAACTCAATGCACTCCCATTCTCATTCGAAATCAATGAGCTCACATTGTCATTCAAACTCAATGCTCTCCCATTGTCATTCAAACTCAATACTTTCCCATTGTCATTCGAACAATGCTCTCCCATTGTCATTCGAACAATGCTCTCCCATTGTCATTCTAACTCAAAGAGCTCACATTGTCATTCAAACTCAATGCACTCCCATTGTCATTCAAACTCAATGCTTTCCCATTCTCATTCGAACAATGTTCTCCCATTGTCATTCAAACTCAATGCTTTCCCATTGTCATTCGAACAATGCTCTCCCATTGTCATTCGAACTCAACGCTCTCCCCTTGTCATTCAAAGTCAATGCTTTCCCATTGTCATTCAAACTCAACGCTCTCCCATTGTCATTCAAACTCAATGCATTCCCATTCTCATTCGAACAATGCTCTCCCATTGTCATTCAAACTCAACGCTCTCCCATTATCATTCAAACTCAATGAGCTCACATTGTCATTCAAACTCAATGCACTCCCATTGTCATTTAAACTCAATGCATTCCCATTGTCATTCGAACAATGCTGTCCCATTGTCATTCAAAATCAATGCACTCCCATTGTCATTCAAACTCAAAGCTCTCCCATTGTCATTCAAACTCAATGCTTTCCCATTGTCATTCAAACTCAATGAGCTCACATTGTCATTCAAACACAATGCTCTCCCATTGTCATTCAAACTCAATGCTCTCCATTGTCATTCAAACTCAATGCACTCCCATTGTCATTCAAACTCAATGCTTTCCCATTGTCATTCGAATAATGCTCTCCCATTGACATTCAAACTCAAAGCACTCCCATTGTCATTCAAACTCAATGAGCTCACATTGTCATTCAAACTCAATGCACTCCCATTGTCATTCGAACTCAGTGCTCTCCCATTGTCTTTCAATCTCAATGCTCGCCCATTGTCATTCAAACTCAATGCTCGCCCATTGTCATTCAAACTCAACGCTCTCCCATTGTCATTCAAACTCAACGCTCTCCCTTTGTCATTGAAATCAATCTTCTCCCATTGTCATTGAAACAATGATCTACCATTTTCATTGCAACTCAATTCACTCCCATTATCACTGGAACTCAATACTCTCTGTTTGTCAATCGAAGTCAATGCTCTCCCTTTCTCATTCAAACAATGGTCTCCCATTGTCATTCAAAATCGATGCTCTCCCATTGTCATTCGAACAATGCTCTCCCATTGTCATTCAAACTCAATGCTTTCCAATTGTCATTCAAACTCAATGCTCTCCCATTGTCATTCAAACTCAATGCTTTCCCATTGTCATTCAAACTCAATGCTCTCCCATTGTCATTCAAACTCAATGCTCTCCCATTGTCATTCAAACTCAATGCTCTCCCATTGTCATTCAAACTCAATGCTTTCCCATTGTCATTCAAACTCAATGCTCTCCCATTGTCATTCAAACTCAATGCTTTCCCATTGTCATTCAAACTCAATGCTCTCCCATTGTCAATCGAACAATGCTCTCCCATTGTCATTCAAACTCAATGCTTTCCCATTGTCATTCAAACTCAATGCTTTCCTATTGTCATTCAAACTCAATGCTCTCCCATTGTCAGTCAAACTCAATGCTCTCCCATTGTCATTCAAACTCAATGCTCTCCCATTGTCATTCGAACAATGCTCTCCCATTGTCATTCCAACTCAATGCTCTCCCATTGTCATTCAAACTCAATGCTCTCCCATTGTCATTCAAACTCAATGCTTTCCTATTGTCATTCGAATAATGCTCTCCCATTGTCATTCGAACTCAAAAAACTCCCATTGTCATTCGAACAATGCTCTCCCATTGTCATTCAAACTCAATCTACTCCCATTGTCATTCAAACTCAATGCTCTCCCATTGTCATTCAAACTCAATGCACTCCCATTGTCATTCAAACTCAAAAAACTCCCATTGTCATTCGAACAATGCTCTCCCATTGTCATTCAAACTCAATGCTCTCCCATTGTCATTCAAACTCAATGAGCTCACAATGTCATTCAAACTCAATGCACTCCCATTGTCATTCAAACTCAATGCATTCCCATTGTCATTCGAACAATGCTCTCCCATTGTCATTCAAACTCAATGCTTTCCCATTGTCATTCAAACTCAATGCTCTCCCATTGTCATTCAAACTCAATGCTCTCCCATTGTCATTCAAACTCAATGCTCTCCCATTGTCATTCGAACAATGCTCTCCCATTGTCATTCAAACTCAATGTACTCCCATTGTCATTCAAACTCAATGCTCTCCCATTGTCATTCAAACTCAATGCACTCCCATTGTCATTCAAACTCAAAAAACTCCCATTGTCATTCGAACAATGCTCTCCCATTGTCATTCAAACTCAATGCTTTCCCATTGTCATTCAAACTCAATGCTCTCCCATTGTAATTCAAACTCAAACAGCTCACATTGTCATTCAAACTCAATGCATTCCCATTGACATTCGAACAATGCTCTCCCATTGTCATTCAAACTCAATGCTTTCCCATTGTAATTCAAACTCAATGCTCTCCCATTGTCATTCAAACTCAATGTTCTCCCATTGTCATTCAAACTCAAAGCACTCCCATTGTCATTCAAACTCAATGAGCTCACATTGTCATTCAAACTCAATGCACTCCCATTGTCATTCAAACTCAATGCACTCCCATTCTCATTCGAAATCAATGAGCTCACATTGTCATTCAAACTCAATGCTCTCCCATTGTCATTCAAACTCAATACTTTCCCATTGTCATTCGAACAATGCTCTCCCATTGTCATTCGAACAATGCTCTCCCATTGTCATTCTAACTCAAAGAGCTCACATTGTCATTCAAACTCAATGCACTCCCATTGTCATTCAAACTCAATGCTTTCCCATTCTCATTCGAACAATGTTCTCCCATTGTCATTCAAACTCAATGCTTTCCCATTGTCATTCGAACAATGCTCTCCCATTGTCATTCGAACTCAACGCTCTCCCCTTGTCATTCAAAGTCAATGCTTTCCCATTGTCATTCAAACTCAACGCTCTCCCATTGTCATTCAAACTCAATGCATTCCCATTCTCATTCGAACAATGCTCTCCCATTGTCATTCAAACTCAACGCTCTCCCATTGTCATTCAAACTCAATGCATTCCCATTCTCATTCGAACAATGCTTTCCCATTGTCATTCAAACTCAATGCTCTCCCATTGTCATTCGAACTCAGTGCTCTCCCATTGTCTTTCAATCTCAATGCTCGCCCATTGTCATTCAAACTCAATGCTCGCCCATTGTCATTCAAACTCAACGCTCTCCCATTGTCATTGAAATCAATCTTCTCCCATTGTCATTGAAACAATGATCTACCATTTTCATTGCAACTCAATTCTCCCATTATCACTGGAACTCAATACTCTCTGTTTGTCATTCGAACTCAATGCTCTCCCTTTCTCATTCAAACAATGGTCTCCCATTGTCATTCAAAATCGATGCTCTCCCATTGTCATTCAAACTCAATGCTCTCCCATTGTCATTCAAACTCAATGCTTTCCAATTGTCATTCAAACTCAATGCTTTCACATTGTCATTCAAACTCAATGCTCTCCCATTGTCATTCAAACTCAATGCTTTCCCATTGTCATTCAAACTCAATGCTCTCCCATTGTCATTCGAACAATGCTCTCCCATTGTCATTCGAACAATGCTCTCCCATTGTCATTCAAACTCAATGCTTTCCCATTGTCATTCAAACTCAATGCTCTCCCATTGTCATTCAAACTCAATGCTTTCCCATTGTCATTCAAACTCAATGCTCTCCCATTGTCATTCGAACAATGCTCTCCCATTGTCATTCAAACTCAATGCTTTCCCATTTTCATTCGAATAATGCTCTCCCATTGTCATTCAAACTCAAAGCACTCCCATTGACATTCAAACTCAATGAGCTCACATTGTCATTCAAACTCAATGCACTCCCATTGTCATTCAAACTCAATGCACTCCCATTCTCATTCGAACTCAAAGAGCTCACATTGTCATTCACACTCAATGCTCTCCCATTGTCATTCAAACTCAATGCACTCCCATTGTCATTCAAACTCAATACTCTCCCATTGTCATTCAAACTCAATGCTCTCCCATTGTCATTCAAACTCAATGCACTCCCATTGTCATTCAAACTCAATACTCTCCCATTGTCATTCAAACTCAATGCTCTCCCATTGTCATTCAAACTCAATGCTCTCCCATTGTCATTCGAACAATGCTCTCCCATTGTCATTCAAACTCAATGTACTCCCATTGTCATTCAAACTCAATGCTCTCCCATTGTCATTCATACTCAATGCACTCCAATTGTCATTCAAACTCAAAAAACTCCCATTGTCATTCGAACAATGCTCTCCCATTGTCATTCAAACTCAATGCTCTCCCATTGTCATTCAAACTCAATGAGCTCACAATGTCATTCAAACTCAATGCACTCCCATTGTCATTCAAACTCAATGCATTCCCATTCTCATTCGAACAATGCTCTCCCATTGTCATTCAAACTCAATGCATTCCCATTCTCATTCGAACAATACTCTCCCATTGTCATTCAAACTCAATGCTCTCCCATTGTCATTCAAACTCAATGCTCTCCCATTGTCATTCGAACAATGCTCTCCCATTGTCATTCAAACTCAATGTACTCCCATTGTCATTCAAACTCAATGCTCTCCCATTGTCATTCAAACTCAATGCACTCCCATTGTCATTCAAACTCAATGCTTTCCCATTGTCATTCAAACTCAATGCTTTCCCATTGTCATTCAAACTCAATGAGCTCACATTGTCATTCAAACACAATGCTTTCCCATTGTCATTCGAACTCAATGCTTTCCCATTGTCATTCAAACTCAATGCTTTCCCATTGTCATTCAAACTCAATGAGCTCACATTGTCATTCAAACACAGTGCTCTCCCATTATCATTCAAACTGAATGCACTCCCATTGTCATTCAAACTCAATGCTTTCCCACTGTCATTCGAATAATGCTCTCCCATTGTCATTCAAACTCAAAGGACTCCCATTATCATTCAAACTCAATGAGCTCACATTGTCATTCAAACTCAATGCACTCCCATTGTCATTTAAACTCAATGCATTCCCATTGTCATTCGAACAATGCTGTCCCATTGTCATTCAAAATCAATGCACTCCCATTGTCATTCAAACTCAAAGCTCTCCCATTGTCATTCAAACTCAATGCTTTCCCATTGTCATTCAAACTCAATGAGCTCACATTGTCATTCAAACACAATGCTCTCCCATTGTCATTCAAACTCAATGCTCTCCATTGTCATTCAAACTCAATGCACTCCCATTGTCATTCAAACTCAATGCTTTCCCATTGTCATTCGAATAATGCTCTCCCATTGACATTCAAACTCAAAGCACTCCCATTGTCATTCAAACTCAATGAGCTCACATTGTCATTCAAACTCAATGCACTCCCATTGTCATTCGAACTCAGTGCTCTCCCATTGTCTTTCAATCTCAATGCTCGCCCATTGTCATTCAAACTCAATGCTCGCCCATTGTCATTCAAACTCAACGCTCTCCCATTGTCATTCAAACTCAACGCTCTCCCTTTGTCATTGAAATCAATCTTCTCCCATTGTCATTGAAACAATGATCTACCATTTTCATTGCAACTCAATTCACTCCCATTATCACTGGAACTCAATACTCTCTGTTTGTCAATCGAAGTCAATGCTCTCCCTTTCTCATTCAAACAATGGTCTCCCATTGTCATTCAAAATCGATGCTCTCCCATTGTCATTCGAACAATGCTCTCCCATTGTCATTCAAACTCAATGCTTTCCAATTGTCATTCAAACTCAATGCTCTCCCATTGTCATTCAAACTCAATGCTTTCCCATTGTCATTCAAACTCAATGCTCTCCCATTGTCATTCAAACTCAATGCTCTCCCATTGTCATTCAAACTCAATGCTCTCCCATTGTCATTCAAACTCAATGCTTTCCCATTGTCATTCAAACTCAATGCTCTCCCATTGTCATTCAAACTCAATGCTTTCCCATTGTCATTCAAACTCAATGCTCTCCCATTGTCAATCGAACAATGCTCTCCCATTGTCATTCAAACTCAATGCTTTCCCATTGTCATTCAAACTCAATGCTTTCCTATTGTCATTCAAACTCAATGCTCTCCCATTGTCAGTCAAACTCAATGCTCTCCCATTGTCATTCAAACTCAATGCTCTCCCATTGTCATTCGAACAATGCTCTCCCATTGTCATTCCAACTCAATGCTCTCCCATTGTCATTCAAACTCAATGCTCTCCCATTGTCATTCAAACTCAATGCTTTCCTATTGTCATTCGAATAATGCTCTCCCATTGTCATTCGAACTCAAAAAACTCCCATTGTCATTCGAACAATGCTCTCCCATTGTCATTCAAACTCAATCTACTCCCATTGTCATTCAAACTCAATGCTCTCCCATTATCATTCAAACTCAATGCACTCCCATTGTCATTCAAACTCAAAAAACTCCCATTGTCATTCGAACAATGCTCTCCCATTGTCATTCAAACTCAATGCTCTCCCATTGTCATTCAAACTCAATGAGCTCACAATGTCATTCAAACTCAATGCACTCCCATTGTCATTCAAACTCAATGCATTCCCATTGTCATTCGAACAATGCTCTCCCATTGTCATTCAAACTCAATGCTTTCCCATTGTCATTCAAACTCAATGCTCTCCCATTGTCATTCAAACTCAATGCTCTCCCATTGTCATTCAAACTCAATGCTCTCCCATTGTCATTCGAACAATGCTCTCCCATTGTCATTCAAACTCAATGTACTCCCATTGTCATTCAAACTCAATGCTCTCCCATTGTCATTCAAACTCAATGCACTCCCATTGTCATTCAAACTCAAAAAACTCCCATTGTCATTCGAACAATGCTCTCCCATTGTCATTCAAACTCAATGCTTTCCCATTGTCATTCAAACTCAATGCTCTCCCATTGTCATTCAAACTCAAACAGCTCACATTGTCATTCAAACTCAATGCATTCCCATTGACATTCGAACAATGCTCTCCCATTGTCATTCAAACCCAATGCTTTCCCATTGTAATTCAAACTCAATGCTCTCCCATTGTCATTCAAACTCAATGTTCTCCCATTGTCATTCAAACTCAAAGCACTCCCATTGTCATTCAAACTCAATGAGCTCACATTGTCATTCAAACTCAATGCACTCCCATTGTCATTCAAACTCAATGCACTCCCATTCTCATTCGAAATCAATGAGCTCACATTGTCATTCAAACTCAATGCTCTCCCATTGTCATTCAAACTCAATACTTTCCCATTGTCATTCGAACAATGCTCTCCCATTGTCATTCGAACAATGCTCTCCCATTGTCATTCTAACTCAAAGAGCTCACATTGTCATTCAAACTCAATGCACTCCCATTGTCATTCAAACTCAATGCTTTCCCATTCTCATTCGAACAATGTTCTCCCATTGTCATTCAAACTCAATGCTTTCCCATTGTCATTCGAACAATGCTCTCCCATTGTCATTCGAACTCAACGCTCTCCCCTTGTCATTCAAAGTCAATGCTTTCCCATTGTCATTCAAACTCAACGCTCTCCCATTGTCATTCAAACTCAATGCATTCCCATTCTCATTCGAACAATGCTCTCCCATTGTCATTCAAACTCAACGCTCTCCCATTGTCATTCAAACTCAATGCATTCCCATTCTCATTCGAACTATGCTCTCCCATTGTCATTCAAACTCAATGCTCTCCCATTGTCATTCAAACTCAATGCTTTCCCATTGTCATTCAAACTCAATGAGCTCACATTGTCATTCAAACACAATGCTCTCCCATTATCATTCAAACTCAATGCTCTCCCATTGTCATTCAAACTCAATGCTTTCCCATTGTCATTCAAACTCAATGCTTTCCTATTGTCATTCAAACTCAATGCTCTCCCATTGTCAGTCAAACTCAATGCTCTCCCATTGTCATTCAAACTCAATGCTCTCCCATTGTCATTCGAACAATGCTCTCCCATTGTCATTCCAACTCAATGCTCTCCCATTGTCATTCAAACTCAATGCTCTCCCATTGTCATTCAAACTCAATGCTTTCCTATTGTCATTCGAATAATGCTCTCCCATTGTCATTCGAACTCAAAAAACTCCCATTGTCATTCGAACAATGCTCTCCCATTGTCATTCAAACTCAATCTACTCCCATTGTCATTCAAACTCAATGCTCTCCCATTGTCATTCAAACTCAATGCACTCCCATTGTCATTCAAACTCAAAAAACTCCCATTGTCATTCGAACAATGCTCTCCCATTGTCATTCAAACTCAATGCTCTCCCATTGTCATTCAAACTCAATGAGCTCACAATGTCATTCAAACTCAATGCACTCCCATTGTCATTCAAACTCAATGCATTCCCATTGTCATTCGAACAATGCTCTCCCATTGTCATTCAAACTCAATGCTTTCCCATTGTCATTCAAACTCAATGCTCTCCCATTGTCATTCAAACTCAATGCTCTCCCATTGTCATTCAAACTCAATGCTCTCCCATTGTCATTCGAACAATGCTCTCCCATTGTCATTCAAACTCAATGTACTCCCATTGTCATTCAAACTCAATGCTCTCCCATTGTCATTCAAACTCAATGCACTCCCATTGTCATTCAAACTCAAAAAACTCCCATTGTCATTCGAACAATGCTCTCCCATTGTCATTCAAACTCAATGCTTTCCCATTGTCATTCAAACTCAATGCTCTCCCATTGTCATTCAAACTCAAACAGCTCACATTGTCATTCAAACTCAATGCATTCCCATTGACATTCGAACAATGCTCTCCCATTGTCATTCAAACTCAATGCTTTCCCATTGTAATTCAAACTCAATGCTCTCCCATTGTCATTCAAACTCAATGTTCTCCCATTGTCATTCAAACTCAAAGCACTCCCATTGTCATTCAAACTCAATGAGCTCACATTGTCATTCAAACTCAATGCACTCCCATTGTCATTCAAACTCAATGCACTCCCATTCTCATTCGAAATCAATGAGCTCACATTGTCATTCAAACTCAATGCTCTCCCATTGTCATTCAAACTCAATACTTTCCCATTGTCATTCGAACAATGCTCTCCCATTGTCATTCGAACAATGCTCTCCCATTGTCATTCTAACTCAAAGAGCTCACATTGTCATTCAAACTCAATGCACTCCCATTGTCATTCAAACTCAATGCTTTCCCATTCTCATTCGAACAATGTTCTCCCATTGTCATTCAAACTCAATGCTTTCCCATTGTCATTCGAACAATGCTCTCCCATTGTCATTCGAACTCAACGCTCTCCCCTTGTCATTCAAAGTCAATGCTTTCCCATTGTCATTCAAACTCAACGCTCTCCCATTGTCATTCAAACTCAATGCATTCCCATTCTCATTCGAACAATGCTCTCCCATTGTCATTCAAACTCAACGCTCTCCCATTATCATTCAAACTCAATGAGCTCACATTGTCATTCAAACTCAATGCACTCCCATTGTCATTTAAACTCAATGCATTCCCATTGTCATTCGAACAATGCTGTCCCATTGTCATTCAAAATCAATGCACTCCCATTGTCATTCAAACTCAAAGCTCTCCCATTGTCATTCAAACTCAATGCTTTCCCATTGTCATTCAAACTCAATGAGCTCACATTGTCATTCAAACACAATGCTCTCCCATTGTCATTCAAACTCAATGCTCTCCATTGTCATTCAAACTCAATGCACTCCCATTGTCATTCAAACTCAATGCTTTCCCATTGTCATTCGAATAATGCTCTCCCATTGACATTCAAACTCAAAGCACTCCCATTGTCATTCAAACTCAATGAGCTCACATTGTCATTCAAACTCAATGCACTCCCATTGTCATTCGAACTCAGTGCTCTCCCATTGTCTTTCAATCTCAATGCTCGCCCATTGTCATTCAAACTCAATGCTCGCCCATTGTCATTCAAACTCAACGCTCTCCCATTGTCATTCAAACTCAACGCTCTCCCTTTGTCATTGAAATCAATCTTCTCCCATTGTCATTGAAACAATGATCTACCATTTTCATTGCAACTCAATTCACTCCCATTATCACTGGAACTCAATACTCTCTGTTTGTCAATCGAAGTCAATGCTCTCCCTTTCTCATTCAAACAATGGTCTCCCATTGTCATTCAAAATCGATGCTCTCCCATTGTCATTCGAACAATGCTCTCCCATTGTCATTCAAACTCAATGCTTTCCAATTGTCATTCAAACTCAATGCTCTCCCATTGTCATTCAAACTCAATGCTTTCCCATTGTCATTCAAACTCAATGCTCTCCCATTGTCATTCAAACTCAATGCTCTCCCATTGTCATTCAAACTCAATGCTCTCCCATTGTCATTCAAACTCAATGCTTTCCCATTGTCATTCAAACTCAATGCTCTCCCATTGTCATTCAAACTCAATGCTTTCCCATTGTCATTCAAACTCAATGCTCTCCCATTGTCAATCGAACAATGCTCTCCCATTGTCATTCAAACTCAATGCTTTCCCATTGTCATTCAAACTCAATGCTTTCCTATTGTCATTCAAACTCAATGCTCTCCCATTGTCAGTCAAACTCAATGCTCTCCCATTGTCATTCAAACTCAATGCTCTCCCATTGTCATTCGAACAATGCTCTCCCATTGTCATTCCAACTCAATGCTCTCCCATTGTCATTCAAACTCAATGCTCTCCCATTGTCATTCAAACTCAATGCTTTCCTATTGTCATTCGAATAATGCTCTCCCATTGTCATTCGAACTCAAAAAACTCCCATTGTCATTCGAACAATGCTCTCCCATTGTCATTCAAACTCAATCTACTCCCATTGTCATTCAAACTCAATGCTCTCCCATTGTCATTCAAACTCAATGCACTCCCATTGTCATTCAAACTCAAAAAACTCCCATTGTCATTCGAACAATGCTCTCCCATTGTCATTCAAACTCAATGCTCTCCCATTGTCATTCAAACTCAATGAGCTCACAATGTCATTCAAACTCAATGCACTCCCATTGTCATTCAAACTCAATGCATTCCCATTGTCATTCGAACAATGCTCTCCCATTGTCATTCAAACTCAATGCTTTCCCATTGTCATTCAAACTCAATGCTCTCCCATTGTCATTCAAACTCAATGCTCTCCCATTGTCATTCAAACTCAATGCTCTCCCATTGTCATTCGAACAATGCTCTCCCATTGTCATTCAAACTCAATGTACTCCCATTGTCATTCAAACTCAATGCTCTCCCATTGTCATTCAAACTCAATGCACTCCCATTGTCATTCAAACTCAAAAAACTCCCATTGTCATTCGAACAATGCTCTCCCATTGTCATTCAAACTCAATGCTTTCCCATTGTCATTCAAACTCAATGCTCTCCCATTGTCATTCAAACTCAAACAGCTCACATTGTCATTCAAACTCAATGCATTCCCATTGACATTCGAACAATGCTCTCCCATTGTCATTCAAACTCAATGCTTTCCCATTGTAATTCAAACTCAATGCTCTCCCATTGTCATTCAAACTCAATGTTCTCCCATTGTCATTCAAACTCAAAGCACTCCCATTGTCATTCAAACTCAATGAGCTCACATTGTCATTCAAACTCAATGCACTCCCATTGTCATTCAAACTCAATGCACTCCCATTCTCATTCGAAATCAATGAGCTCACATTGTCATTCAAACTCAATGCTCTCCCATTGTCATTCAAACTCAATACTTTCCCATTGTCATTCGAACAATGCTCTCCCATTGTCATTCGAACAATGCTCTCCCATTGTCATTCTAACTCAAAGAGCTCACATTGTCATTCAAACTCAATGCACTCCCATTGTCATTCAAACTCAATGCTTTCCCATTCTCATTCGAACAATGTTCTCCCATTGTCATTCAAACTCAATGCTTTCCCATTGTCATTCGAACAATGCTCTCCCATTGTCATTCGAACTCAACGCTCTCCCCTTGTCATTCAAAGTCAATGCTTTCCCATTGTCATTCAAACTCAACGCTCTCCCATTGTCATTCAAACTCAATGCATTCCCATTCTCATTCGAACAATGCTCTCCCATTGTCATTCAAACTCAACGCTCTCCCATTGTCATTCAAACTCAATGCATTCCCATTCTCATTCGAACAATGCTTTCCCATTGTCATTCAAACTCAATGCTCTCCCATTGTCATTCAAACTCAATGCTTTCCCATTGTCATTCAAACTCAATGAGCTCACATTGTCATTCAAACACAATGCTCTCCCATTATCATTCAAACTCAATGCTCTCCCATTGTCATTCAAACTCAATGCTTTCCCATTGTCATTCAAACTCAATGCTTTCCTATTGTCATTCAAACTCAATGCTCTCCCATTGTCAGTCAAACTCAATGCTCTCCCATTGTCATTCAAACTCAATGCTCTCCCATTGTCATTCGAACAATGCTCTCCCATTGTCATTCCAACTCAATGCTCTCCCATTGTCATTCAAACTCAATGCTCTCCCATTGTCATTCAAACTCAATGCTTTCCTATTGTCATTCGAATAATGCTCTCCCATTGTCATTCGAACTCAAAAAACTCCCATTGTCATTCGAACAATGCTCTCCCATTGTCATTCAAACTCAATCTACTCCCATTGTCATTCAAACTCAATGCTCTCCCATTGTCATTCAAACTCAATGCACTCCCATTGTCATTCAAACTCAAAAAACTCCCATTGTCATTCGAACAATGCTCTCCCATTGTCATTCAAACTCAATGCTCTCCCATTGTCATTCAAACTCAATGAGCTCACAATGTCATTCAAACTCAATGCACTCCCATTGTCATTCAAACTCAATGCATTCCCATTGTCATTCGAACAATGCTCTCCCATTGTCATTCAAACTCAATGCTTTCCCATTGTCATTCAAACTCAATGCTCTCCCATTGTCATTCAAACTCAATGCTCTCCCATTGTCATTCAAACTCAATGCTCTCCCATTGTCATTCGAACAATGCTCTCCCATTGTCATTCAAACTCAATGTACTCCCATTGTCATTCAAACTCAATGCTCTCCCATTGTCATTCAAACTCAATGCACTCCCATTGTCATTCAAACTCAAAAAACTCCCATTGTCATTCGAACAATGCTCTCCCATTGTCATTCAAACTCAATGCTTTCCCATTGTCATTCAAACTCAATGCTCTCCCATTGTCATTCAAACTCAAACAGCTCACATTGTCATTCAAACTCAATGCATTCCCATTGACATTCGAACAATGCTCTCCCATTGTCATTCAAACTCAATGCTTTCCCATTGTAATTCAAACTCAATGCTCTCCCATTGTCATTCAAACTCAATGTTCTCCCATTGTCATTCAAACTCAATGAGCTCACATTGTCATTCAAACTCAATGCACTCCCATTGTCATTCAAACTCAATGCACTCCCATTCTCATTCGAAATCAATGAGCTCACATTGTCATTCAAACTCAATGCTCTCCCATTGTCATTCAAACTCAATACTTTCCCATTGTCATTCGAACAATGCTCTCCCATTGTCATTCGAACAATGCTCTCCCATTGTCATTCTAACTCAAAGAGCTCACATTGTCATTCAAACTCAATGCACTCCCATTGTCATTCAAACTCAATGCTTTCCCATTCTCATTCGAACAATGTTCTCCCATTGTCATTCAAACTCAATGCTTTCCCATTGTCATTCGAACAATGCTCTCCCATTGTCATTCGAACTCAACGCTCTCCCCTTGTCATTCAAAGTCAATGCTTTCCAATTGTCATTCAAACTCAATGCTCTCCCATTGTCATTCAAACTCAATGCTTTCCCATTGTCATTCAAACTCAATGCTCTCCCATTGTCATTCAAACTCAATGCTCTCCCATTGTCATTCAAACTCAATGCTCTCCCATTGTCATTCAAACTCAATGCTTTCCCATTGTCATTCAAACTCAATGCTCTCCCATTGTCATTCAAACTCAATGCTTTCCCATTGTCATTCAAACTCAATGCTCTCCCATTGTCAATCGAACAATGCTCTCCCATTGTCATTCAAACTCAATGCTTTCCCATTGTCATTCAAACTCAATGCTTTCCTATTGTCATTCAAACTCAATGCTCTCCCATTGTCAGTCAAACTCAATGCTCTCCCATTGTCATTCAAACTCAATGCTCTCCCATTGTCATTCGAACAATGCTCTCCCATTGTCATTCCAACTCAATGCTCTCCCATTGTCATTCAAACTCAATGCTCTCCCATTGTCATTCAAACTCAATGCTTTCCTATTGTCATTCGAATAATGCTCTCCCATTGTCATTCGAACTCAAAAAACTCCCATTGTCATTCGAACAATGCTCTCCCATTGTCATTCAAACTCAATCTACTCCCATTGTCATTCAAACTCAATGCTCTCCCATTGTCATTCAAACTCAATGCACTCCCATTGTCATTCAAACTCAAAAAACTCCCATTGTCATTCGAACAATGCTCTCCCATTGTCATTCAAACTCAATGCTCTCCCATTGTCATTCAAACTCAATGAGCTCACAATGTCATTCAAACTCAATGCACTCCCATTGTCATTCAAACTCAATGCATTCCCATTGTCATTCGAACAATGCTCTCCCATTGTCATTCAAACTCAATGCTTTCCCATTGTCATTCAAACTCAATGCTCTCCCATTGTCATTCAAACTCAATGCTCTCCCATTGTCATTCAAACTCAATGCTCTCCCATTGTCATTCGAACAATGCTCTCCCATTGTCATTCAAACTCAATGTACTCCCATTGTCATTCAAACTCAATGCTCTCCCATTGTCATTCAAACTCAATGCACTCCCATTGTCATTCAAACTCAAAAAACTCCCATTGTCATTCGAACAATGCTCTCCCATTGTCATTCAAACTCAATGCTTTCCCATTGTCATTCAAACTCAATGCTCTCCCATTGTCATTCAAACTCAAACAGCTCACATTGTCATTCAAACTCAATGCATTCCCATTGACATTCGAACAATGCTCTCCCATTGTCATTCAAACTCAATGCTTTCCCATTGTAATTCAAACTCAATGCTCTCCCATTGTCATTCAAACTCAATGTTCTCCCATTGTCATTCAAACTCAAAGCACTCCCATTGTCATTCAAACTCAATGAGCTCACATTGTCATTCAAACTCAATGCACTCCCATTGTCATTCAAACTCAATGCACTCCCATTCTCATTCGAAATCAATGAGCTCACATTGTCATTCAAACTCAATGCTCTCCCATTGTCATTCAAACTCAATACTTTCCCATTGTCATTCGAACAATGCTCTCCCATTGTCATTCGAACAATGCTCTCCCATTGTCATTCTAACTCAAAGAGCTCACATTGTCATTCAAACTCAATGCACTCCCATTGTCATTCAAACTCAATGCTTTCCCATTCTCATTCGAACAATGTTCTCCCATTGTCATTCAAACTCAATGCTTTCCCATTGTCATTCGAACAATGCTCTCCCATTGTCATTCGAACTCAACGCTCTCCCCTTGTCATTCAAAGTCAATGCTTTCCCATTGTCATTCAAACTCAACGCTCTCCCATTGTCATTCAAACTCAATGCATTCCCATTCTCATTCGAACAATGCTCTCCCATTGTCATTCAAACTCAACGCTCTCCCATTGTCATTCAAACTCAATGCATTCCCATTCTCATTCGAACAATGCTTTCCCATTGTCATTCAAACTCAATGCTCTCCCATTGTCATTCAAACTCAATGCTTTCCCATTGTCATTCAAACTCAATGAGCTCACATTGTCATTCAAACACAATGCTCTCCCATTATCATTCAAACTCAATGCTCTCCCATTGTCATTCAAACTCAATGCTTTCCCATTGTCATTCAAACTCAATGCTTTCCTATTGTCATTCAAACTCAATGCTCTCCCATTGTCAGTCAAACTCAATGCTCTCCCATTGTCATTCAAACTCAATGCTCTCCCATTGTCATTCGAACAATGCTCTCCCATTGTCATTCCAACTCAATGCTCTCCCATTGTCATTCAAACTCAATGCTCTCCCATTGTCATTCAAACTCAATGCTTTCCTATTGTCATTCGAATAATGCTCTCCCATTGTCATTCGAACTCAAAAAACTCCCATTGTCATTCGAACAATGCTCTCCCATTGTCATTCAAACTCAATCTACTCCCATTGTCATTCAAACTCAATGCTCTCCCATTGTCATTCAAACTCAATGCACTCCCATTGTCATTCAAACTCAAAAAACTCCCATTGTCATTCGAACAATGCTCTCCCATTGTCATTCAAACTCAATGCTCTCCCATTGTCATTCAAACTCAATGAGCTCACAATGTCATTCAAACTCAATGCACTCCCATTGTCATTCAAACTCAATGCATTCCCATTGTCATTCGAACAATGCTCTCCCATTGTCATTCAAACTCAATGCTTTCCCATTGTCATTCAAACTCAATGCTCTCCCATTGTCATTCAAACTCAATGCTCTCCCATTGTCATTCAAACTCAATGCTCTCCCATTGTCATTCGAACAATGCTCTCCCATTGTCATTCAAACTCAATGTACTCCCATTGTCATTCAAACTCAATGCTCTCCCATTGTCATTCAAACTCAATGCACTCCCATTGTCATTCAAACTCAAAAAACTCCCATTGTCATTCGAACAATGCTCTCCCATTGTCATTCAAACTCAATGCTTTCCCATTGTCATTCAAACTCAATGCTCTCCCATTGTCATTCAAACTCAAACAGCTCACATTGTCATTCAAACTCAATGCATTCCCATTGACATTCGAACAATGCTCTCCCATTGTCATTCAAACTCAATGCTTTCCCATTGTAATTCAAACTCAATGCTCTCCCATTGTCATTCAAACTCAATGTTCTCCCATTGTCATTCAAACTCAATGAGCTCACATTGTCATTCAAACTCAATGCACTCCCATTGTCATTCAAACTCAATGCACTCCCATTCTCATTCGAAATCAATGAGCTCACATTGTCATTCAAACTCAATGCTCTCCCATTGTCATTCAAACTCAATACTTTCCCATTGTCATTCGAACAATGCTCTCCCATTGTCATTCGAACAATGCTCTCCCATTGTCATTCTAACTCAAAGAGCTCACATTGTCATTCAAACTCAATGCACTCCCATTGTCATTCAAACTCAATGCTTTCCCATTCTCATTCGAACAATGTTCTCCCATTGTCATTCAAACTCAATGCTTTCCCATTGTCATTCGAACAATGCTCTCCCATTGTCATTCGAACTCAACGCTCTCCCCTTGTCATTCAAAGTCAATGCTTTCCCATTGTCATTCAAACTCAACGCTCTCCCATTGTCATTCAAACTCAATGCATTCCCATTCTCATTCGAACAATGCTCTCCCATTGTCATTCAAACTCAACGCTCTCCCATTGTCATTCAAACTCAATGCATTCCCATTCTCATTCGAACAATGCTCTCCCATTGTCATTCAAACTCAATGCTCTCCCATTGTCATTCAAACTCAATGCTTTCCCATTGTCATTCAAACTCAATGAGCTCACATTGTCATTCAAACACAATGCTCTCCCATTATCATTCAAACTCAATGCTCTCCCATTGTCATTCAAACTGAATGCACTCCCATTGTCATTCAAACTCAATGCTTTCCCATTGTCATTCGAATAATGCTCTCCCATTGTCATTCAAACTCAAAGCACTCCCATTATCATTCAAACTCAATGAGCTCACATTGTCATTCAAACTCAATGCTCTCCCATTGTCATTCAAACTCAATGCATTCCCATTGTCATTCGAACAATGCTCTCCCATTGTCATTCAAACTCAATGCTCTCCCATTGTCATTCAAACTCAATGCTTTCCCATTGTCATTCGAATAATGCTCTCCCATTGTCCTTCAAACTCAAAGCACTCCCATTGTCATTCAAACTCAAAAAACTCCCATTGTCATTCGAACAATGCTTTCCCATTGTCATTCGAACTCAAAAAACTCCCATTGTCATTCGAACAATGCTCTCCCATTGACATTCAAACTCAATGTACTCCCATTGTCATTCAAACTCAATGCTCTCCCATTGTCATTCAAACTCAATGCACTCCCATTGTCATTCAAACTCAAAAAACTCCCATTGTCATTCGAACAATGCTCTCCCATTGTCATTCAAACTCAATGAGCTCACAATGTCATTCAAACTCAATGCACTCCCATTGGCATTCAAACTCAATGCATTCCCATTGTCATTCGAACAATGCTCTCCCATTGTCATTCAAACTCAATGCTTTCCCATTGTCATTCAAACTCAATGCTCTCCCATTGTCATTCAACTCAATGAGCTCACATTGTCATTCAAACTCAAAGCACTCCCATTGTCATTCGAACAATGCTCTCCCATTGTCATTCAAACTCAATGCTTTCCCATTGTCATTCAAACTCAATGCTCTCCCATTGTCATTCAAACTCAATGAGCTCACATTGTCATTCAAACTCAATGCATTCCCATTGACATTCGAACAATGCTCTCCCATTGTCATTCAAACTCAATGCTTTCCCATTGTAATTCAAACTCAATGCTCTCCCATTGTCATTCAAACTCAATGTTCTCCCATTGTCATTCAAACTCAAAGCACTCCCATTGTCATTCAAACTCAATGAGCTCACATTGTCATTCAAACTCAATGCACTCCCATTGTCATTCAAACTCAATGCACTCCCATTCTCATTCGAACTCAATGAGCTCACATTGTCATTCAAACTCAATGCTCTCCCATTGTCATTCAAACTCAATACTTTCCCATTGTCATTCGAACAATGCTCTCCCATTGTCATTCGAACAATGCTCTCCCATTGTCATTCTAACTCAAAGAGCTCACATTGTCATTCAAACTCAATGCACTCCCATTGTCATTCAAACACAATGCTTTCCCATTCTCATTCGAACAATGCTCTCCCATTGTCATTCAAACTCAATGCTTTCCCATTGTCATTCGAACAATGCTCTCCCATTGTCATTCGAACTCAACGCTCTCCCCTTGTCATTCAAAGTCAATGCTTTCCCATTGTCATTCAAAATCAATGCATTCCCATTCTCATTCGAACAATGCTCTCCCATTGTCATTCAAACTCAACGCTCTCCCATTGTCATTCAAACTCAATGCATTCCCATTCTCATTCGAACAATGCTCTCCCATTGTCATTCAAACTCAATGCTCTCCCATTGTCATTCAAACTCAATGCTTTCCCATTGTCATTCAAACTCAATGAGCTCACATTGTCATTCAAACACAATGCTCTCCCATTATCATTCAAACTCAATGCTCTCCCATTGTCATTCAAACTGAATGCACTCCCATTGTCATTCAAACTCAATGCTTTCCCATTGTCATTCGAATAATGCTCTCCCATTGTCATTCAAACTCAAAGCACTCCCATTATCATTCAAACTCAATGAGCTCACATTGTCATTCAAACTCAATGCTCTCCCATTGTCATTCAAACTCAATGCATTCCCATTGTCATTCGAACAATGCTGTCCCATTGTCATTCAAACTCAATGCTCTCCCATTGTCATTCAAACTCAATGCTTTCCCATTGTCATTCGAATAATGCACTCCCATTTTCTTTCAAACTCAAAGCACTCCCATTGTCATTCAAACTCAATGCTCTCCCATTGTCATTCAAACTCAATGCTCTCCCATTGTCATTCAAACTCAATGCTTTCCCATTGTAATTCAAACTCAATGCTCTCCCATTGTCATTCAAACTCAATGTTCTCCCATTGTCATTCAAACTCAAAGCACTCCCATTGTCATTCAAACTCAATGCACTCCCATTCTCATTCGAACTCAATGAGCTCACATTGTCATTCAAACTCAATGCTCTCCCATTGTCATTCAAACTCAATACTTTCCCATTGTCATTCGAACAATGCTCTCCCATTGTCATTCGAACAATGCTCTCCCATTGTCATTCTAACTCAAAGAGCTCACATTGTCATTCAAACTCAATGCACTCCCATTGTCATTCAAACACAATGCTTTCCCATTCTCATTCGAACAATGCTCTCCCATTGTCATTCAAACTCAATGCTTTCCCATTGTCATTCGAACAATGCTCTCCCATTGTCATTCAAACTCAATGCTTTCCCATTGTAATTCAAACTCAATGCTCTCCCATTGTCATTCAAACTCAATGTTCTCCCATTGTCATTCAAACTCAAAGCACTCCCATTGTCATTCAAACTCAATGAGCTCACATTGTCATTCAAACTCAATGCACTCCCATTGTCATTCAAACTCAATGGGCTCACATTGTCATTCAAACACAATGCTCTCCCATTATCATTCAAACTCAATGCTCTCCCATTGTCATTCAAACTGAATGCACTCCCATTGTCATTCAAACTCAATGCTTTCCCACTGTCATTCAAACTCAATGCTCTCCCATTGTCATTCAAACTGAATGCACTCCCATTATCATTCAAACTCAATGCTCTCCCATTGTCATTCAAACTCAATGCACTCCCATTGTCATTCAAACTCAAAAAACTCCCATTGTCATTCGAACAATGCTCTCCCATTGTCATTCGAACTCAAAAAACTCCCATTGTCATTCGAACAATGCTCTCCCATTGACATTCGAACTCAAAAAACTCCCATTGTCATTCGAACAATGCTCTCCCATTGACATTCAAACTCAATGTACTCCCATTGTCATTCAAACTCAATGCTCTCCCATTGTCATTCAAACTCAATGAGCTCACATTGTCATTCAAACTCAATGCATTCCCATTCTCATTCGAACAATACTCTCCCATTGTCATTCAAACTCAATGCTCTCCCATTGTCATTCAAACTCAATGCACTCCCATTGTCATTCAAACTCAATGCTTTCCCGTTGTCATTCAAACTCAATGCTTTCCCATTGTCATTCAAACTCAATGAGCTCACATTGTCATTCAAACACAATGCTCTCCCATTATCATTCAAACTCAATGCTCTCCCATTGTCATTCAAACTGAATGCACTCCCATTGTCATTCAAACTCAATGCTTTCCCATTGTCATTCGAATAATGCTCTCCCATTGTCATTCAAACTCAAAGCACTCCCATTATCATTCAAACTCAATGAGCTCACATTGTCATTCAAACTCAATGCACTCCCATTGTCATTCAAACTCAATGCATTCCCATTGTCATTCGAACAATGCTGTCCCATTGTCATTCAAACTCAATGCTATCCCATTGTCATTCAAACTCAATGCTTTCCCATTGTCATTCGGATAATGCTCTCCCATTTTCTTTCAAACTCAAAGCACTCCCATTGTCATTCAAACTCAATGAGCTCACATTGTCATTCAAACTCAATGCACTCCCATTGTCATTCAAACTCAATGCATTCCCATTGTCATTCGAATAATGCTCTCCCATTGTCATTCAAACTCAAAGCACTCCCATTATCATTCAAACTCAAAGAGCTCACATTGTCATTCAAACTCAATGCACTCCCATTGTCATTCAAACTCAATGCTCTCCCATTGTCATTCAAACTCAATGCACTCCCATTGTCATTCAAACTCAAAGCATTCCCATTGTCATTCGAACAATGCTGTCCCATTGTCATTCAAACTCAATGCTCTCCCATTGTCATTCAAACTCAATGCACTCCTATTGTCATTCAAACTCAAAAAACTCCCATTGTCATTCGAACAATGCTCTCCCATTGTCTTTCAAACTCAATGCTCGCCCATTGTCATTCAAACTCAGTGCTTTCCCATTGTCATTCAAACTCAATGCTTTCCCATTGTCATTCAAACTCAATGGGCTCACATTGTCATTCAAACACAATGCTCTCCCATTATCATTCAAACTCAATGCTCTCCCATTGTCATTCAAACTGAATGCACTCCCATTGTCATTCAAACTCAATGCTTTCCCACTGTCATTCAAACTCAATGTTCTCCCATTGTCATTCAAACTGAATGCACTCCCATTATCATTCAAACTCAATGAGCTCACATTGTCATTCAAACTCAATGCACTCCCATTGTCATTCAAACTCAATGGGCTCACATTGTCATTCAAACACAATGCTCTCCCATTATCATTCAAACTCAATGCTCTCCCATTGTCATTCAAACTGAATGCACTCCCATTGTCATTCAAACTCAATGCTTTCCCACTGTCATTCAAACTCAATGCTCTCCCATTGTCATTCAAACTGAATGCACTCCCATTATCATTCAAACTCAATGCTCTCCCATTGTCATTCAAACTCAATGCACTCCCATTGTCATTCAAACTCAAAAAACTCCCATTGTCATTCGAACAATGCTCTCCCATTGTCATTCGAACTCAAAAAACTCCCATTGTCATTCGAACAATGCTCTCCCATTGACATTCGAACTCAAAAAACTCCCATTGTCATTCGAACAATGCTCTCCCATTGACATTCAAACTCAATGTACTCCCATTGTCATTCAAACTCAATGCTCTCCCATTGTCATTCAAACTCAATGAGCTCACATTGTCATTCAAACTCAATGCATTCCCATTCTCATTCGAACAATACTCTCCCATTGTCATTCAAACTCAATGCTCTCCCATTGTCATTCAAACTCAATGCACTCCCATTGTCATTCAAACTCAATGCTTTCCCGTTGTCATTCAAACTCAATGCTTTCCCATTGTCATTCAAACTCAATGAGCTCACATTGTCATTCAAACACAATGCTCTCCCATTATCATTCAAACTCAATGCTCTCCCATTGTCATTCAAACTGAATGCACTCCCATTGTCATTCAAACTCAATGCTTTCCCATTGTCATTCGAATAATGCTCTCCCATTGTCATTCAAACTCAAAGCACTCCCATTATCATTCAAACTCAATGAGCTCACATTGTCATTCAAACTCAATGCACTCCCATTGTCATTCAAACTCAATGCATTCCCATTGTCATTCGAACAATGCTGTCCCATTGTCATTCAAACTCAATGCTATCCCATTGTCATTCAAACTCAATGCTTTCCCATTGTCATTCGGATAATGCTCTCCCATTTTCTTTCAAACTCAAAGCACTCCCATTGTCATTCAAACTCAATGAGCTCACATTGTCATTCAAACTCAATGCACTCCCATTGTCATTCAAACTCAATGCATTCCCATTGTCATTCGAATAATGCTCTCCCATTGTCATTCAAACTCAAAGCACTCCCATTATCATTCAAACTCAAAGAGCTCACATTGTCATTCAAACTCAATGCACTCCCATTGTCATTCAAACTCAATGCTCTCCCATTGTCATTCAAACTCAATGCACTCCCATTGTCATTCAAACTCAAAGCATTCCCATTGTCATTCGAACAATGCTGTCCCATTGTCATTCAAACTCAATGCTCTCCCATTGTCATTCAAACTCAATGCACTCCTATTGTCATTCAAACTCAAAAAACTCCCATTGTCATTCGAACAATGCTCTCCCATTGTCTTTCAAACTCAATGCTCGCCCATTGTCATTCAAACTCAGTGCTTTCCCATTGTCATTCAAACTCAATGCTTTCCCATTGTCATTCAAACTCAATGGGCTCACATTGTCATTCAAACACAATGCTCTCCCATTATCATTCAAACTCAATGCTCTCCCATTGTCATTCAAACTGAATGCACTCCCATTGTCATTCAAACTCAATGCTTTCCCACTGTCATTCAAACTCAATGCTCTCCCATTGTCATTCAAACTGAATGCACTCCCATTATCATTCAAACTCAATGCTCTCCCATTGTCATTCAAACTCAATGCACTCCCATTGTCATTCAAACTCAAAAAACTCCCATTGTCATTCGAACAATGCTCTCCCATTGTCATTCGAACTCAAAAAACTCCCATTGTCATTCGAACAATGCTCTCCCATTGACATTCGAACTCAAAAAACTCCCATTGTCATTCGAACAATGCTCTCCCATTGACATTCAAACTCAATGTACTCCCATTGTCATTCAAACTCAATGCTCTCCCATTGTCATTCAAACTCAATGAGCTCACATTGTCATTCAAACTCAATGCATTCCCATTCTCATTCGAACAATACTCTCCCATTGTCATTCAAACTCAATGCTCTCCCATTGTCATTCAAACTCAATGCACTCCCATTGTCATTCAAACTCAATGCTTTCCCGTTGTCATTCAAACTCAATGCTTTCCCATTGTCATTCAAACTCAATGAGCTCACATTGTCATTCAAACACAATGCTCTCCCATTATCATTCAAACTCAATGCTCTCCCATTGTCATTCAAACTGAATGCACTCCCATTGTCATTCAAACTCAATGCTTTCCCATTGTCATTCGAATAATGCTCTCCCATTGTCATTCAAACTCAAAGCACTCCCATTATCATTCAAACTCAATGAGCTCACATTGTCATTCAAACTCAATGCACTCCCATTGTCATTCAAACTCAATGCATTCCCATTGTCATTCGAACAATGCTGTCCCATTGTCATTCAAACTCAATGCTATCCCATTGTCATTCAAACTCAATGCTTTCCCATTGTCATTCGGATAATGCTCTCCCATTTTCTTTCAAACTCAAAGCACTCCCATTGTCATTCAAACTCAATGAGCTCACATTGTCATTCAAACTCAATGCACTCCCATTGTCATTCAAACTCAATGCATTCCCATTGTCATTCGAATAATGCTCTCCCATTGTCATTCAAACTCAAAGCACTCCCATTATCATTCAAACTCAAAGAGCTCACATTGTCATTCAAACTCAATGCACTCCCATTGTCATTCAAACTCAATGCTCTCCCATTGTCATTCAAACTCAATGCACTCCCATTGTCATTCAAACTCAATGCATTCCCATTGTCATTCGAACAATGCTGTCCCATTGTCATTCAAACTCAATGCTCTCCCATTGTCATTCAAACTCAATGCTTTCCCATTGTCATTCAAACTCAATGAGCTCACATTGTCATTCAAACACAATGCTCTCCCATTGTCATTCAAACTCAATGCTCTCCCATTGTCATTCAAACTCAATCCACTCCCATTGTCATTCAAACTCAATGCTTTCCCATTGTCATTCGAATAATGCTCTCCCATTGTCATTCAAACTCAATGCTCTCCCATTGTCATTCAAACTCAATGCACTCCCATTGTCATTCAAACTCAATGCATTCCCATTGTCATTCGAACAATGCTCTCCCATTGTCATTCAAACTCAATGCTCTCCCATTGTCATTCAAACTCAATGCTTTCCCATTGTCATTCAAACTCAATGCACTCCCATTGTCATTCAAACTCAAAAAACTCCCATTGTCATTCGAACAATGCTCTCCCATTGTCATTCGAACTCAAAAAACTCCCATTGTCATTCGAACAATGCTCTCCCATTGACATTCGAACTCAAAAAACTCCCATTGTCATTCGAACAATGCTCTCCCATTGACATTCAAACTCAATGTACTCCCATTGTCATTCAAACTCAATGCTCTCCCATTGTCATTTAAACTCAATGAGCTCACATTGTCATTCAAACTCAATGCATTCCCATTCTCATTCGAACAATACTCTCCCATTGTCATTCAAACTCAATGCTCTCCCATTGTCATTCAAACTCAATGCACTCCCATTGTCATTCAAACTCAATGCTTTCCCGTTGTCATTCAAACTCAATGCTTTCCCATTGTCATTCAAACTCAATGAGCTCACATTGTCATTCAAACACAATGCTCTCCCATTATCATTCAAACTCAATGCTCTCCCATTGTCATTCAAACTGAATGCACTCCCATTGTCATTCAAACTCAATGCTTTCCCATTGTCATTCGAATAATGCTCTCCCATTGTCATTCAAACTCAAAGCACTCCCATTATCATTCAAACTCAATGAGCTCACATTGTCATTCAAACTCAATGCACTCCCATTGTCATTCAAACTCAATGCATTCCCATTGTCATTCGAACAATGCTGTCCCATTGTCATTCAAACTCAATGCTTTCCCATTGTCATTCGGATAATGCTCTCCCATTTTCTTTCAAACTCAAAGCACTCCCATTGTCATTCAAACTCAATGAGCTCACATTGTCATTCAAACTCAATGCACTCCCATTGTCATTCAAACTCAATGCATTCCCATTGTCATTCGAATAATGCTCTCCCATTGTCATTCAAACTCAATGCTCTCCCATTATCATTCAAACTCAATGCACTCCCATTGTCATTCAAACTCAATGCATTCCCATTGTCATTCGAACAATGCTGTCCCATTGTCATTCAAACTCAATGCTCTCCCATTGTCATTCAAACTCAATGCACTCCCATTGTCATTCAAACTCAAAAAACTCCCATTGTCATTCGAACAATGCTCTCCCATTCTCTTTCAAACTCAATGCTCGCCCATTGTCATTGAAACTCAGTGCTTTCCCATTGTCATTCAAACTCAATGCTTTCCCATTGTCATTCAAACTCAATGGGCTCACATTGTCATTCAAACACAATGCTCTCCCATTATCATTCAAACTCAATGCTCTCCCATTGTCATTCAAACTGAATGCACTCCCATTGTCATTCAAATTCAATGCTTTCCCACTGTCATTCAAACTCAATGCTCTCCCATTGTCATTCAAACTGAATGCACTCCCATTATCATTCAAACTCAATGCTCTCCCATTGTCATTCAAACTCAATGCACTCCCATTGTCATTCAAACTCAAAAAACTCCCATTGTCATTCGAACAATACTCTCCCATTGTCATTCGAACTCAAAAAACTCCCATTGTCATTCGAACAATGCTCTCCCATTGACATTCGAACTCAAAAAACTCCCATTGTCATTCGAACAATGCTCTCCCATTGACATTCAAACTCAATGTACTCCCATTGTCATTCAAACTCAATGCTCTCCCATTGTCATTCAAACTCAATGAGCTCACATTGTCATTCAAACTCAATGCATTCCCATTCTCATTCGAACAATACTCTCCCATTGTCATTCAAACTCAATGCTCTCCCATTGTCATTCAAACTCAATGCACTCCCATTGTCATTCAAACTCAATGCTTTCCCATTGTCATTCGGATAATGCTCTCCCATTTTCTTTCAAACTCAAAGCACTCCCATTGTCATTCAAACTCAATGAGCTCACATTGTCATTCAAACTCAATGCACTCCCATTGTCATTCAAACTCAATGCATTCCCATTGTCATTCGAATAATGCTCTCCCATTGTCATTCAAACTCAAAGCACTCCCATTATCATTCAAACTCAAAGAGCTCACATTGTCATTCAAACTCAATGCACTCCCATTGTCATTCAAACTCAATGCTCTCCCATTGTCATTCAAACTCAATGCATTCCCATTGTCATTCGAACAATGCTGTCCCATTGTCATTCAAACTCAATGCTCTCCCATTGTCATTCAAACTCAATGCACTCCCATTGTCATTCAAACTCAAAAAACTCCCATTGTCATTCGAACAATGCTCTCCCATTGTCTTTCAAACTCAATGCTCGCCCATTGTCATTCAAACTCAGTGCTTTCCCATTGTCATTCAAACTCAATGCTTTCCCATTGTCATTCAAACTCAATGGGCTCACATTGTCATTCAAACACAATGCTCTCCCATTATCATTCAAACTCAATGCTCTCCCATTGTCATTCAAACTGAATGCACTCCCATTGTCATTCAAATTCAATGCTTTCCCACTGTCATTCAAACTCAATGCTCTCCCATTGTCATTCAAACTGAATGCACTCCCATTATCATTCAAACTCAATGCTCTCCCATTGTCATTCAAACTCAATGCACTCCCATTGTCATTCAAACTCAAAAAACTCCCATTGTCATTCGAACAATGCTCTCCCATTGTCATTCGAACTCAAAAAACTCCCATTGTCATTCGAACAATGCTCTCCCATTGACATTCGAACTCAAAAAACTCCCATTGTCATTCGAACAATGCTCTCCCATTGACATTCAAACTCAATGTACTCCCATTGTCATTCAAACTCAATGCTCTCCCATTGTCATTCAAACTCAATGAGCTCACATTGTCATTCAAACTCAATGCATTCCCATTCTCATTCGAACAATACTCTCCCATTGTCATTCAAACTCAATGCTCTCCCATTGTCATTCAAACTCAATGCACTCCCATTGTCATTCAAACTCAATGCTTTCCCGTTGTCATTCAAACTCAATGCTTTCCCATTGTCATTCAAACTCAATGAGCTCACATTGTCATTCAAACACAATGCTCTCCCATTATCATTCAAACTCAATGCTCTCCCATTGTCATTCAAACTGAATGCACTCCCATTGTCATTCAAACTCAATGCTTTCCCATTGTCATTCGAATAATGCTCTCCCATTGTCATTCAAACTCAAAGCACTCCCATTATCATTCAAACTCAATGAGCTCACATTGTCATTCAAACTCAATGCACTCCCATTGTCATTCAAACTCAATGCATTCCCATTGTCATTCGAACAATGCTGTCCCATTGTCATTCAAACTCAATGCTATCCCATTGTCATTCAAACTCAATGCTTTCCCATTGTCATTCGGATAATGCTCTCCCATTTTCTTTCAAACTCAAAGCACTCCCATTGTCATTCAAACTCAATGAGCTCACATTGTCATTCAAACTCAATGCACTCCCATTGTCATTCAAACTCAATGCATTCCCATTGTCATTCGAATAATGCTCTCCCATTGTCATTCAAACTCAAAGCACTCCCATTATCATTCAAACTCAAAGAGCTCACATTGTCATTCAAACTCAATGCACTCCCATTGTCATTCAAACTCAATGCTCTCCCATTGTCATTCAAACTCAATGCACTCCCATTGTCATTCAAACTCAATGCATTCCCATTGTCATTCGAACAATGCTGTCCCATTGTCATTCAAACTCAATGCTCTCCCATTGTCATTCAAACTCAATGCTTTCCCATTGTCATTCAAACTCAATGAGCTCACATTGTCATTCAAACACAATGCTCTCCCATTGTCATTCAAACTCAATGCTCTCCCATTGTCATTCAAACTCAATCCACTCCCATTGTCATTCAAACTCAATGCTTTCCCATTGTCATTCGAATAATGCTCTCCCATTGTCATTCAAACTCAAAGCACACCCATTGTCATTCAAACTCAATGAGCTAACATTGTCATTCAAACTCAATGCACTCCCATTGTCATTCGAACTCAGTGCTCTCCCATTGTCTTTCAATCTCAATGCTCGCCCATTGTCATTCAAACTCAATGCACTCCCATTGTCATTCAAACTCAATGCTTTCCCATTGTCATTCGAATAATGCTCTCCCATTGTCATTCAAACTCAATGCTCTCCCATTGTCATTCAAACTCAATGCACTCCCATTGTCATTCAAACTCAATGCATTCCCATTGTCATTCGAACAATGCTCTCCCATTGTCATTCAAACTCAATGCTCTCCCATTGTCATTCAAACTCAATGCTTTCCCATTGTCATTCAAACTCAATGAGCTCACATTGTCATTCAAACACAATGCTCTCCCATTGTCATTCAAACTCAATGCTCTCCCATTGTCATTCAAACTCAATGCACTCCCATTGTCATTCAAACTCAATGCTTTCCCATTGTCATTCGAATAATGCTCTCCCATTGTCATTCAAACTCAAAGCACTCCCATTGTCATTCAAACTCAATGAGCTCACATTGTCATTCAAACTCAATGCACTCCCATTGTCATTCGAACTCAGTGCTCTCCCATTGTCTTTCAATCTCAATGCTCGCCCATTGTCATTCAAACTCAATGCTCGCCCATTGTCATTCAAACTCAACGCTCTCCCATTGTCATTGAAATCAATCTTCTCCCATTGTCATTGAAACAATGATCTACCATTTTCATTGCAACTCAATTCTCCCATTATCACTGGAACTCAATACTCTCTGTTTGTCATTCGAACTCAATGCTCTCCCTTTCTCATTCAAACAATGGTCTCCCATTGTCATTCAAAATCGATGCTCTCCCATTGTCATTCAAACTCAATGCTTTCCCATTGTCATTCGAACAATGCTCTCCCATTGTCATTCAAACTCAATGCTTTCCAATTGTCATTCAAACTCAATGCTCTCCCATTGTCATTCAAACTCAATGCTTCCCCATTGTCATTCAAACTCAATGCTTTCCCATTGTCATTCAAACTCAATGCTCTCCCATTGTCATTCAAACTCAATGCTCTCCCATTGTCATTCACACTCAATGCTCTCCCATTGTCATTCAAACTCAAAGCACTCCCATTGTCATTCAAACTCAATGAGCTCACATTGTCATTCAAACTCAATGCACTCCCATTGTCATTCAAACTCAATGCACTCCCATTCTCATTCGAACTCAATGCACTCCCATTCTCATTCGAACTCAAAGAGCTCACATTGTCATTCACACTCAATGCTCTCCCATTGTCATTCAAACTCAATGCACTCCCATTGTCATTCAAACTCAATACTCTCCCATTGTCATTCAAACTCAATGCTCTCCCATTGTCATTCAAACTCAATGCTCTCCCATTGTCATTCGAACAATGCTCTCCCATTGTCATTCAAACTCAATGTACTCCCATTGTCATTCAAACTCAATGCTCTCCCATTGTCATTCAAACTCAATGCACTCCCATTGTCATTCAAACTCAAAAAACTCCCATTGTCATTCGAACAATGCTCTCCCATTGTCTTTCAAACTCAATGCTCGCCCATTGTCATTCAAACTCAGTGCTTTCCCATTGTCATTCAAACTCAATGCTTTCCCATTGTCATTCAAACTCAATGAGCTCACTGTCATTCAAACACAATGCTCTCCCATTATCATTCAAACTCAATGCTCTCCCATTGTCATTCAAACTGAATGCACTCCCATTGTCATTCAAACTCAATGCTTTCCCACTGTCATTCAAACTCAATGCTCTCCCATTGTCATTCAAACTGAATGCACTCCCATTATCATTCAAACTCAATGCTCTCCCATTGTCATTCAAACTCAATGCACTCCCATTGTCATTCAAACTCAATGCACTCCCATTGTCATTCAAACTCAAAAAACTCCCATTGTCATTCGAACAATGCTCTCCCATTGACATTCAAACTCAATGTACTCCCATTGTCATTCAAACTCAATGCTCTCCCATTGTCATTCAAACTCAATGCACTCCCATTGTCATTCAAACTCAAAAAACTCCCATTGTCATTCGAACAACGCTCTCCCATTGTCATTCAAACTCAATGCTTTCCCATTGTCATTCAAACTCAATGCTCTCCCATTGTCATTCAAACTCAATGAGCTCACATTGTCATTCAAACTCAAAGCACTCCCATTGTCATTCGAACAATGCTCTCCCATTGTCATTCAAACTCAATGCTTTCCCATTGTCATTCAAACTCAATGCTCTCCCATTGTCATTCAAACTCAATGAGCTCACATTGTCATTCAAACTCAATGCATTCCCATTGTCATTAGAACAATGCTGTCCCATTGTCATTCAAAATCAATGCACTCCCATTGTCATTCAAACTCAATGCTCTCCCATTGTCATTCAAACTCAATGCTTTCCCATTGTCATTCAAACTCAATGAGCTCACATTGTCATTCAAACACAATGCTCTCCCATTGTCATTCAAACTCAATGCTCTCCATTGTCATTCAAACTCATTGAGCTCACATTGTCATTCAAACACAATGCTCTCCCATTATCATTCAAACTCAATGCTCTCCCATTTTCATTCAAACTGAATGCACTCCCATTGTCATTCAAACTCAATGAGCTCACATTGTCATTCAAACTCAATGAGCTCACATTGTCATTTAAACACAATGCTCTCCCATTATCATTCAAACTCAATGCTCTCCCATTGTCATTCAAACTGAATGCACTCCCATTGTCATTCAAACTCAAAGCACTCCCATTATCATTCAAACTCAATGCACTCCCATTGTCATTCAAACTCAATGCATTCCCATTGTCATTCAAAATCAATGCACTCCCATTGTCATTCAAACTCAATGCTCTCCCATTGTCATTCAAACTCAATGCTTTCCCATTGTCATTCAAACTCAATGAGCTCAGATTGTCATTCAAACACAATGCTCTCCCATTGTCATTCAAACTCAATGCTCTCCATTGTCATTCAAACTCAATGCACTCCCATTGTCATTCAAACTCAATGCTTTCCCATTGTCATTACAAATAATGCTCTCCCATTGTCATTCAAACTCAATGCTCTCCCATTGTCATTCAAACTCAATGAGCTCACATTGTCATTCAAACTCAATGCACTCCCATTGTCATTCAAACTCAAAGCATTCCCATTGTCATTCGAACAATGCTGTCCCATTGTCATTCAAACTCAATGCTCTCCCATTGTCATTCAAACTCAATGCACTCCTATTGTCATTCAAACTCAAAAAACTCCCATTGTCATTCGAACAATGCTCTCCCATTGTCTTTCAAACTCAATGCTCGCCCATTGTCATTCAAACTCAGTGCTTTCCCATTGTCATTCAAACTCAATGCTTTCCCATTGTCATTCAAACTCAATGGGCTCACATTGTCATTCAAACACAATGCTCTCCCATTATCATTCAAACTCAATGCTCTCCCATTGTCATTCAAACTGAATGCACTCCCATTGTCATTCAAACTCAATGCTTTCCCACTGTCATTCAAACTCAATGCTCTCCCATTGTCATTCAAACTGAATGCACTCCCATTATCATTCAAACTCAATGCTCTCCCATTGTCATTCAAACTCAATGCACTCCCATTGTCATTCAAACTCAAAAAACTCCCATTGTCATTCGAACAATGCTCTCCCATTGTCATTCGAACTCAAAAAACTCCCATTGTCATTCGAACAATGCTCTCCCATTGACATTCGAACTCAAAAAACTCCCATTGTCATTCGAACAATGCTCTCCCATTGACATTCAAACTCAATGTACTCCCATTGTCATTCAAACTCAATGCTCTCCCATTGTCATTCAAACTCAATGAGCTCACATTGTCATTCAAACTCAATGCATTCCCATTCTCATTCGAACAATACTCTCCCATTGTCATTCAAACTCAATGCTCTCCCATTGTCATTCAAACTCAATGCACTCCCATTGTCATTCAAACTCAATGCTTTCCCGTTGTCATTCAAACTCAATGCTTTCCCATTGTCATTCAAACTCAATGAGCTCACATTGTCATTCAAACACAATGCTCTCCCATTATCATTCAAACTCAATGCTCTCCCATTGTCATTCAAACTGAATGCACTCCCATTGTCATTCAAACTCAATGCTTTCCCATTGTCATTCGAATAATGCTCTCCCATTGTCATTCAAACTCAAAGCACTCCCATTATCATTCAAACTCAATGAGCTCACATTGTCATTCAAACTCAATGCACTCCCATTGTCATTCAAACTCAATGCATTCCCATTGTCATTCGAACAATGCTGTCCCATTGTCATTCAAACTCAATGCTATCCCATTGTCATTCAAACTCAATGCTTTCCCATTGTCATTCGGATAATGCTCTCCCATTTTCTTTCAAACTCAAAGCACTCCCATTGTCATTCAAACTCAATGAGCTCACATTGTCATTCAAACTCAATGCACTCCCATTGTCATTCAAACTCAATGCATTCCCATTGTCATTCGAATAATGCTCTCCCATTGTCATTCAAACTCAAAGCACTCCCATTATCATTCAAACTCAAAGAGCTCACATTGTCATTCAAACTCAATGCACTCCCATTGTCATTCAAACTCAATGCTCTCCCATTGTCATTCAAACTCAATGCACTCCCATTGTCATTCAAACTCAATGCATTCCCATTGTCATTCGAACAATGCTGTCCCATTGTCATTCAAACTCAATGCTCTCCCATTGTCATTCAAACTCAATGCTTTCCCATTGTCATTCAAACTCAATGAGCTCACATTGTCATTCAAACACAATGCTCTCCCATTGTCATTCAAACTCAATGCTCTCCCATTGTCATTCAAACTCAATCCACTCCCATTGTCATTCAAACTCAATGCTTTCCCATTGTCATTCGAATAATGCTCTCCCATTGTCATTCAAACTCAATGCTCTCCCATTGTCATTCAAACTCAATGCACTCCCATTGTCATTCAAACTCAATGCATTCCCATTGTCATTCGAACAATGCTCTCCCATTGTCATTCAAACTCAATGCTCTCCCATTGTCATTCAAACTCAATGCTTTCCCATTGTCATTCAAACTCAATGCACTCCCATTGTCATTCAAACTCAAAAAACTCCCATTGTCATTCGAACAATGCTCTCCCATTGTCATTCGAACTCAAAAAACTCCCATTGTCATTCGAACAATGCTCTCCCATTGACATTCGAACTCAAAAAACTCCCATTGTCATTCGAACAATGCTCTCCCATTGACATTCAAACTCAATGTACTCCCATTGTCATTCAAACTCAATGCTCTCCCATTGTCATTTAAACTCAATGAGCTCACATTGTCATTCAAACTCAATGCATTCCCATTCTCATTCGAACAATACTCTCCCATTGTCATTCAAACTCAATGCTCTCCCATTGTCATTCAAACTCAATGCACTCCCATTGTCATTCAAACTCAATGCTTTCCCGTTGTCATTCAAACTCAATGCTTTCCCATTGTCATTCAAACTCAATGAGCTCACATTGTCATTCAAACACAATGCTCTCCCATTATCATTCAAACTCAATGCTCTCCCATTGTCATTCAAACTGAATGCACTCCCATTGTCATTCAAACTCAATGCTTTCCCATTGTCATTCGAATAATGCTCTCCCATTGTCATTCAAACTCAAAGCACTCCCATTATCATTCAAACTCAATGAGCTCACATTGTCATTCAAACTCAATGCACTCCCATTGTCATTCAAACTCAATGCATTCCCATTGTCATTCGAACAATGCTGTCCCATTGTCATTCAAACTCAATGCTTTCCCATTGTCATTCGGATAATGCTCTCCCATTTTCTTTCAAACTCAAAGCACTCCCATTGTCATTCAAACTCAATGAGCTCACATTGTCATTCAAACTCAATGCACTCCCATTGTCATTCAAACTCAATGCATTCCCATTGTCATTCGAATAATGCTCTCCCATTGTCATTCAAACTCAATGCTCTCCCATTATCATTCAAACTCAATGCACTCCCATTGTCATTCAAACTCAATGCATTCCCATTGTCATTCGAACAATGCTGTCCCATTGTCATTCAAACTCAATGCTCTCCCATTGTCATTCAAACTCAATGCACTCCCATTGTCATTCAAACTCAAAAAACTCCCATTGTCATTCGAACAATGCTCTCCCATTCTCTTTCAAACTCAATGCTCGCCCATTGTCATTGAAACTCAGTGCTTTCCCATTGTCATTCAAACTCAATGCTTTCCCATTGTCATTCAAACTCAATGGGCTCACATTGTCATTCAAACACAATGCTCTCCCATTATCATTCAAACTCAATGCTCTCCCATTGTCATTCAAACTGAATGCACTCCCATTGTCATTCAAATTCAATGCTTTCCCACTGTCATTCAAACTCAATGCTCTCCCATTGTCATTCAAACTGAATGCACTCCCATTATCATTCAAACTCAATGCTCTCCCATTGTCATTCAAACTCAATGCACTCCCATTGTCATTCAAACTCAAAAAACTCCCATTGTCATTCGAACAATACTCTCCCATTGTCATTCGAACTCAAAAAACTCCCATTGTCATTCGAACAATGCTCTCCCATTGACATTCGAACTCAAAAAACTCCCATTGTCATTCGAACAATGCTCTCCCATTGACATTCAAACTCAATGTACTCCCATTGTCATTCAAACTCAATGCTCTCCCATTGTCATTCAAACTCAATGAGCTCACATTGTCATTCAAACTCAATGCATTCCCATTCTCATTCGAACAATACTCTCCCATTGTCATTCAAACTCAATGCTCTCCCATTGTCATTCAAACTCAATGCACTCCCATTGTCATTCAAACTCAATGCTTTCCCATTGTCATTCGGATAATGCTCTCCCATTTTCTTTCAAACTCAAAGCACTCCCATTGTCATTCAAACTCAATGAGCTCACATTGTCATTCAAACTCAATGCACTCCCATTGTCATTCAAACTCAATGCATTCCCATTGTCATTCGAATAATGCTCTCCCATTGTCATTCAAACTCAAAGCACTCCCATTATCATTCAAACTCAAAGAGCTCACATTGTCATTCAAACTCAATGCACTCCCATTGTCATTCAAACTCAATGCTCTCCCATTGTCATTCAAACTCAATGCATTCCCATTGTCATTCGAACAATGCTGTCCCATTGTCATTCAAACTCAATGCTCTCCCATTGTCATTCAAACTCAATGCACTCCCATTGTCATTCAAACTCAAAAAACTCCCATTGTCATTCGAACAATGCTCTCCCATTGTCTTTCAAACTCAATGCTCGCCCATTGTCATTCAAACTCAGTGCTTTCCCATTGTCATTCAAACTCAATGCTTTCCCATTGTCATTCAAACTCAATGGGCTCACATTGTCATTCAAACACAATGCTCTCCCATTATCATTCAAACTCAATGCTCTCCCATTGTCATTCAAACTGAATGCACTCCCATTGTCATTCAAATTCAATGCTTTCCCACTGTCATTCAAACTCAATGCTCTCCCATTGTCATTCAAACTGAATGCACTCCCATTATCATTCAAACTCAATGCTCTCCCATTGTCATTCAAACTCAATGCACTCCCATTGTCATTCAAACTCAAAAAACTCCCATTGTCATTCGAACAATGCTCTCCCATTGTCATTCGAACTCAAAAAACTCCCATTGTCATTCGAACAATGCTCTCCCATTGACATTCGAACTCAAAAAACTCCCATTGTCATTCGAACAATGCTCTCCCATTGACATTCAAACTCAATGTACTCCCATTGTCATTCAAACTCAATGCTCTCCCATTGTCATTCAAACTCAATGAGCTCACATTGTCATTCAAACTCAATGCATTCCCATTCTCATTCGAACAATACTCTCCCATTGTCATTCAAACTCAATGCTCTCCCATTGTCATTCAAACTCAATGCACTCCCATCGTCATTCAAACTCAATGCTTTCCCGTTGTCATTCAAACTCAATGCTTTCCCATTGTCATTCAAACTCAATGAGCTCACATTGTCATTCAAACACAATGCTCTCCCATTATCATTCAAACTCAATGCTCTCCCATTGTCATTCAAACTGAATGCACTCCCATTGTCATTCAAACTCAATGCTTTCCCATTGTCATTCGAATAATGCTCTCCCATTGTCATTCAAACTCAAAGCACTCCCATTATCATTCAAACTCAATGAGCTCACATTGTCATTCAAACTCAATGCACTCCCATTGTCATTCAAACTCAATGCATTCCCATTGTCATTCGAACAATGCTGTCCCATTGTCATTCAAACTCAATGCTATCCCATTGTCATTCAAACTCAATGCTTTCCCATTGTCATTCGGATAATGCTCTCCCATTTTCTTTCAAACTCAAAGCACTCCCATTGTCATTCAAACTCAATGAGCTCACATTGTCATTCAAACTCAATGCACTCCCATTGTCATTCAAACTCAATGCATTCCCATTGTCATTCGAATAATGCTCTCCCATTGTCATTCAAACTCAAAGCACTCCCATTATCATTCAAACTCAAAGAGCTCACATTGTCATTCAAACTCAATGCACTCCCATTGTCATTCAAACTCAATGCTCTCCCATTGTCATTCAAACTCAATGCACTCCCATTGTCATTCAAACTCAATGCATTCCCATTGTCATTCGAACAATGCTGTCCCATTGTCATTCAAACTCAATGCTCTCCCATTGTCATTCAAACTCAATGCTTTCCCATTGTCATTCAAACTCAATGAGCTCACATTGTCATTCAAACACAATGCTCTCCCATTGTCATTCAAACTCAATGCTCTCCCATTGTCATTCAAACTCAATCCACTCCCATTGTCATTCAAACTCAATGCTTTCCCATTGTCATTCGAATAATGCTCTCCCATTGTCATTCAAACTCAAAGCACACCCATTGTCATTCAAACTCAATGAGCTAACATTGTCATTCAAACTCAATGCACTCCCATTGTCATTCGAACTCAGTGCTCTCCCATTGTCTTTCAATCTCAATGCTCGCCCATTGTCATTCAAACTCAATGCACTCCCATTGTCATTCAAACTCAATGCTTTCCCATTGTCATTCGAATAATGCTCTCCCATTGTCATTCAAACTCAATGCTCTCCCATTGTCATTCAAACTCAATGCACTCCCATTGTCATTCAAACTCAATGCATTCCCATTGTCATTCGAACAATGCTCTCCCATTGTCATTCAAACTCAATGCTCTCCCATTGTCATTCAAACTCAATGCTTTCCCATTGTCATTCAAACTCAATGAGCTCACATTGTCATTCAAACACAATGCTCTCCCATTGTCATTCAAACTCAATGCTCTCCCATTGTCATTCAAACTCAATGCACTCCCATTGTCATTCAAACTCAATGCTTTCCCATTGTCATTCGAATAATGCTCTCCCATTGTCATTCAAACTCAAAGCACTCCCATTGTCATTCAAACTCAATGAGCTCACATTGTCATTCAAACTCAATGCACTCCCATTGTCATTCGAACTCAGTGCTCTCCCATTGTCTTTCAATCTCAATGCTCGCCCATTGTCATTCAAACTCAATGCTCGCCCATTGTCATTCAAACTCAACGCTCTCCCATTGTCATTGAAATCAATCTTCTCCCATTGTCATTGAAACAATGATCTACCATTTTCATTGCAACTCAATTCTCCCATTATCACTGGAACTCAATACTCTCTGTTTGTCATTCGAACTCAATGCTCTCCCTTTCTCATTCAAACAATGGTCTCCCATTGTCATTCAAAATCGATGCTCTCCCATTGTCATTCAAACTCAATGCTTTCCCATTGTCATTCGAACAATGCTCTCCCATTGTCATTCAAACTCAATGCTTTCCAATTGTCATTCAAACTCAATGCTCTCCCATTGTCATTCAAACTCAATGCTTCCCCATTGTCATTCAAACTCAATGCTTTCCCATTGTCATTCAAACTCAATGCTCTCCCATTGTCATTCAAACTCAATGCTCTCCCATTGTCATTCACACTCAATGCTCTCCCATTGTCATTCAAACTCAAAGCACTCCCATTGTCATTCAAACTCAATGAGCTCACATTGTCATTCAAACTCAATGCACTCCCATTGTCATTCAAACTCAATGCACTCCCATTCTCATTCGAACTCAATGCACTCCCATTCTCATTCGAACTCAAAGAGCTCACATTGTCATTCACACTCAATGCTCTCCCATTGTCATTCAAACTCAATGCACTCCCATTGTCATTCAAACTCAATACTCTCCCATTGTCATTCAAACTCAATGCTCTCCCATTGTCATTCAAACTCAATGCTCTCCCATTGTCATTCGAACAATGCTCTCCCATTGTCATTCAAACTCAATGTACTCCCATTGTCATTCAAACTCAATGCTCTCCCATTGTCATTCAAACTCAATGCACTCCCATTGTCATTCAAACTCAAAAAACTCCCATTGTCATTCGAACAATGCTCTCCCATTGTCTTTCAAACTCAATGCTCGCCCATTGTCATTCAAACTCAGTGCTTTCCCATTGTCATTCAAACTCAATGCTTTCCCATTGTCATTCAAACTCAATGAGCTCACTGTCATTCAAACACAATGCTCTCCCATTATCATTCAAACTCAATGCTCTCCCATTGTCATTCAAACTGAATGCACTCCCATTGTCATTCAAACTCAATGCTTTCCCACTGTCATTCAAACTCAATGCTCTCCCATTGTCATTCAAACTGAATGCACTCCCATTATCATTCAAACTCAATGCTCTCCCATTGTCATTCAAACTCAATGCACTCCCATTGTCATTCAAACTCAATGCACTCCCATTGTCATTCAAACTCAAAAAACTCCCATTGTCATTCGAACAATGCTCTCCCATTGACATTCAAACTCAATGTACTCCCATTGTCATTCAAACTCAATGCTCTCCCATTGTCATTCAAACTCAATGCACTCCCATTGTCATTCAAACTCAAAAAACTCCCATTGTCATTCGAACAACGCTCTCCCATTGTCATTCAAACTCAATGCTTTCCCATTGTCATTCAAACTCAATGCTCTCCCATTGTCATTCAAACTCAATGAGCTCACATTGTCATTCAAACTCAAAGCACTCCCATTGTCATTCGAACAATGCTCTCCCATTGTCATTCAAACTCAATGCTTTCCCATTGTCATTCAAACTCAATGCTCTCCCATTGTCATTCAAACTCAATGAGCTCACATTGTCATTCAAACTCAATGCATTCCCATTGTCATTAGAACAATGCTGTCCCATTGTCATTCAAAATCAATGCACTCCCATTGTCATTCAAACTCAATGCTCTCCCATTGTCATTCAAACTCAATGCTTTCCCATTGTCATTCAAACTCAATGAGCTCACATTGTCATTCAAACACAATGCTCTCCCATTGTCATTCAAACTCAATGCTCTCCATTGTCATTCAAACTCATTGAGCTCACATTGTCATTCAAACACAATGCTCTCCCATTATCATTCAAACTCAATGCTCTCCCATTTTCATTCAAACTGAATGCACTCCCATTGTCATTCAAACTCAATGAGCTCACATTGTCATTCAAACTCAATGAGCTCACATTGTCATTTAAACACAATGCTCTCCCATTATCATTCAAACTCAATGCTCTCCCATTGTCATTCAAACTGAATGCACTCCCATTGTCATTCAAACTCAAAGCACTCCCATTATCATTCAAACTCAATGCACTCCCATTGTCATTCAAACTCAATGCATTCCCATTGTCATTCAAAATCAATGCACTCCCATTGTCATTCAAACTCAATGCTCTCCCATTGTCATTCAAACTCAATGCTTTCCCATTGTCATTCAAACTCAATGAGCTCAGATTGTCATTCAAACACAATGCTCTCCCATTGTCATTCAAACTCAATGCTCTCCATTGTCATTCAAACTCAATGCACTCCCATTGTCATTCAAACTCAATGCTTTCCCATTGTCATTACAAATAATGCTCTCCCATTGTCATTCAAACTCAATGCTCTCCCATTGTCATTCAAACTCAATGAGCTCACATTGTCATTCAAACTCAATGCACTCCCATTGTCATTCGAACTCAATGCTCGCTCATTGACATTCAAACTCAACGCTCTCCCATTGTCATTCAAACTCAACGCTCTCCCATTGTCATTGAAATCAATCTTCTCCCATTGTCATTGAAACAATGATCTACCATTTTCATTGCAACTCAATTCACTCCCATTATCACTGGAACTCAATACTCTCTGTTTGTCATTCGAACTCAATGCTCTCCCTTTCTCATTCAAACAATGGTCTCCCATTGTCATTCAAAATCGATGCTCTCCCATTGTCATTCAAACAATTTTCTCCATTGTCATTCAAACTCAATGCACTCCCATTGTCATTCAAACTCAATGCACTCCCATTGTCATTCGAACAATGCTCTCCCATTGTCATTCAAACTCAATGCTTTCCAATTGTCATTCAAACTCAATGCTCTCCCATTGTCATTCAAACTCAATGAGCTCACATTGTCATTCAAACTCAATGCATTCCCATTGTCATTAGAACAATGCTGTCCCATTGTCATTCAAAATCAATGCACTCCCATTGTCATTCAAACTCAATGCTCTCCCATTGTCATTCAAACTCAATGCTTTCCCATTGTCATTCAAACTCAATGAGCTCACATTGTCATTCAAACACAATGCTCTCCCATTGTCATTCAAACTCAATGCTCTCCATTGTCATTCAAACTCATTGAGCTCACATTGTCATTCAAACACAATGCTCTCCCATTATCATTCAAACTCAATGCTCTCCCATTTTCATTCAAACTGAATGCACTCCCATTGTCATTCAAACTCAATGAGCTCACATTGTCATTCAAACTCAATGAGCTCACATTGTCATTCAAACACAATGCTCTCCCATTATCATTCAAACTCAATGCTCTCCCATTGTCATTCAAACTGAATGCACTCCCATTGTCATTCAAACTCAAAGCACTCCCATTATCATTCAAACTCAATGAGCTCACATTGTCATTCAAACTCAATGCACTCCCATTGTCATTCAAACTCAATGCATTCCCATTGTCATTCAAAATCAATGCACTCCCATTGTCATTCAAACTCAATGCTCTCCCATTGTCATTCAAACTCAATGCTTTCCCATTGTCATTCAAACTCAATGAGCTCAGATTGTCATTCAAACACAATGCTCTCCCATTGTCATTCAAACTCAATGCTCTCCATTGTCATTCAAACTCAATGCACTCCCATTGTCATTCAAACTCAATGCTTTCCCATTGTCATTCGAATAATGCTCTCCCATTGTCATTCAAACTCAATGCTCTCCCATTGTCATTCAAACTCAATGAGCTCACATTGTCATTCAAACTCAATGCACTCCCATTGTCATTCGAACTCAATGCTCGCTCATTGACATTCAAACTCAACGCTCTCCCATTGTCATTCAAACTCAACGCTCTCCCATTGTCATTGAAATCAATCTTCTCCCATTGTCATTGAAACAATGATCTACCATTTTCATTGCAACTCAATTCACTCCCATTATCACTGGAACTCAATACTCTCTGTTTGTCATTCGAACTCAATGCTCTCCCTTTCTCATTCAAACAATGGTCTCCCATTGTCATTCAAAATCGATGCTCTCCCATTGTCATTCAAACAATTTTCTCCATTGTCATTCAAACTCAATGCACTCCCATTGTCATTCAAACTCAATGCACTCCCATTGTCATTCGAACAATGCTCTCCCATTGTCATTCAAACTCAATGCTTTCCAATTGTCATTCAAACTCAATGCTCTCCCATTGTCATTCAAACTCAATGCATTCCCATTGTCATTCAAAATCGATGCTCTCCCATTGTCATTCAAACTCAATGCTTTCCCATTGTCATTCGAACAATGCTCTCCCATTGTCATTCAAACTCAATGCTTTCCAATTGTCATTCAAACTCAATGCTCTCCCATTGTCATTCAAACTCAATGCTTCCCCATTGTCATTCAAACTCAATGCTTTCCCATTGTCATTCAAACTCAATGCTCTCCCATTGTCACTCAAACTCAATGCTCTCCCATTGTCATTCACACTCAATGCTCTCCCATTGTCATTCAAACTCAAAGCACTCCCATTGTCATTCAAACTCAATGAGCTCACATTGTCATTCAAACTCAATGCACTCCCATTGTCATTCAAACTCAATGCACTCCCATTCTCATTCGAACTCAATGCACTCCCATTCTCATTCGAACTCAAAGAGCTCACATTGTCATTCACACTCAATGCTCTCCCATTGTCATTCAAACTCAATGCACTCCCATTGTCATTCAAACTCAATACTCTCCCATTGTCATTCAAACTCAATGCTCTCCCATTGTCATTCAAACTCAATGCTCTCCCATTGTCATTCGAACAATGCTCCCCATTGTCATTCAAACTCAATGTACTCCCATTGTCATTCAAACTCAATGCTCTCCCATTGTCATTCAAACTCAATGCACTCCCATTGTCATTCAAACTCAAAAAACTCCCATTGTCATTCGAACAATGCTCTCCCATTGTCTTTCAAACTCAATGCTCGCCCATTGTCATTCAAACTCAGTGCTTTCCCATTGTCATTCAAACACAATGCTCTCCCATTATCATTCAAACTCAATGCTCTCCCATTGTCATTCAAACTGAATGCACTCCCATTGTCATTCAAACTCAATGCTTTCCCACTGTCATTCAAACTCAATGCTCTCCCATTGTCATTCAAACTGAATGCACTCCCATTATCATTCAAACTCAATGCTCTCCCATTGTCATTCAAACTCAATGCACTCCCATTGTCATTCAAACTCAAAAAACTCCCATTGTCATTCGAACAATGCTCTCCCATTGTCATTCGAACTCAAAAAACTCCCATTGTCATTCGAACATTGCTCTCCCATTGACATTCGAACTCAAAAAACTCCCATTGTCATTCGAACAATGCTCTCCCATTGACATTCGAACTCAATGTACTCCCATTGTCATTCAAACTCAATGCTCTCCCATTGTCATTCAAACTCAATGCACTCCCATTGTCATTCAAACTCAAAAAACTCCCATTGTCATTCGAACAATGCTCTCCCATTGTCATTCAAACTCAATGCTCTCCCATTGGCATTCAAACTCAATGCATTCCCATTGTCATTCGAACAACGCTCTCCCATTGTCATTCAAACTCAATGCTTTCCCATTGTCATTCAAACTCAATGCTCTCCCATTGTCATTCAAACTCAATGAGCTCACATTGTCATTCAAACTCAAAGCACTCCCATTGTCATTCGAACAATGCTCTCCCATTGTCATTCAAACTCAATGCTTTCCCATTGTCATTCAAACTCAATGCTCTCCCATTGTCATTCAAACTCAATGAGCTCACATTGTCATTCAAACTCAATGCATTCCCATTGTCATTAGAACAATGCTGTCCCATTGTCATTCAAAATCAATGCACTCCCATTGTCATTCAAACTCAATGCTCTCCCATTGTCATTCAAACTCAATGCTTTCCCATTGTCATTCAAACTCAATGAGCTCACATTGTCATTCAAACACAATGCTCTCCCATTGTCATTCAAACTCAATGCTCTCCATTGTCATTCAAACTCATTGAGCTCACATTGTCATTCAAACACAATGCTCTCCCATTATCATTCAAACTCAATGCTCTCCCATTGTCATTCAAACTGAATGCACTCCCATTGTCATTCAAACTCAATGAGCTCACATTGTCATTCAATCTCAATGAGCTCACATTGTCATTCAAACACAATGCTCTCCCATTATCATTCAAACTCAATGCTCTCCCATTGTCATTCAAACTGAATGCACTCCCATTGTCATTCAAACTCAAAGCACTCCCATTATCATTCAAACTCAATGAGCTCACATTGTCATTCAAACTCAATGCACTCCCATTGTCATTCAAACTCAATGCATTCCCATTGTCATTCAAAATCAATGCACTCCCATTGTCATTCAAACTCAATGCTCTCCCATTGTCATTCAAACTCAATGCTTTCCCATTGTCATTCAAACTCAATGAGCTCAGATTGTCATTCAAACACAATGCTCTCCCATTGTCATTCAAACTCAATGCTCTCCATTGTCATTCAAACTCAATGCACTCCCATTGTCATTCAAACTCAATGCTTTCCCATTGTCATTCGAATAATGCTCTCCCATTGTCATTCAAACTCAATGCTCTTCCATTGTCATTCAAACTCAATGAGCTCACATTGTCATTCAAACTCAATGCACTCCCATTGTCATTCGAACTCAATGCTCGCTCATTGACATTCAAACTCAACGCTCTCCCATTGTCATTCAAACTCAACGCTCTCCCATTGTCATTGAAATCAATCTTCTCCCATTGTCATTGAAACAATGATCTACCATTTTCATTGCAACTCAATTCACTCCCATTATCACTGGAACTCAATACTCTCTGTTTGTCATTCGAACTCAATGCTCTCCCTTTCTCATTCAAACAATGGTCTCCCATTGTCATTCAAAATCGATGCTCTCCCATTGTCATTCAAATAATTTTCTCCATTGTCATTCAAACTCAATGCACTCCCATTGTCATTCAAACTCAATGCACTCCCATTGTCATTCGAACAATGCTCTCCCATTGTCATTCAAACTCAATGCTTTCCAATTGTCATTCAAACTCAATGCTCTCCCATTGTCATTCAAACTCAATGCATTCCCATTGTCATTCAAACTCAATGCTCTCCCATTGTCATTCAAACTCAATGCTCTCCCATTGTCATTCAAACTCAATGCACTCCCATTGTCATTCAAACTCAAAAAACTCCCATTGTCATTCGAACAATGCTCTCCCATTGTCATTCAAACTCAATGCTCTCCCAATGTCATTCAAACTCAATGCTCTCCCATTGTCATTCAAACTCAATGCTTTCCCATTGTCATTCAAACTCAATGCTTTCACATTGTCATTCAAACTCAAAGCACTCCCATTGTCATTCAAACTCAATGCTCTCCCATTGTCATTCAAACTCAATGCTCTCCCATTGTCATTCGAACAATGCTCTCCCATTGTCATTCCAACTCAATGCTCTCCCATTGTCATTCAAACTCAATGCTCTCCCATTGTCATTCAAACTCAATGCTTTCCTATTGTCATTCGAATAATGCTCTCCCATTGTCATTCGAACTCAAAAAACTCCCATTGTCATTCGAACAATGCTCTCCCATTGTCATTCAATCTCAATGTACTCCCATTGTCATTCAAACTCAATGCTCTCCCATTGTCATTCAAACTCAATGCACTCCCATTGTCATTCAAACTCAATGCTCTCCCATTGTCATTCAAACTCAATGAGCTCACATTGTCATTCAAACTCAATGCATTCCCATTGTCATTAGAACAATGCTGTCCCATTGTCATTCAAAATCAATGCACTCCCATTGTCATTCAAACTCAATGCTCTCCCATTGTCATTCAAACTCAATGCTTTCCCATTGTCATTCAAACTCAATGAGCTCACATTGTCATTCAAACACAATGCTCTCCCATTGTCATTCAAACTCAATGCTCTCCATTGTCATTCAAACTCATTGAGCTCACATTGTCATTCAAACACAATGCTCTCCCATTATCATTCAAACTCAATGCTCTCCCATTGTCATTCAAACTGAATGCACTCCCATTGTCATTCAAACTCAATGAGCTCACATTGTCATTCAAACTCAATGAGCTCACATTGTCATTCAAACACAATGCTCTCCCATTATCATTCAAACTCAATGCTCTCCCATTGTCATTCAAACTGAATGCACTCCCATTGTCATTCAAACTCAAAGCACTCCCATTATCATTCAAACTCAATGAGCTCACATTGTCATTCAAACTCAATGCACTCCCATTGTCATTCAAACTCAATGCATTCCCATTGTCATTCAAAATCAATGCACTCCCATTGTCATTCAAACTCAATGCTCTCCCATTGTCATTCAAACTCAATGCTTTCCCATTGTCATTCAAACTCAATGAGCTCAGATTGTCATTCAAACACAATGCTCTCCCATTGTCATTCAAACTCAATGCTCTCCATTGTCATTCAAACTCAATGCACTCCCATTGTCATTCAAACTCAATGCTTTCCCATTGTCATTCGAATAATGCTCTCCCATTGTCATTCAAACTCAATGCTCTCCCATTGTCATTCAAACTCAATGAGCTCACATTGTCATTCAAACTCAATGCACTCCCATTGTCATTCGAACTCAATGCTCGCTCATTGACATTCAAACTCAACGCTCTCCCATTGTCATTCAAACTCAACGCTCTCCCATTGTCATTGAAATCAATCTTCTCCCATTGTCATTGAAACAATGATCTACCATTTTCATTGCAACTCAATTCACTCCCATTATCACTGGAACTCAATACTCTCTGTTTGTCATTCGAACTCAATGCTCTCCCTTTCTCATTCAAACAATGGTCTCCCATTGTCATTCAAAATCGATGCTCTCCCATTGTCATTCAAACAATTTTCTCCATTGTCATTCAAACTCAATGCACTCCCATTGTCATTCAAACTCAATGCACTCCCATTGTCATTCGAACAATGCTCTCCCATTATCATTCAAACTCAATGCTTTCCAATTGTCATTCAAACTCAATGCTCTCCCATTGTCATTCAAACTCAATGCATTCCCATTGTCATTCAAAATCGATGCTCTCCCATTGTCATTCAAACTCAATGCTTTCCCATTGTCATTCGAACAATGCTCTCCCATTGTCATTCAAACTCAATGCTTTCCAATTGTCATTCAAACTCAATGCTCTCCCATTGTCATTCAAACTCAATGCTTCCCCATTGTCATTCAAACTCAATGCTTTCCCATTGTCATTCAAACTCAATGCTCTCCCATTGTCATTCAAACTCAATGCTCTCCCATTGTCATTCACACTCAATGCTCTCCCATTGTCATTCAAACTCAAAGCACTCCCATTGTCATTCAAACTCAATGAGCTCACATTGTCATTCAAACTCAATGCACTCCCATTGTCATTCAAACTCAATGCACTCCCATTCTCATTCGAACTCAATGCACTCCCATTCTCATTCGAACTCAAAGAGCTCACATTGTCATTCACACTCAATGCTCTCCCATTGTCATTCAAACTCAATGCACTCCCATTGTCATTCAAACTCAATACTCTCCCATTGTCATTCAAACTCAATGCTCTCCCATTGTCATTCAAACTCAATGCTCTCCCATTGTCATTCGAACAATGCTCTCCCATTGTCATTCAAAGTCAATGCACTCCCATTGTCATTCAAACTCAAAAAACTCCCATTGTCATTCGAACAATGCTCTCCCATTGTCTTTCAAACTCAATGCTCGCCCATTGTCATTCAAACTCAGTGCTTTCCCATTGTCATTCAAACTCAATGCTTTCCCATTGTCATTCAAACTCAATGAGCTCACATTGTCATTCAAACACAATGCTCTCCCATTATCATTCAAACTCAATGCTCTCCCATTGTCATTCAAACTGAATGCACTCCCATTGTCATTCAAACTCAATGCTTTCCCACTGTCATTCAAACTCAATGCTCTCCCATTGTCATTCAAACTGAATGCACTCCCATTATCATTCAAACTCAATGCTCTCCCATTGTCATTCAAACTCAATGCACTCCCATTGTCATTCAAACTCAAAAAACTCCCATTGTCATTCGAACAATGCTCTCCCATTGTCATTCGAACTCAAAAAACTCCCATTGTCATTCGAACATTGCTCTCCCATTGACATTCGAACTCAAAAAACTCCCATTGTCATTCGAACAATGCTTTCCCATTGTCATTCAAACTCAATGAGCTCACATTGTCATTCAAACACAATGCTCTCCCATTATCATTCAAACTCAATGCTCTCCCATTGTCATTCAAACTGAATGCACTCCCATTGTCATTCAAACTCAATGCTCTCCCATTGTCATTCAAACTCAATGCACTCCCATTGTCATTCAAACTCAAAAAACTCCCATTGTCATTCGAACAATGCTCTCCCATTGTCATTCGAACTCAAAAAACTCCCATTGTCATTCGAACATTGCTCTCCCATTGACATTCGAACTCAAAAAACTCCCATTGTCATTCGAACAATGCTCTCCCATTGACATTCAAACTCAATGTACTCCCATTGTCATTCAAACTCAATGCTCTCCCATTGTCATTCAAACTCAATGCACTCCCATTGTCATTCAAACTCAAAAAACTCCCATTGTCATTCGAACAATGCTCTCCCATTGTCATTCAAACTCAATGCACTCCCATTGGCATTCAAACTCAATGCATTCCCATTGTCATTCGAACAACGCTCTCCCATTGTCATTCAAACTCAATGCTTTCCCATTGTCATTCAAACTCAATGCTCTCCCATTGTCATTCAAACTCAATGAGCTCACATTGTCATTCAAACTCAAAGCACTCCCATTGTCATTCGAACAATGCTCTCCCATTGTCATTCAAACTCAATGCTTTCCCATTGTCATTCAAACTCAATGCTCTCCCATTGTCATTCAAACTCAATGAGCTCACATTGTCATTCAAACTCAATGCATTCCCATTGTCATTAGAACAATGCTGTCCCATTGTCATTCAAAATCAATGCACTCCCATTGTCATTCAAACTCAATGCTCTCCCATTGTCATTCAAACTCAATGCTTTCCCATTGTCATTCAAACTCAATGAGCTCACATTGTCATTCAAACACAATGCTCTCCCATTGTCATTCAAACTCAATGCTCTCCCATTGTCATTCAAACTCAATGCATTCCCATTGTCATTCAAAATCGATGCTCTCCCATTGTCATTCAAACTCAATGCTTTCCCATTGTCATTCGAACAATGCTCTCCCATTGTCATTCAAACTCAATGCTTTCCAATTGTCATTCAAACTCAATGCTCTCCCATTGTCATTCAAACTCAATGCTTCCCCATTGTCATTCAAACTCAATGCTTTCCCATTGTCATTCAAACTCAATGCTCTCCCATTGTCATTCAAACTCAATGCTCTCCCATTGTCATTCACACTCAATGCTCTCCCATTGTCATTCAAACTCAAAGCACTCCCATTGTCATTCAAACTCAATGAGCTCACATTGTCATTCAAACTCAATGCACTCCCATTGTCATTCAAACTCAATGCACTCCCATTCTCATTCGAATTCAATGCACTCCCATTCTCATTCGAACTCAAAGAGCTCACATTGTCATTCACACTCAATGCTCTCCCATTGTCATTCAAACTCAATGCACTCCCATTGTCATTCAAACTCAATACTCTCCCATTGTCATTCAAACTCAATGCTCTCCCATTGTCATTCAAACTCAATGCTCTCCCATTGTCATTCGAACAATGCTCTCCCATTGTCATTCAAACTCAATGTACTCCCATTGTCATTCAAACTCAATGCTCTCCCATTGTCATTCAAACTCAATGCACTCCCATTGTCATTCAAACTCAAAAAACTCCCATTGTCATTCGAACAATGCTCTCCCATTGTCTTTCAAACTCAATGCTCGCCCATTGTCATTCAAACTCAGTGCTTTCCCATTGTCATTCAAACTCAATGCTTTCCCATTGTCATTCAAACTCAATGAGCTCACATTGTCATTCAAACACAATGCTCTCCCATTATCATTCAAACTCAATGCTCTCCCATTGTCATTCAAACTGAATGCACTCCCATTGTCATTCAAACTCAATGCTTTCCCACTGTCATTCAAACTCAATGCTCTCCCATTGTCATTCAAACTGAATGCACTCCCATTATCATTCAAACTCAATGCTCTCCCATTGTCATTCAAACTCAATGCACTCCCATTGTCATTCAAACTCAAAAAACTCCCATTGTCATTCGAACAATGCTCTCCCATTGTCATTCGAACTCAAAAAACTCCCATTGTCATTCGAACATTGCTCTCCCATTGACATTCGAACTCAAAAAACTCCCATTGTCATTCGAACAATGCTCTCCCATTGACATTCAAACTCAATGTACTCCCATTGTCATTCAAACTCAATGCTCTCCCATTGTCATTCAAACTCAATGCACTCCCATTGTCATTCAAACTCAAAAAACTCCCATTGTCATTCGAACAATGCTCTCCCATTGTCATTCAAACTCAATGCACTCCCATTGGCATTCAAACTCAATGCATTCCCATTGTCATTCGAACAACGCTCTCCCATTGTCATTCAAACTCAATGCTTTCCCATTGTCATTCAAACTCAATGCTCTCCCATTGTCATTCAAACTCAATGAGCTCACATTGTCATTCAAACTCAAAGCACTCCCATTGTCATTCGAACAATGCTCTCCCATTGTCATTCAAACTCAATGCTTTCCCATTGTCATTCAAACTCAATGCTCTCCCATTGTCATTCAAACTCAATGAGCTCACATTGTCATTCAAACTCAATGCATTCCCATTGTCATTAGAACAATGCTGTCCCATTGTCATTCAAAATCAATGCACTCCCATTGTCATTCAAACTCAATGCTCTCCCATTGTCATTCAAACTCAATGCTTTCCCATTGTCATTCAAACTCAATGAGCTCACATTGTCATTCAAACACAATGCTCTCCCATTGTCATTCAAACTCAATGCTCTCCATTGTCATTCAAACTCATTGAGCTCACATTGTCATTCAAACACAATGCTCTCCCATTATCATTCAAACTCAATGCTCTCCCATTGTCATTCAAACTGAATGCACTCCCATTGTCATTCAAACTCAATGAGCTCACATTGTCATTCAAACTCAATGAGCTCACATTTTCATTCAAACACAATGCTCTCCCATTATCATTCAAACTCAATGCTCTCCCATTGTCATTCAAACTGAATGCACTCCCATTGTCATTCAAACTCAAAGCACTCCCATTATCATTCAAACTCAATGAGCTCACATTGTCATTCAAACTCAATGCACTCCCATTGTCATTCAAACTCAATGCATTCCCATTATCATTCAAACTCAATGCTCTCCCATTGTCATTCAAACTGAATGCACTCCCATTGTCATTCAAACTCAATGAGCTCACATTGTCATTCAAACTCAATGAGCTCACATTGTCATTCAAACACAATGCTCTCCCATTATCATTCAAACTCAATGCTCTCCCATTGTCATTCAAACTGAATGCACTCCCATTGTCATTCAAACTCAAAGCACTCCCATTATCATTCAAACTCAATGAGCTCACATTGTCATTCAAACTCAATGCACTCCCATTGTCATTCAAACTCAATGCATTCCCATTGTCATTCAAAATCAATGCACTCCCATTGTCATTCAAACTCAATGCTCTCCCATTGTCATTCAAACTCAATGCTTTCCCATTGTCATTCAAACTCAATGAGCTCAGATTGTCATTCAAACACAATGCTCTCCCATTGTCATTCAAACTCAATGCTCTCCATTGTCATTCAAACTCAATGCACTCCCATTGTCATTCAAACTCAATGCTTTCCCATTGTCATTCGAATAATGCTCTCCCATTGTCATTCAAACTCAATGCTCTCCCATTGTCATTCAAACTCAATGAGCTCACACTGTCATTCAAACTCAATGCACTCCCATTGTCATTCGAACTCAATGCTCGCTCATTGACATTCAAACTCAACGCTCTCCCATTGTCATTCAAACTCAACGCTCTCCCATTGTCATTGAAATCAATCTTCTCCCATTGTCATTGAAACAATGATCTACCATTTTCATTGCAACTCAATTCACTCCCATTATCACTGGAACTCAATACTCTCTGTTTGTCATTCGAACTCAATGCTCTCCCTTTCTCATTCAAACAATGGTCTCCCATTGTCATTCAAAATCGATGCTCTCCCATTGTCATTCAAACAATTTTCTCCATTGTCATTCAAACTCAATGCACTCCCATTGTCATTCAAACTCAATGCACTCCCATTGTCATTCGAACAATGCTCTCCCATTGTCATTCAAACTCAATGCTTTCCAATTGTCATTCAAACTCAATGCTCTCCCATTGTCATTCAAACTCAATGCATTCCCATTGTCATTCAAAATCGATGCTCTCCCATTGTCATTCAAACTCAATGCTTTCCCATTGTCATTCGAACAATGCTCTCCCATTGTCATTCAAACTCAATGCTTTCCAATTGTCATTCAAACTCAATGCTCTCCCATTGTCATTCAAACTCAATGCTTCCCCATTGTCATTCAAACTCAATGCTTTCCCATTGTCATTCAAACTCAATGCTCTCCCATTGTCATTCAAACTCAATGCTCTCCCATTGTCATTCACACTCAATGCTCTCCCATTGTCATTCAAACTCAAAGCACTCCCATTGTCATTCAAACTCAATGAGCTCACATTGTCATTCAAACTCAATGCACTCCCATTGTCATTCAAACTCAATGCACTCCCATTCTCATTCGAACTCAATGCACTCCCATTCTCATTCGAACTCAAAGAGCTCACATTGTCATTCACACTCAATGCTCTCCCATTGTCATTCAAACTCAATGCACTCCCATTGTCATTCAAACTCAATACTCTCCCATTGTCATTCAAACTCAATGCTCTCCCATTGTCATTCAAACTCAATGCTCTCCCATTGTCATTCGAACAATGCTCTCCCATTGTCATTCAAACTCAATGTACTCCCATTGTCATTCAAACTCAATGCTCTCCCATTGTCATTCAAACTCAATGCACTCCCATTGTCATTCAAACTCAAAAAACTCCCATTGTCATTCGAACAATGCTCTCCCATTGTCTTTCAAACTCAATGCTCGCCCATTGTCATTCAAACTCAGTGCTTTCCCATTGTCATTCAAACTCAATGCTTTCCCATTGTCATTCAAACTCAATGAGCTCACATTGTCATTCAAACACAATGCTCTCCCATTATCATTCAAACTCAATGCTCTCCCATTGTCATTCAAACTGAATGCACTCCCATTGTCATTCAAACTCAATGCTTTCCCACTGTCATTCAAACTCAATGCTCTCCCATTGTCATTCAAACTGAATGCACTCCCATTATCATTCAAACTCAATGCTCTCCCATTGTCATTCAAACTCAATGCACTCCCATTGTCATTCAAACTCAAAAAACTCCCATTGTCATTCGAACATTGCTCTCCCATTGACATTCGAACTCAAAAAACTCCCATTGTCATTCGAACAATGCTCTCCCATTGACATTCAAACTCAATGTACTCCCATTGTCATTCAAACTCAATGCTTTCCCATTGTCATTCAAACTCAATGAGCTCACATTGTCATTCAAACACAATGCTCTCCCATTATCATTCAAACTCAATGCTCTCCCATTGTCATTCAAACTGAATGCACTCCCATTGTCATTCAAACTCAATGCTTTCCCACTGTCATTCAAACTCAATGCTCTCCCATTGTCATTCAAACTGAATGCACTCCCATTATCATTCAAACTCAATGCTCTCCCATTGTCATTCGAACATTGCTCTCCCATTGACATTCGAACTCAAAAAACTCCCATTGTCATTCGAACAATGCTCTCCCATTGACATTCAAACTCAATGTACTCCCATTGTCATTCAAACTCAATGCTCTCCCATTGTCATTCAAACTCAATGCACTCCCATTGTCATTCAAACTCAAAAAACTCCCATTGTCATTCGAACAATGCTCTCCCATTGTCATTCAAACTCAATGCACTCCCATTGGCATTCAAACTCAATGCATTCCCATTGTCATTCGAACAACGCTCTCCCATTGTCATTCAAACTCAATGCTTTCCCATTGTCATTCAAACTCAATGCTCTCCCATTGTCATTCAAACTCAATGAGCTCACATTGTCATTCAAAATCAAAGCACTCCCATTGTCATTCGAACAATGCTCTCCCATTGTCATTCAAACTCAATGCTTTCCCATTGTCATTCAAACTCAATGCTCTCCCATTGTCATTCAAACTCAATGAGCTCACATTGTCATTCAAACTCAATGCATTCCCATTGTCATTAGAACAATGCTGTCCCATTGTCATTCAAAATCAATGCACTCCCATTGTCATTCAAACTCAATGCTCTCCCATTGTCATTCAAACTCAATGCTTTCCCATTGTCATTCAAACTCAATGAGCTCACATTGTCATTCAAACACAATGCTCTCCCATTGTCATTCAAACTCAATGCTCTCCATTGTCATTCAAACTCATTGAGCTCACATTGTCATTCAAACACAATGCTCTCCCATTATCATTCAAACTCAATGCTCTCCCATTGTCATTCAAACTGAATGCACTCCCATTGTCATTCAAACTCAATGAGCTCACATTGTCATTCAAACTCAATGAGCTCACATTGTCATTCAAACACAATGCTCTCCCATTATCATTCAAACTCAATGCTCTCCCATTGTCATTCAAACTGAATGCACTCCCATTGTCATTCAAACTCAAAGCACTCCCATTATCATTCAAACTCAATGAGCTCACATTGTCATTCAAACTCAATGCACTCCCATTGTCATTCAAACTCAATGCATTCCCATTGTCATTATAAATCAATGCACTCCCATTGTCATTCAAACTCAATGCTCTCCCATTGTCATTCAAACTCAATGCTTTCCCATTGTCATTCAAACTCAATGAGCTCAGATTGTCATTCAAACACAATGCTCTCCCATTGTCATTCAAACTCAATGCTCTCCATTGTCATTCAAACTCAATGCACTCCCATTGTCATTCAAACTCAATGCTTTCCCATTGTCATTCGAATAATGCTCTCCCATTGTCATTCAAACTCAATGCTCTCCCATTGTCATTCAAACTCAATGAGCTCACATTGTCATTCAAACTCAATGCACTCCCATTGTCATTCGAACTCAATGCTCGCTCATTGACATTCAAACTCAACGCTCTCCCATTGTCATTCAAACTCAACGCTCTCCCATTGTCATTGAAATCAATCTTCTCCCATTGTCATTGAAACAATGATCTACCATTTTCATTGCAACTCAATTCACTCCCATTATCACTGGAACTCAATACTCTCTGTTTGTCATTCGAACTCAATGCTCTCCCTTTCTCATTCAAACAATGGTCTCCCATTGTCATTCAAAATCGATGCTCTCCCATTGTCATTCAAACAATTTTCTCCATTGTCATTCAAACTCAATGCACTCCCATTGTCATTCAAACTCAATGCACTCCCATTGTCATTCGAACAATGCTCTCCCATTGTCATTCAAACTCAATGCTTTCCAATTGTCATTCAAACTCAATGCTCTCCCATTGTCATTCAAACTCAATGCATTCCCATTGTCATTCAAACTCAATGCTCTCCCATTGTCATTCAAACTCAATGCTCTCCCATTGTCATTCAAACTCAATGCACTCCCATTGTCATTCAAACTCAAAAAACTCCCATTGTCATTCGAACAATGCTCTCCCATTGACATTCAAACTCAATGCTCTCCCATTGTCATTCAAACTCAATGCTCTCCCATTGTCATTCAAACTCAATGCTTTCCCATTGTCATTCAAACTCAATGCTTTCACATTGTCATTCAAACTCAAAGCACTCCCATTGTCATTCAAACTCAATGCTCTCCCATTGTCATTCAAACTCAATGCTCTCCCATTGTCATTCGAACAATGCTCTCCCATTGTCATTCCAACTCAATGCTCTCCCATTGTCATTCAAACTCAATGCTCTCCCATTGTCATTCAAACTCAATGCTTTCCTATTGTCATTCGAATAATGCTCTCCCATTGTCATTCGAACTCAAAAAACTCCCATTGTCATTCGAACAATGCTCTCCCATTGTCATTCAATCTCAATGTACTCCCATTGTCATTCAAACTCAATGCTCTCCCATTGTCATTCAAACTCAATGCACTCCCATTGTCATTCAAACTCAAAAAACTCCCATTGTCATTCGAACAATGCTCTCCCATTGTCATTCAAACTCAATGCTCTCCCATTGTCATTCAAACTCAATGAGCTCACAATGTCATTCAAACTCAATGCACTCCCATTGTCATTCAAACTCAATGCATTCCCATTGTCATTCGAACAATGCTCTCCCATTGTCATTCAAACTCAATGCTTTCCCATTGTCATTCAAACTCAATGCTCTCCCATTGTCATTCAAACTCAATGCTCTCCCATTGTCATTCAAACTCAATGCTCTCCCATTGTCATTCAAACTCAATGCTCTCCCATTGTCATTCAAACTCAATGCTTTCCCATTGTCATTCAAACTCAATGCTCTCCCATTGTCATTCAAACTCAATGCTCTCCCATTGTCATTCAAACTCAATGCTTTCCCATTGTCATTCGAATAATGCTCTCCCATTGTCTTTCAAACTCAATGCTCTCCCATTATCATTCAAACTCAATGCTCTCCCATTGTCATTCAAACTGAATGCACTCCCATTGTCATTCAAACTCAAAGCACTCCCATTATCATTCAAACTCAATGAGCTCACATTGTCATTCAAACTCAATGCATTCCCATTGTGATTAGAACAATGCTGTCCCATTGTCATTCAAAATCAATGCACTCCCATTGTCATTCAAACTCAATGCTCTCCCATTGTCATTCAAACTCAATGCTTTCCCATTGTCATTCAAACTCAATGAGCTCACATTGTCATTCAAACACAATGCTCTCCCATTGTCATTCAAACTCAATGCTCTCCATTGTCATTCAAACTCAATGAGCTCACATTGTCATTCAAACACAATGCTCTCCCATTATCATTCAAACTCAATGCTCTCCCATTGTCATTCAAACTGAATGCACTCCCATTGTCATTCAAACTCAAAGCACTCCCATTATCATTCAAACTCAATGAGCTCACATTGTCATTCAAACTCAATGCACTCCCATTGTCATTCAAACTCAATGCATTCCCATTGTCATTCAAAATCAATGCACTCCCATTGTCATTCAAACTAAATGCTCTCCCATTGTCATTCAAACTCAATGCTTTCCCATTGTCATTCAAACTCAATGAGCTCACATTGTCATTCAAACACAATGCTCTCCATTGTCATTCAAACTCAATGCACTCCCATTGTCATTCAAACTCAATGCTTTCCCATTGTCATTCGAATAATGCTCTCCCATTGTCATTCAAACTCAATGCTCTCCCATTGTCATTCAAACTCAATGAGCTCACATTGTCATTCAAACTCAATGCACTCCCATTGTCATTTGAACTCAATGCTCGCTCATTGACATTCAAACTCAACGCTCTCCCATTGTCATTCAAACTCAACGCTCTCCCATTGTCATTGAAATCAATCTTCTCCCATTGTCATTGAAACAATGATCTACCATTTTCATTGCAACTCAATTCACTCCCATTATCACTGGAACTCAATACTCTCTGTTTGTCATTCGAACTCAATGCTCTCCCTTTCTCATTCAAACAATGGTCTCCCATTGTCATTCAAAATCGATGCTCTCCCATTGTCATTCAAACAATTTTCTCCATTGTCATTCAAACTCAATGCACTCCCATTGTCATTCAAACTCAATGCACTCCCATTGTCATTCGAACAATGCTCTCCCATTGTCATTCAAACTCAATGCTTTCCAATTGTCATTCAAACTCAATGCTCTCCCATTGTCATTCAAACTCAATGCTTTCCCATTGTCATTCAAACTCAATGCTTTCCCATTGTCATTCAAACTCAATGCTCTCCCATTGTCATTCAAACTCAATGCTTTCCCATTGTCATTCAAACTCAATGCTCTCCCATTGTCAATCGAACAATGCTCTCCCATTGTCATTCAAACTCAATGCTTTCCCATTGTCATTCGAACTCAATGCTCTCCCATTGTCATTCAAACTCAATGCTTTCCCATTGTCATTCAAACTCAATGCTCTCCCATTGTCATTCAAACTCAATGCTTTCCCATTGTCATTCAAACTCAATGCTCTCCCATTGTCAATCGAACAATGCTCTCTCATTGTCATTCAAACTCAATGCTTTCCCATTGTCATTCAAACTCAATGCTTTCCTATTGTCATTCAAACTCAATGCTCTCCCATTGTCATTCAAACTCAATGCTCTCCCATTGTCATTCAAACTCAATGCTCTCCCATTGTCATTCGAACTCAACGCTCTCCCATTGTCATTGAAATCAATCTTCTCCCATTGTCATTGAAACAATGATCTACCATTTTCATTGCAACTCAATTCACTCCCATTATCACTGGAACTCAATACTCTCTGTTTGTCATTCGAACTCAATGCTCTCCCTTTCTCATTCAAACAATGGTCTCCCATTGTCATTCAAAATCGATGCTCTCCCATTGTCATTCAAACAATTTTCTCCATTGTCATTCAAACTCAATGCACTCCCATTGTCATTCAAACTCAATGCACTCCCATTGTCATTCGAACAATGCTCTCCCATTGTCATTCAAACTCAATGCTTTCCAATTGTCATTCAAACTCAATGCTCTCCCATTGTCATTCAAACTCAATGCTTTCCCATTGTCATTCAAACTCAATGCTTTCCCATTGTCATTCAAACTCAATGCTCTCCCATTGTCATTCAAACTCAATGCTTTCCCATTGTCATTCAAACTCAATGCTCTCCCATTGTCAATCGAACAATGCTCTCCCATTGTCATTCAAACTCAATGCTTTCCCATTGTCATTCGAACTCAATGCTCTCCCATTGTCATTCAAACTCAATGCTTTCCCATTGTCATTCAAACTCAATGCTCTCCCATTGTCATTCAAACTCAATGCTTTCCCATTGTCATTCAAACTCAATGCTCTCCCATTGTCAATCGAACAATGCTCTCTCATTGTCATTCAAACTCAATGCTTTCCCATTGTCATTCAAACTCAATGCTTTCCTATTGTCATTCAAACTCAATGCTCTCCCATTGTCATTCAAACTCAATGCTCTCCCATTGTCATTCAAACTCAATGCTCTCCCATTGTCATTCAAACTCAATGCTCTCCCATTGTCATTCCAACTCAATGCTCTCCCATTGTCATTCAAACTCAATGCTCTCCCATTGTCATTCAAACTCAATGCTTTCCTATTGTCATTCGAATAATGCTCTCCCATTGTCATTCGAACTCAAAAAACTCCCATTGTCATTCGAACAATGCTCTCCCATTGTCATTCAAACTCAATGTACTCCCATTGTCATTCAAACTCAATGCTCTCCCATTGTCATTCAAACTCAATGCACTCCCATTGTCATTCAAACTCAAAAAACTCCCATTGTCATTCGAACAATGCTCTCCCATTGTCATTCAAACTCAATGCTCTCCCATTGTCATTCAAACTCAATGAGCTCACAATGTCATTCAAACTCAATGCACTCCCATTGTCATTCAAACTCAATGCATTCCCATTGTCATTCGAACAATGCTCTCCCATTGTCATTCAAACTCAATGCTTTCCCATTGTCATTCAAACTCAATGCTCTCCCATTGTCATTCAAACTCAATGCTCTCCCATTGTCATTCAAACTCAATGCTCTCCCTTTGTCATTCAAACTCAATGCTCTCCCATTGTCATTCAAACTCAATGCTTTCCCATTGTCATTCAAACTCAATGCTCTCCCATTGTCATTCAAACTCAATGCTCTCCCATTGTCATTCAAACTCAATGCTTTCCCATTGTCATTCGAATAATGCTCTCCCATTGTCTTTCAAACTCAAAGCACTCCCATTGTCATTCAAACTCAATGAGCACACATTGTCATTCAAACTCAATGCACTCCCATTGTCATTCAAACTCAAAAAACTCCCATTGTCATTCGAACAATGCTCTCCCATTGTCATTCGAACTCAAAAAACTCCCATTGTCATTCGAACAATGCTCTCCCATTGACATTCAAACTCAATGTACTCCCATTGTCATTCAAACTCAATGCTCTCCCATTGTCATTCAAACTCAATGCACTCCCATTGTCATTGAAACTCAAAAAACTCCCATTGTCATTCGAACAATGCTCTCCCATTGTCATTCAAACTCAATGCTCTCCCATTGTCATTCAAACTCAATGCACTCCCATTGTCATTCAAACTCAAAAAACTCCCATTGTCATTCGAACAATGCTCTCCCATTGTCATTCAAACTCAATGCTCTCCCATTGTCATTCAAACTCAAAAAACTCCCTTTGTCATTCTAACAATGCTCTCCCATTGTCATTCAAACTCAATGCTCTCCCATTGTCAATCGAACAATGCTCTCTCATTGTCATTCAAACTCAATGCTTTCCCATTGTCATTCAAACTCAATGCTTTCCTATTGTCATTCAAACTCAATGCTCTCCCATTGTCATTCAAACTCAATGCTCTCCCATTGTCATTCAAACTCAATGCTCTCCCATTGTCATTCGAACTCAACGCTCTCCCATTGTCATTGAAATCAATCTTCTCCCATTGTCATTGAAACAATGATCTACCATTTTCATTGCAACTCAATTCACTCCCATTATCACTGGAACTCAATACTCTCTGTTTGTCATTCGAACTCAATGCTCTCCCTTTCTCATTCAAACAATGGTCTCCCATTGTCATTCAAAATCGATGCTCTCCCATTGTCATTCAAACAATTTTCTCCATTGTCATTCAAACTCAATGCACTCCCATTGTCATTCAAACTCAATGCACTCCCATTGTCATTCGAACAATGCTCTCCCATTGTCATTCAAACTCAATGCTTTCCAATTGTCATTCAAACTCAATGCTCTCCCATTGTCATTCAAACTCAATGCTTTCCCATTGTCATTCAAACTCAATGCTTTCCCATTGTCATTCAAACTCAATGCTCTCCCATTGTCATTCAAACTCAATGCTTTCCCATTGTCATTCAAACTCAATGCTCTCCCATTGTCAATCGAACAATGCTCTCCCATTGTCATTCAAACTCAATGCTTTCCCATTGTCATTCGAACTCAATGCTCTCCCATTGTCATTCAAACTCAATGCTTTCCCATTGTCATTCAAACTCAATGCTCTCCCATTGTCATTCAAACTCAATGCTTTCCCATTGTCATTCAAACTCAATGCTCTCCCATTGTCAATCGAACATTGCTCTCTCATTGTCATTCAAACTCAATGCTTTCCCATTGTCATTCAAACTCAATGCTTTCCTATTGTCATTCAAACTCAATGCTCTCCCATTGTCATTCAAACTCAATGCTCTCCCATTGTCATTCAAACTCAATGCTCTCCCATTGTCATTCAAACTCAATGCTCTCCCATTGTCATTCCAACTCAATGCTCTCCCATTGTCATTCAAACTCAATGCTCTCCCATTGTCATTCAAACTCAATGCTTTCCTATTGTCATTCGAATAATGCTCTCCCATTGTCATTCGAACTCAAAAAACTCCCATTGTCATTCGAACAATGCTCTCCCATTGTCATTCAAACTCAATGTACACCCATTGTCATTCAAACTCAATGCTCTCCCATTGTCATTCAAACTCAATGCACTCCCATTGTCATTCAAACTCAAAAAACTCCCATTGTCATTCGAACAATGCTCTCCCATTGTCATTCAAACTCAATGCTCTCCCATTGTCATTCAAACTCAATGAGCTCACAATGTCATTCAAACTCAATGCACTCCCATTGTCATTCAAACTCAATGCATTCCCATTGTCATTCGAACAATGATCTCCCATTGTCATTCAAACTCAATGCTTTCCCATTGTCATTCAAACTCAATGCTCTCCCATTGTCATTCAAACTCAATGCTCTCCCATTGTCATTCAAACTCAATGCTCTCCCTTTGTCATTCAAACTCAATGCTCTCCCATTGTCATTCAAACTCAATGCTTTCCCATTGTCATTCAAACTCAATGCTCTCCCATTGTCATTCAAACTCAATGCTCTCCCATTGTCATTCAAACTCAATGCTTTCCCATTGTCATTCGAATAATGCTCTCCCATTGTCTTTCAAACTCAAAGCACTCCCATTGTCATTCAAACTCAATGAGCACACATTGTCATTCAAACTCAATGCACTCCCATTGTCATTCAAACTCAAAAAACTCCCATTGTCATTCGAACAATGCTCTCCCATTGTCATTCGAACTCAAAAAACTCCCATTGTCATTCGAACAATGCTCTCCCATTGACATTCAAACTCAATGTACTCCCATTGTCATTCAAACTCAATGCTCTCCCATTGTCATTCAAACTCAATGCACTCCCATTGTCATTCAAACTCAAAAAACTCCCATTGTCATTCGAACAATGCTCTCCCATTGTCATTCAAACTCAATGCTCTCCCATTGTCATTCAAACTCAATGCACTCCCATTGTCATTCAAACTCAAAAAACTCCCATTGTCATTCGAACAATGCTCTCCCATTGTCATTCAAACTCAATGCTCTCCCATTGTCATTCAAACTCAATGCACTCCCATTGTCATTCAAACTCAAAAAACTCCCTTTGTCATTCTAACAATGCTCTCCCATTGTCATTCAAACTCAATGCTCTCCCATTGTCATTCAAACTCAATGCACTCCCATTGTCATTCAAACTCAAAAAACTCCCATTGTCATTCGAACAATGCTCTCCCATTGTCATTCAAACTCAATGCACTCCCTTTGGCATTCAAACTCAATGCATTCCCATTGTCATTCGAACAATGCTCTCCCATTGTCATTCAAACTCAATGCTTTCCCATTGTCATTCAAACTCAATGCTCTCCCATTGTCATTCAAACTCAATGAGCTCACATTGTCATTCAAACTCAAAGCACTCCCATTGTCATTCAAACTCAATGCTCTCCCATTGTCATTCAAACTCAATGCTTTCCCATTGTCATTAGAACAATGCTGTCCCATTGTCATTCAAAATCAATGCACTCCCATTGTCATTCAAACTCAATGCTCTCCCATTGTCATTCAAACTCAATGCTTTCCCATTGTCATTCAAACTCAATGAGCTCACATTGTCATTCAAACTCAATGCACTCCCATTGTCATTCGAACTCAATGCTCGCTCATTGACATTCAAACTCAACGCTCTCCCATTGTCATTCAAACTCAACGCTCTCCCATTGTCATTGAAATCAATCTTCTCCCATTGTCATTGAAACAATGATCTACCATTTTCATTGCAACTCAATTCACTCCCATTATCACTGGAACTCAATACTCTCTGTTTGTCATTCGAACTCAATGCTCTCCCTTTCTCATTCAAACAATGGTCTCCCATTGTCATTCAAAATCGATGCTCTCCCATTGTCATTCAAACAATTTTCTCCATTGTCATTCAAACTCAATGCACTCCCATTGTCATTCAAACTCAATGCACTCCCATTGTCATTCGAACAATGCTCTCCCATTGTCATTCAAACTCAATGCTTTCCAATTGTCATTCAAACTCAATGCTCTCCCATTGTCATTCAAACTCAATGCATTCCCATTGTCATTCAAACTCAATGCTCTCCCATTGTCATTCAAACTCAATGCTCTCCCATTGTCATTCAAACTCAATGCACTCCCATTGTCATTCAAACTCAAAAAACTCCCATTGTCATTCGAACAATGCTCTCCCATTGACATTCAAACTCAATGCTCTCCCATTGTCATTCAAACTCAATGCTCTCCCATTGTCATTCAAACTCAATGCTTTCCCATTGTCATTCAAACTCAATGCTTTCACATTGTCATTCAAACTCAAAGCACTCCCATTGTCATTCAAACTCAATGCTCTCCCATTGTCATTCAAACTCAATGCTCTCCCATTGTCATTCGAACAATGCTCTCCCATTGTCATTCCAACTCAATGCTCTCCCATTGTCATTCAAACTCAATGCTCTCCCATTGTCATTCAAACTCAATGCTTTCCTATTGTCATTCGAATAATGCTCTCCCATTGTCATTCGAACTCAAAAAACTCCCATTGTCATTCGAACAATGCTCTCCCATTGTCATTCAATCTCAATGTACTCCCATTGTCATTCAAACTCAATGCTCTCCCATTGTCATTCAAACTCAATGCACTCCCATTGTCATTCAAACTCAAAAAACTCCCATTGTCATTCGAACAATGCTCTCCCATTGTCATTCAAACTCAATGCTCTCCCATTGTCATTCAAACTCAATGAGCTCACAATGTCATTCAAACTCAATGCACTCCCATTGTCATTCAAACTCAATGCATTCCCATTGTCATTCGAACAATGCTCTCCCATTGTCATTCAAACTCAATGCTTTCCCATTGTCATTCAAACTCAATGCTCTCCCATTGTCATTCAAACTCAATGCTCTCCCATTGTCATTCAAACTCAATGCTCTCCCATTGTCATTCAAACTCAATGCTCTCCCATTGTCATTCAAACTCAATGCTTTCCCATTGTCATTCAAACTCAATGCTCTCCCATTGTCATTCAAACTCAATGCTCTCCCATTGTCATTCAAACTCAATGCTTTCCCATTGTCATTCGAATAATGCTCTCCCATTGTCTTTCAAACTCAATGCTCTCCCATTATCATTCAAACTCAATGCTCTCCCATTGTCATTCAAACTGAATGCACTCCCATTGTCATTCAAACTCAAAGCACTCCCATTATCATTCAAACTCAATGAGCTCACATTGTCATTCAAACTCAATGCATTCCCATTGTGATTAGAACAATGCTGTCCCATTGTCATTCAAAATCAATGCACTCCCATTGTCATTCAAACTCAATGCTCTCCCATTGTCATTCAAACTCAATGCTTTCCCATTGTCATTCAAACTCAATGAGCTCACATTGTCATTCAAACACAATGCTCTCCCATTGTCATTCAAACTCAATGCTCTCCATTGTCATTCAAACTCAATGAGCTCACATTGTCATTCAAACACAATGCTCTCCCATTATCATTCAAACTCAATGCTCTCCCATTGTCATTCAAACTGAATGCACTCCCATTGTCATTCAAACTCAATGAGCTCACATTGTCATTCAAACTCAATGAGCTCACATTGTCATTCAAACACAATGCTCTCCCATTATCATTCAAACTCAATGCTCTCCCATTGTCATTCAAACTGAATGCACTCCCATTGTCATTCAAACTCAAAGCACTCCCATTATCATTCAAACTCAATGAGCTCACATTGTCATTCAAACTCAATGCACTCCCATTGTCATTCAAACTCAATGCATTCCCATTGTCATTCAAAATCAATGCACTCCCATTGTCATTCAAACTAAATGCTCTCCCATTGTCATTCAAACTCAATGCTTTCCCATTGTCATTCAAACTCAATGAGCTCACATTGTCATTCAAACACAATGCTCTCCATTGTCATTCAAACTCAATGCACTCCCATTGTCATTCAAACTCAATGCTTTCCCATTGTCATTCGAATAATGCTCTCCCATTGTCATTCAAACTCAATGCTCTCCCATTGTCATTCAAACTCAATGAGCTCACATTGTCATTCAAACTCAATGCACTCCCATTGTCATTTGAACTCAATGCTCGCTCATTGACATTCAAACTCAACGCTCTCCCATTGTCATTCAAACTCAACGCTCTCCCATTGTCATTGAAATCAATCTTCTCCCATTGTCATTGAAACAATGATCTACCATTTTCATTGCAACTCAATTCACTCCCATTATCACTGGAACTCAATACTCTCTGTTTGTCATTCGAACTCAATGCTCTCCCTTTCTCATTCAAACAATGGTCTCCCATTGTCATTCAAAATCGATGCTCTCCCATTGTCATTCAAACAATTTTCTCCATTGTCATTCAAACTCAATGCACTCCCATTGTCATTCAAACTCAATGCACTCCCATTGTCATTCGAACAATGCTCTCCCATTGTCATTCAAACTCAATGCTTTCCAATTGTCATTCAAACTCAATGCTCTCCCATTGTCATTCAAACTCAATGCTTTCCCATTGTCATTCAAACTCAATGCTTTCCCATTGTCATTCAAACTCAATGCTCTCCCATTGTCATTCAAACTCAATGCTTTCCCATTGTCATTCAAACTCAATGCTCTCCCATTGTCAATCGAACAATGCTCTCCCATTGTCATTCAAACTCAATGCTTTCCCATTGTCATTCGAACTCAATGCTCTCCCATTGTCATTCAAACTCAATGCTTTCCCATTGTCATTCAAACTCAATGCTCTCCCATTGTCATTCAAACTCAATGCTTTCCCATTGTCATTCAAACTCAATGCTCTCCCATTGTCAATCGAACAATGCTCTCTCATTGTCATTCAAACTCAATGCTTTCCCATTGTCATTCAAACTCAATGCTTTCCTATTGTCATTCAAACTCAATGCTCTCCCATTGTCATTCAAACTCAATGCTCTCCCATTGTCATTCAAACTCAATGCTCTCCCATTGTCATTCGAACTCAACGCTCTCCCATTGTCATTGAAATCAATCTTCTCCCATTGTCATTGAAACAATGATCTACCATTTTCATTGCAACTCAATTCACTCCCATTATCACTGGAACTCAATACTCTCTGTTTGTCATTCGAACTCAATGCTCTCCCTTTCTCATTCAAACAATGGTCTCCCATTGTCATTCAAAATCGATGCTCTCCCATTGTCATTCAAACAATTTTCTCCATTGTCATTCAAACTCAATGCACTCCCATTGTCATTCAAACTCAATGCACTCCCATTGTCATTCGAACAATGCTCTCCCATTGTCATTCAAACTCAATGCTTTCCAATTGTCATTCAAACTCAATGCTCTCCCATTGTCATTCAAACTCAATGCTTTCCCATTGTCATTCAAACTCAATGCTTTCCCATTGTCATTCAAACTCAATGCTCTCCCATTGTCATTCAAACTCAATGCTTTCCCATTGTCATTCAAACTCAATGCTCTCCCATTGTCAATCGAACAATGCTCTCCCATTGTCATTCAAACTCAATGCTTTCCCATTGTCATTCGAACTCAATGCTCTCCCATTGTCATTCAAACTCAATGCTTTCCCATTGTCATTCAAACTCAATGCTCTCCCATTGTCATTCAAACTCAATGCTTTCCCATTGTCATTCAAACTCAATGCTCTCCCATTGTCAATCGAACAATGCTCTCTCATTGTCATTCAAACTCAATGCTTTCCCATTGTCATTCAAACTCAATGCTTTCCTATTGTCATTCAAACTCAATGCTCTCCCATTGTCATTCAAACTCAATGCTCTCCCATTGTCATTCAAACTCAATGCTCTCCCATTGTCATTCAAACTCAATGCTCTCCCATTGTCATTCCAACTCAATGCTCTCCCATTGTCATTCAAACTCAATGCTCTCCCATTGTCATTCAAACTCAATGCTTTCCTATTGTCATTCGAATAATGCTCTCCCATTGTCATTCGAACTCAAAAAACTCCCATTGTCATTCGAACAATGCTCTCCCATTGTCATTCAAACTCAATGTACTCCCATTGTCATTCAAACTCAATGCTCTCCCATTGTCATTCAAACTCAATGCACTCCCATTGTCATTCAAACTCAAAAAACTCCCATTGTCATTCGAACAATGCTCTCCCATTGTCATTCAAACTCAATGCTCTCCCATTGTCATTCAAACTCAATGAGCTCACAATGTCATTCAAACTCAATGCACTCCCATTGTCATTCAAACTCAATGCATTCCCATTGTCATTCGAACAATGCTCTCCCATTGTCATTCAAACTCAATGCTTTCCCATTGTCATTCAAACTCAATGCTCTCCCATTGTCATTCAAACTCAATGCTCTCCCATTGTCATTCAAACTCAATGCTCTCCCTTTGTCATTCAAACTCAATGCTCTCCCATTGTCATTCAAACTCAATGCTTTCCCATTGTCATTCAAACTCAATGCTCTCCCATTGTCATTCAAACTCAATGCTCTCCCATTGTCATTCAAACTCAATGCTTTCCCATTGTCATTCGAATAATGCTCTCCCATTGTCTTTCAAACTCAAAGCACTCCCATTGTCATTCAAACTCAATGAGCACACATTGTCATTCAAACTCAATGCACTCCCATTGTCATTCAAACTCAAAAAACTCCCATTGTCATTCGAACAATGCTCTCCCATTGTCATTCGAACTCAAAAAACTCCCATTGTCATTCGAACAATGCTCTCCCATTGACATTCAAACTCAATGTACTCCCATTGTCATTCAAACTCAATGCTCTCCCATTGTCATTCAAACTCAATGCACTCCCATTGTCATTGAAACTCAAAAAACTCCCATTGTCATTCGAACAATGCTCTCCCATTGTCATTCAAACTCAATGCTCTCCCATTGTCATTCAAACTCAATGCACTCCCATTGTCATTCAAACTCAAAAAACTCCCATTGTCATTCGAACAATGCTCTCCCATTGTCATTCAAACTCAATGCTCTCCCATTGTCATTCAAACTCAAAAAACTCCCTTTGTCATTCTAACAATGCTCTCCCATTGTCATTCAAACTCAATGCTCTCCCATTGTCAATCGAACAATGCTCTCTCATTGTCATTCAAACTCAATGCTTTCCCATTGTCATTCAAACTCAATGCTTTCCTATTGTCATTCAAACTCAATGCTCTCCCATTGTCATTCAAACTCAATGCTCTCCCATTGTCATTCAAACTCAATGCTCTCCCATTGTCATTCGAACTCAACGCTCTCCCATTGTCATTGAAATCAATCTTCTCCCATTGTCATTGAAACAATGATCTACCATTTTCATTGCAACTCAATTCACTCCCATTATCACTGGAACTCAATACTCTCTGTTTGTCATTCGAACTCAATGCTCTCCCTTTCTCATTCAAACAATGGTCTCCCATTGTCATTCAAAATCGATGCTCTCCCATTGTCATTCAAACAATTTTCTCCATTGTCATTCAAACTCAATGCACTCCCATTGTCATTCAAACTCAATGCACTCCCATTGTCATTCGAACAATGCTCTCCCATTGTCATTCAAACTCAATGCTTTCCAATTGTCATTCAAACTCAATGCTCTCCCATTGTCATTCAAACTCAATGCTTTCCCATTGTCATTCAAACTCAATGCTTTCCCATTGTCATTCAAACTCAATGCTCTCCCATTGTCATTCAAACTCAATGCTTTCCCATTGTCATTCAAACTCAATGCTCTCCCATTGTCAATCGAACAATGCTCTCCCATTGTCATTCAAACTCAATGCTTTCCCATTGTCATTCGAACTCAATGCTCTCCCATTGTCATTCAAACTCAATGCTTTCCCATTGTCATTCAAACTCAATGCTCTCCCATTGTCATTCAAACTCAATGCTTTCCCATTGTCATTCAAACTCAATGCTCTCCCATTGTCAATCGAACATTGCTCTCTCATTGTCATTCAAACTCAATGCTTTCCCATTGTCATTCAAACTCAATGCTTTCCTATTGTCATTCAAACTCAATGCTCTCCCATTGTCATTCAAACTCAATGCTCTCCCATTGTCATTCAAACTCAATGCTCTCCCATTGTCATTCAAACTCAATGCTCTCCCATTGTCATTCCAACTCAATGCTCTCCCATTGTCATTCAAACTCAATGCTCTCCCATTGTCATTCAAACTCAATGCTTTCCTATTGTCATTCGAATAATGCTCTCCCATTGTCATTCGAACTCAAAAAACTCCCATTGTCATTCGAACAATGCTCTCCCATTGTCATTCAAACTCAATGTACACCCATTGTCATTCAAACTCAATGCACTCCCATTGTCATTCAAACTCAAAAAACTCCCATTGTCATTCGAACAATGCTCTCCCATTGTCATTCAAACTCAATGCTCTCCCATTGTCATTCAAACTCAATGAGCTCACAATGTCATTCAAACTCAATGCACTCCCATTGTCATTCAAACTCAATGCATTCCCATTGTCATTCGAACAATGATCTCCCATTGTCATTCAAACTCAATGCTTTCCCATTGTCATTCAAACTCAATGCTCTCCCATTGTCATTCAAACTCAATGCTCTCCCATTGTCATTCAAACTCAATGCTCTCCCTTTGTCATTCAAACTCAATGCTCTCCCATTGTCATTCAAACTCAATGCTTTCCCATTGTCATTCAAACTCAATGCTCTCCCATTGTCATTCAAACTCAATGCTCTCCCATTGTCATTCAAACTCAATGCTTTCCCATTGTCATTCGAATAATGCTCTCCCATTGTCTTTCAAACTCAAAGCACTCCCATTGTCATTCAAACTCAATGAGCACACATTGTCATTCAAACTCAATGCACTCCCATTGTCATTCAAACTCAAAAAACTCCCATTGTCATTCGAACAATGCTCTCCCATTGTCATTCGAACTCAAAAAACTCCCATTGTCATTCGAACAATGCTCTCCCATTGACATTCAAACTCAATGTACTCCCATTGTCATTCAAACTCAATGCTCTCCCATTGTCATTCAAACTCAATGCACTCCCATTGTCATTCAAACTCAAAAAACTCCCATTGTCATTCGAACAATGCTCTCCCATTGTCATTCAAACTCAATGCTCTCCCATTGTCATTCAAACTCAATGCACTCCCATTGTCATTCAAACTCAAAAAACTCCCATTGTCATTCGAACAATGCTCTCCCATTGTCATTCAAACTCAATGCTCTCCCATTGTCATTCAAACTCAATGCACTCCCATTGTCATTCAAACTCAAAAAACTCCCTTTGTCATTCTAACAATGCTCTCCCATTGTCATTCAAACTCAATGCTCTCCCATTGTCATTCAAACTCAATGCACTCCCATTGTCATTCAAACTCAAAAAACTCCCATTGTCATTCGAACAATGCTCTCCCATTGTCATTCAAACTCAATGCACTCCCTTTGGCATTCAAACTCAATGCATTCCCATTGTCATTCGAACAATGCTCTCCCATTGTCATTCAAACTCAATGCTTTCCCATTGTCATTCAAACTCAATGCTCTCCCATTGTCATTCAAACTCAATGAGCTCACATTGTCATTCAAACTCAAAGCACTCCCATTGTCATTCAAACTCAATGCTCTCCCATTGTCATTCAAACTCAATGCTTTCCCATTGTCATTAGAACAATGCTGTCCCATTGTCATTCAAAATCAATGCACTCCCATTGTCATTCAAACTCAATGCTCTCCCATTGTCATTCAAACTCAATGCTTTCCCATTGTCATTCAAACTCAATGAGCTCACATTGTCATTCAAACACAATGCTCTCCCATTGTCATTCAAACTCAATGCTCTCCATTGTCATTCAAACTCAATGAGCTCACATTGTCATTCAAACACAATGCTCTCCCATTATCATTCAAACTCAATGCTCTCCCATTGTCATTCAAACTGAATGCACTCCCATTGTCATTCAAACTCAATGAGCTCACATTGTCATTCAAACTCAATGAGCTCACATTGTCATTCAAACACAATGCTCTCCCATTATCATTCAAACTCAATGCTCTCCCATTGTCATTCAAACTGAATGCACTCCCATTGTCATTCAAACTCAAAGCACTCCCATTATCATTCAAACTCAATGAGCTCACATTGTCATTCAAACTCAATGCATTCCCATTGTCATTAGAACAATGCTGTCCCATTGTCATTCAAAATCAATGCACTCCCATTGTCATTCAAACTCAATGCTCTCCCATTGTCATTCAAACTCAATGCTTTCCCATTGTCATTCAAACTCAATGAGCTCACATTGTCATTCAAACACAATGCTCTCCCATTGTCATTCAAACTCAATGCTCTCCATTGTCATTCAAACTCAATGAGCTCACATTGTCATTCAAACACAATGCTCTCCCATTATCATTCAAACTCAATGCTCTCCCATTGTCATTCAAACTGAATGCACTCCCATTGTCATTCAAACTCAAAGCACTCCCATTATCATTCAAACTCAATGAGCTCACATTGTCATTCAAACTCAATGCACTCCCATTGTCATTCAAACTCAATGCATTCCCATTGTCATTCAAAATCAATGCACTCCCATTGTCATTCAAACTAAATGCTCTCCCATTGTCATTCAAACTCAATGCTTTCCCATTGTCATTCAAACTCAATGAGCTCACATTGTCATTCAAACACAATGCTCTCCATTGTCATTCAAACTCAATGCACTCCCATTGTCATTCAAACTCAATGCTTTCCCATTGTCATTCGAATAATGCTCTCCCATTGTCATTCAAACTCAATGCTCTCCCATTGTCATTCAAACTCAATGAGCTCACATTGTCATTCAAACTCAATGCACTCCCATTGTCATTTGAACTCAATGCTCGCTCATTGACATTCAAACTCAACGCTCTCCCATTGTCATTCAAACTCAACGCTCTCCCATTGTCATTGAAATCAATCTTCTCCCATTGTCATTGAAACAATGATCTACCATTTTCATTGCAACTCAATTCACTCCCATTATCACTGGAACTCAATACTCTCTGTTTGTCATTCGAACTCAATGCTCTCCCTTTCTCATTCAAACAATGGTCTCCCATTGTCATTCAAAATCGATGCTCTCCCATTGTCATTCAAACAATTTTCTCCATTGTCATTCAAACTCAATGCACTCCCATTGTCATTCAAACTCAATGCACTCCCATTGTCATTCGAACAATGCTCTCCCATTGTCATTCAAACTCAATGATTTCCAATTGTCATTCAAACTCAATGCTCTCCCATTGTCATTCAAACTCAATGCTTTCCCATTGTCATTCAAACTCAATGCTTTCCCATTGTCATTCAAACTCAATGCTCTCCCATTGTCATTCAAACTCAATGCTTTCCCATTGTCATTCAAACTCAATGCTCTCCCATTGTCAATCGAACAATGCTCTCCCATTGTCATTCAAACTCAATGCTTTCCCATTGTCATTCGAACTCAATGCTCTCCCATTGTCATTCAAACTCAATGCTTTCCCATTGTCATTCAAACTCAATGCTCTCCCATTGTCATTCAAACTCAATGCTTTCCCATTGTCATTCAAACTCAATGCTCTCCCATTGTCAATCGAACAATGCTCTCTCATTGTCATTCAAACTCAATGCTTTCCCATTGTCATTCAAACTCAATGCTTTCCTATTGTCATTCAAACTCAATGCTCTCCCATTGTCATTCAAACTCAATGCTCTCCCATTGTCATTCAAACTCAATGCTCTCCCATTGTCATTCGAACTCAACGCTCTCCCATTGTCATTGAAATCAATCTTCTCCCATTGTCATTGAAACAATGATCTACCATTTTCATTGCAACTCAATTCACTCCCATTATCACTGGAACTCAATACTCTCTGTTTGTCATTCGAACTCAATGCTCTCCCTTTCTCATTCAAACAATGGTCTCCCATTGTCATTCAAAATCGATGCTCTCCCATTGTCATTCAAACAATTTTCTCCATTGTCATTCAAACTCAATGCACTCCCATTGTCATTCAAACTCAATGCACTCCCATTGTCATTCGAACAATGCTCTCCCATTGTCATTCAAACTCAATGCTTTCCAATTGTCATTCAAACTCAATGCTCTCCCATTGTCATTCAAACTCAATGCTTTCCCATTGTCATTCAAACTCAATGCTTTCCCATTGTCATTCAAACTCAATGCTCTCCCATTGTCATTCAAACTCAATGCTTTCCCATTGTCATTCAAACTCAATGCTCTCCCATTGTCAATCGAACAATGCTCTCCCATTGTCATTCAAACTCAATGCTTTCCCATTGTCATTCGAACTCAATGCTCTCCCATTGTCATTCAAACTCAATGCTTTCCCATTGTCATTCAAACTCAATGCTCTCCCATTGTCATTCAAACTCAATGCTTTCCCATTGTCATTCAAACTCAATGCTCTCCCATTGTCAATCGAACAATGCTCTCTCATTGTCATTCAAACTCAATGCTTTCCCATTGTCATTCAAACTCAATGCTTTCCTATTGTCATTCAAACTCAATGCTCTCCCATTGTCATTCAAACTCAATGCTCTCCCATTGTCATTCAAACTCAATGCTCTCCCATTGTCATTCAAACTCAATGCTCTCCCATTGTCATTCCAACTCAATGCTCTCCCATTGTCATTCAAACTCAATGCTCTCCCATTGTCATTCAAACTCAATGCTTTCCTATTGTCATTCGAATAATGCTCTCCCATTGTCATTCGAACTCAAAAAACTCCCATTGTCATTCGAACAATGCTCTCCCATTGTCATTCAAACTCAATGTACTCCCATTGTCATTCAAACTCAATGCTCTCCCATTGTCATTCAAACTCAAAGCACTCCCATTGTCATTCAAACTCAAAAAACTCCCATTGTCATTCGAACAATGCTCTCCCATTGTCATTCAAACTCAATGCTCTCCCATTGTCATTCAAACTCAATGAGCTCACAATGTCATTCAAACTCAATGCACTCCCATTGTCATTCAAACTCAATGCATTCCCATTGTCATTCGAACAATGCTCTCCCATTGTCATTCAAACTCAATGCTTTCCCATTGTCATTCAAACTCAATGCTCTCCCATTGTCATTCAACTCAATGCTCTCCCATTGTCATTCAAACTCAATGCTCTCCCTTTGTCATTCAAACTCAATGCTCTCCCATTGTCATTCAAACTCAATGCTTTCCCATTGTCATTCAAACTCAATGCTCTCCCATTGTCATTCAAACTCAATGCTCTCCCATTGTCATTCAAACTCAATGCTTTCCCATTGTCATTCGAATAATGCTCTCCCATTGTCTTTCAAACTCAAAGCACTCCCATTGTCATTCAAACTCAATGAGCACACATTGTCATTCAAACTCAATGCACTCCCATTGTCATTCAAACTCAAAAAACTCCCATTGTCATTCGAACAATGCTCTCCCATTGTCATTCGAACTCAAAAAACTCCCATTGTCATTCGAACAATGCTCTCCCATTGACATTCAAACTCAATGTACTCCCATTGTCATTCAAACTCAATGCTCTCCCATTGTCATTCAAACTCAATGCACTCCCATTGTCATTCAAACTCAAAAAACTCCCATTGTCATTCGAACAATGCTCTCCCATTGTCATTCAAACTCAATGCTCTCCCATTGTCATTCAAACTCAATGCACTCCCATTGTCATTCAAACTCAAAAAACTCCCATTGTCATTCGAACAATGCTCTCCCATTGTCATTCAAACTCAATGCTCTCCCATTGTCATTCAAACTCAAAAAACTCCCTTTGTCATTCTAACAATGCTCTCCCATTGTCATTCAAACTCAATGCTCTCCCATTGTCAATCGAACAATGCTCTCTCATTGTCATTCAAACTCAATGCTTTCCCATTGTCATTCAAACTCAATGCTTTCCTATTGTCATTCAAACTCAATGCTCTCCCATTGTCATTCAAACTCAATGCTCTCCCATTGTCATTCAAACTCAATGCTCTCCCATTGTCATTCGAACTCAACGCTCTCCCATTGTCATTGAAATCAATCTTCTCCCATTGTCATTGAAACAATGATCTACCATTTTCATTGCAACTCAATTCACTCCCATTATCACTGGAACTCAATACTCTCTGTTTGTCATTCGAACTCAATGCTCTCCCTTTCTCATTCAAACAATGGTCTCCCATTGTCATTCAAAATCGATGCTCTCCCATTGTCATTCAAACAATTTTCTCCATTGTCATTCAAACTCAATGCACTCCCATTGTCATTCAAACTCAATGCACTCCCATTGTCATTCGAACAATGCTCTCCCATTGTCATTCAAACTCAATGCTTTCCAATTGTCATTCAAACTCAATGCTCTCCCATTGTCATTCAAACTCAATGCTTTCCCATTGTCATTCAAACTCAATGCTTTCCCATTGTCATTCAAACTCAATGCTCTCCCATTGTCATTCAAACTCAATGCTTTCCCATTGTCATTCAAACTCAATGCTCTCCCATTGTCAATCGAACAATGCTCTCCCATTGTCATTCAAACTCAATGCTTTCCCATTGTCATTCGAACTCAATGCTCTCCCATTGTCATTCAAACTCAATGCTTTCCCATTGTCATTCAAACTCAATGCTCTCCCATTGTCATTCAAACTCAATGCTTTCCCATTGTCATTCAAACTCAATGCTCTCCCATTGTCAATCGAACAATGCTCTCTCATTGTCATTCAAACTCAATGCTTTCCCATTGTCATTCAAACTCAATGCTTTCCTATTGTCATTCAAACTCAATGCTCTCCCATTGTCATTCAAACTCAATGCTCTCCCATTGTCATTCAAACTCAATGCTCTCCCATTGTCATTCCAACTCAATGCTCTCCCATTGTCATTCAAACTCAATGCTCTCCCATTGTCATTCAAACTCAATGCTTTCCTATTGTCATTCGAATAATGCTCTCCCATTGTCATTCGAACTCAAAAAACTCCCATTGTCATTCGAACAATGCTCTCCCATTGTCATTCAAACTCAATGTACTCCCATTGTCATTCAAACTCAATGCTCTCCCATTGTCATTCAAACTCAATGCACTCCCATTGTCATTCAAACTCAAAAAACTCCCATTGTCATTCGAACAATGCTCTCCCATTGTCATTCAAACTCAATGCTCTCCCATTGTCATTCAAACTCAATGAGCTCACAATGTCATTCAAACTCAATGCACTCCCATTGTCATTCAAACTCAATGCATTCCCATTGTCATTCGAACAATGCTCTCCCATTGTCATTCAAACTCAATGCTTTCCCATTGTCATTCAAACTCAATGCTCTCCCATTGTCATTCAAACTCAATGCTCTCCCATTGTCATTCAAACTCAATGCTCTCCCTTTGTCATTCAAACTCAATGCTCTCCCATTGTCATTCAAACTCAATGCTTTCCCATTGTCATTCAAACTCAATGCTCTCCCATTGTCATTCAAACTCAATGCTCTCCCATTGTCATTCAAACTCAATGCTTTCCCATTGTCATTCGAATAATGCTCTCCCATTGTCTTTCAAACTCAAAGCACTCCCATTGTCATTCAAACTCAATGAGCACACATTGTCATTCAAACTCAATGCACTCCCATTGTCATTCAAACTCAAAAAACTCCCATTGTCATTCGTACAATGCTCTCCCATTGTCATTCGAACTCAAAAAACTCCCATTGTCATTCGAACAATGCTCTCCCATTGACATTCAAACTCAATGTACTCCCATTGTCATTCAAACTCAATGCTCTCCCATTGTCATTCAAACTCAATGCACTCCCATTGTCATTCAAACTCAAAAAACTCCCATTGTCATTCGAACAATGCTCTCCCATTGTCATTCAAACTCAATGCTCTCCCATTGTCATTCAAACTCAATGCACTCCCATTGTCATTCAAACTCAAAAAACTCCCATTGTCATTCGAACAATGCTCTCCCATTGTCATTCAAACTCAATGCTCTCCCATTGTCATTCAAACTCAATGCACTCCCATTGTCATTCAAACTCAAAAAACTCCCTTTGTCATTCTAACAATGCTCTCCCATTGTCATTCAAACTCAATGCTCTCCCATTGTCATTCAAACTCAATGCACTCCCATTGTCATTCAAACTCAAAAAACTCCCATTGTCATTCGAACAATGCTCTCCCATTGTCATTCAAACTCAATGCACTCCCTTTGGCATTCAAACTCAATGCATTCCCATTGTCATTCGAACAATGCTCTCCCATTGTCATTCAAACTCAATGCTTTCCCATTGTCATTCAAACTCAATGCTCTCCCATTGTCATTCAAACTCAATGAGCTCACATTGTCATTCAAACTCAAAGCACTCCCATTGTCATTCGAACAATGCTCTCCCATTGTCATTCAAACTCAATGCTTTCCCATTGTCATTCAAACTCAATGCTCTCCCATTGTCATTCAAACTCAATGAGCTCACATTGTCATTCAAACTCAATGCATTCCCATTGTCATTCGAACAATGCTGTCCCATTGTCATTCAAAATCAATGCACTCCCATTGTCATTCAAACTCAATGCTCTCCCATTGTCATTCAAACTCAATGCTTTCCCATTGTTATACAAACTCAATGAGCTCACATTGTCATTCAAACACAATGCTCTCCGATTGTCATTCAAACTCAATGCTCTCCATTGTCATTCAAACTCAATGCACTCCCGTTGTCATTCAAACTCAATGCTTTCCCATTGTCATTCGAATAATGCTCTCCCATTGTCATTCAAACTCAAAGCACTCCCATTGTCATTCAAACTCAATGAGCTCACATTGTCATTCAAACTCAATGCACTCCCATTGTCATTCGAACTCAGTGCTCTCCCATTGTCTTTCAATCTCAATGCTCGCCCATTGTCATTCAAACTCAATGCTCGCCCATTTGTCATTCAAACTCAACGCTCTCCCATTATCATTCAAACTCAACGCTCTCCCATTGTCATTCAAACTCAATGTACTCCCATTGTCATTCAAACTCAATGCTCTCCCATTGTCATTCAAACTCAATGCACTCCCATTGTCATTCAAACTCAAAAAACTCCCATTGTCATTCGAACAATGCTTTCCCATTGTCATTCAAACTCAATGCTCTCCCATTGTCATTCAAACTCAATGAGCTCAGAATGTCATTCAAACTCAATGCACTCCCATTGTCATTCAAACTCAATGCATTCCCATTGACATTCGAACAATGCTCTCCCATTGTCATTCAAACTCAATGCACTCCCATTGTCATTCAAACTCAATGCATTCCCATTGTCATTCGAACAATGCTCTCCCATTGTCATTCAAACTCAATGCTTTCCCATTGTCATTCAAACTCAATGCTCTCCCATTGTCATTCAAACTCAATGCTTTCCCATTGTCATTCAAACTCAATGAGCTCACATTGTCATTCAAACACAATGCTCTCCCATTGTCATTCAAACTCAATGCTTTCCCATTGTCATTCAAACTCAATGCTCTCCCATTGTCATTCAAACTCAATGCTCTCCCATTGTCATTCAAACTCAATGCTTTCCCATTGTCATTCAAATAATGCTCTCCCATTGTCCTTCAAACTCAAAGCACTCCCATTGTCATTCAAACTCAATGAGCACACATTGTCATTCAAACTCAATGCTCTCCCATTGTCATTCAAACTCAAAAAACTCCCATTGTCATTCGAACAATGCTCTCCCATTGTCATTCGAACTCAAAAAACTCCCATTGTCATTCGAACAATGCTCTCCCATTGACATTCAAACTCAATGTACTCCCATTGTCATTCAAACTCAATGCTCTCCCATTGTCATTCAAACAATGCTCTCCCATTGTCATTCTAACTCAAAGAGCTCACATTGTCATTCAAACTCAATGCACTCCCATTGTCATTCAAACTCAATGCTTTCCCATTCTCATTCGAACAATGTTCTCCCATTGTCATTCAAACTCAATGCTTTCCCATTGTCATTCGAACAATGCTCTCCCATTGTCATTCGAACTCAACGCTCTCCCCTTGTCATTCAAAGTCAATGCTTTCCCATTGTCATTCAAACTCAACGCTCTCCCATTGTCATTCAAACTCAATGCATTCCCATTCTCATTCGAACAATGCTCTCCCATTGTCATTCAAACTCAACGCTCTCCCATTGTCATTCAAACTCAATGCATTCCCATTCTCATTCGAACAATGCTCTCCCATTGTCATTCAAACTCAACGCTCTCCCATTGTCATTCAAACTCAAAGCACTCCCATTGTCACTCAAACTCAATGCTCTCCCATTGTCATTCAAACTCAATACTTTCCCATTGTCATTCGAACAATGCTCTCCCATTGTCATTCGAACAATGCTCTCCCATTGTCATTCTAACTCAAAGAGCTCACATTGTCATTCAAACTCAATGCACTCCCATTGTCATCCAAACTCAATGCTTTCCCATTCTCATTCGAACAATGTTCTCCCATTGTCATTCAAACTCAATGCTTTCCCATTGTCATTCGAACAATGCTCTCCCATTGTCATTCGAACTCAACGCTCTCCCCATGTCATTCAAAGTCAATGCTTTCCCATTGTCATTCAAACTCAACGCTCTCCCATTGTCATTCAAACTCAATGCATTCCCATTCTCATTCGAACAATGCTCTCCCATTGTCATTCAAACTCAACGCTCTCCCATTGTCATTCAAACTCAATGCATTCCCATTCTCATTCGAACAATGCTCTCCCATTGTCATTCAAACTCAATGCTCTCCCATTGTCATTCAAACTCAATGCTTTCCCATTGTCATTCAAACTCAATGAGCTCACATTGTCATTCAAACACAATGCTCTCCCATTATCATTCAAACTCAATGCTCTCCCATTGTCATTCAAACTGAATGCACTCCCATTGTCATTCAAACTCAATGCTTTCCCATTGTCATTCGAATAATGCTCTCCCATTGTCATTCAAACTCAAAGCACTCCCATTATCATTCAAACTCAATGAGCTCACATTGTCATTCAAACTCAATGCTCTCCCATTGTCATTCAAACTCAATGCATTCCCATTGTCATTCGAACAATGCTCTCCCATTGTCATTCAAACTCAATGCTCTCCCATTGTCATTCAAACTCAATGCTTTCCCATTGTCATTCGAATAATGCTCTCCCATTGTCCTTCAAACTCAAAGCACTCCCATTGTCATTCAAACTCAATGAGCACACATTGTCATTCAAACTCAATGCATTCCCATTGTCATTCAAACTCAAAAAACTCCCATTGTCATTCGAACAATGCTCTCCCATTGTCATTCGAACTCAAAAAACTCCCATTGTCATTCGAACAATGCTCTCCCATTGACATTCAAACTCAATGTACTCCCATTGTCATTCAAACTCAATGCTCTCCCATTGTCATTCAAACTCAATGCACTCCCATTGTCATTCAAACTCAAAAAACTCCCATTGTCATTCGAACAATGCTCTCCCATTGTCATTCAAACTCAATGAGCTCACAATGTCATTCAAACTCAATGCACTCCCATTGGCATTCAAACTCAATGCATTCCCATTGTCATTCGAACAATGCTCTCCCATTGTCATTCAAACTCAATGCTTTCCCATTGTCATTCAAACTCAATGCTCTCCCATTGTCATTCAACTCAATGAGCTCACATTGTCATTCAAACTCAAAGCACTCCCATTGTCATTCGAACAATGCTCTCCCATTGTCATTCAAACTCAATGCTTTCCCATTGTCATTCAAACTCAATGCTCTCCCATTGTCATTCAAACTCAATGAGCTCACATTGTCATTCAAACTCAATGCATTCCCATTGACATTCGAACAATGCTCTCCCATTGTCATTCAAACTCAATGCTTTCCCATTGTCATTCAAACTCAATGCTCTCCCATTGTCATTCAAACTCAATGAGCTCACATTGTCATTCAAACTCAATGCATTCCCATTGACATTCGAACAATGCTCTCCCATTGTCCTTCAAACTCAAAGCACTCCCATTGTCATTCAAACTCAATGAGCACACATTGTCATTCAAACTCAATGCTCTCCCATTGTCATTCAAACTCAAAAAACTCCCATTGTCATTCGAACAATGCTCTCCCATTGTCATTCGAACTCAAAAAACTCCCATTGTCATTCGAACAATGCTCTCCCATTGACATTCAAACTCAATGTACTCCCATTGTCATTCAAACTCAATGCTCTCCCATTGTCATTCAAACAATGCTCTCCCATTGTCATTCTAACTCAAAGAGCTCACATTGTCATTCAAACTCAATGCACTCCCATTGTCATTCAAACTCAATGCTTTCCCATTCTCATTCGAACAATGTTCTCCCATTGTCATTCAAACTCAATGCTTTCCCATTGTCATTCGAACAATGCTCTCCCATTGTCATTCGAACTCAACGCTCTCCCCTTGTCATTCAAAGTCAATGCTTTCCCATTGTCATTCAAACTCAACGCTCTCCCATTGTCATTCAAACTCAATGCATTCCCATTCTCATTCGAACAATGCTCTCCCATTGTCAGTCAAACTCAACGCTCTCCCATTGTCATTCAAACTCAATGCATTCCCATTCTCATTCGAACAATGCTCTCCCATTGTCATTCAAACTCAACGCTCTCCCATTGTCATTCAAACTCAAAGCACTCCCATTGTCACTCAAACTCAATGCTCTCCCATTGTCATTCAAACTCAATACTTTCCCATTGTCATTCGAACAATGCTCTCCCATTGTCATTCGAACAATGCTCTCCCATTGTCATTCTAACTCAAAGAGCTCACATTGTCATTCAAACTCAATGCACTCCCATTGTCATTCAAACTCAATGCTTTCCCATTCTCATTCGAACAATGTTCTCCCATTGTCATTCAAACTCAATGCTTTCCCATTGTCATTCGAACAATGCTCTCCCATTGTCATTCGAACTCAACGCTCTCCCCTTGTCATTCAAAGTCAATGTTTTCCCATTGTCATTCAAACTCAACGCTCTCCCATTGTCATTCAAACTCAATGCATTCCCATTCTCATTCGAACAATGCTCTCCCATTGTCATTCAAACTCAACGCTCTCCCATTGTCATTCAAACTCAATGCATTCCCATTCTCATTCGAACAATGCTCTCCCATTGTCATTCAAACTCAATGCTCTCCCATTGTCATTCAAACTCAATGCTTTCCCATTGTCATTCAAACTCAATGAGCTCACATTGTCATTCAAACACAATGCTCTCCCATTATCATTCAAACTCAATGCTCTCCCATTGTCATTCAAACTGAATGCACTCCCATTGTCATTCAAACTCAATGCTTTCCCATTGTCATTCGAATAATGCTCTCCCATTGTCATTCAAACTCAAAGCACTCCCATTATCATTCAAACTCAATGAGCTCACATTGTCATTCAAACTCAATGCTCTCCCATTGTCATTCAAACTCAATGCATTCCCATTGTCATTCGAACAATGCTCTCCCATTGTCATTCAAACTCAATGCTCTCCCATTGTCATTCAAACTCAATGCTCTCCCATTGTCATTCAAACTCAATGCTCTCCCTTTGTCATTCAAACAAAATGCTCTCCCATTGTCATTCAAACTCAATGCTTTCCCATTGTCATTCAAACTCAATGCTCTCCCATTGTCATTCAAACTCAATGCTCTCCCATTGTCATTCAAACTCAATGCTTTCCCATTGTCATTCGAATAATGCTCTCCCATTGTCTTTCAAACTCAAAGCACTCCCATTGTCATTCAAACTCAATGAGCACACATTGTCATTCAAACTCAATGCACTCCCATTGTCATTCAAACTCAAAAAACTCCCATTGTCATTTGAACAATGCTCTCCCATTGTCATTCGAACTCAAAAAACTCCCATTGTCATTCGAACAATGCTCTCCCATTGACATTCAAACTCAATGTACTCCCATTGTCATTCAAACTCAATGCTCTCCCATTGTCATTCAAACTCAATGCACTCCCATTGTCATTCAAACTCAAAAAACTCCCATTGTCATTCGAACAATGCTCTCCCATTGTCATTCAAACTCAATGCTCTCCCATTGTCATTCAAACTCAATGCACTCCCATTGTCATTCAAACTCAAAAAACTCCCATTGTCATTCGAACAATGCTCTCCCATTGTCATTCAAACTCAATGCTCTCCCATTGTCATTCAAACTCAATGCACTCCCATTGTCATTCAAACTCAAAAAACTCCCTTTGTCATTCTAACAATGCTCTCCCATTGTCATTCAAACTCAATGCTCTCCCATTGTCATTCAAACTCAATGCACTCCCATTGTCATTCAAACTCAAAAAACTCCCATTGTCATTCGAACAATGCTCTCCCATTGTCATTCAAACTCAATGCACTCCCTTTGGCATTCAAACTCAATGCATTCCCATTGTCATTCGAACAATGCTCTCCCATTGTCATTCAAACTCAATGCTTTCCCATTGTCATTCAAACTCAATGCTCTCCCATTGTCATTCAAACTCAATGAGCTCACATTGTCATTCAAACTCAAAGCACTCCCATTGTCATTCGAACAATGCTCTCCCATTGTCATTCAACCTCAATGCTTTCCCATTGTCATTCAAACTCAATGCTCTCCCATTGTCATTCAAACTCAATGAGCTCACATTGTCATTCAAACTCAATGCATTCCCATTGTCATTCGAACAATGCTGTCCCATTGTCATTCAAAATCAATGCACTCCCATTGTCATTCAAACTCAATGCTCTCCCATTGTCATTCAAACTCAATGCTTTCCCATTGTTATACAAACTCAATGAGCTCACATTGTCATTCAAACACAATGCTCTCCGATTGTCATTCAAACTCAATGCTCTCCATTGTCATTCAAACTCAATGCACTCCCGTTGTCATTCAAACTCAATGCTTTCCCATTGTCATTCGAATAATGCTCTCCCATTGTCATTCAAACTCAAAGCACTCCCATTGTCATTCAAACTCAATGAGCTCACATTGTCATTCAAACTCAATGCACTCCCATTGTCATTCGAACTCAGTGCTCTCCCATTGTCTTTCAATCTCAATGCTCGCCCATTGTCATTCAAACTCAATGCTCGCCCATTTGTCATTCAAACTCAACGCTCTCCCATTATCATTCAAACTCAACGCTCTCCCATTGTCATTCAAACTCAATGTACTCCCATTGTCATTCAAACTCAATGCTCTCCCATTGTCATTCAAAATCAATGCACTCCCATTGTCATTCAAACTCAAAAAACTCCCATTGTCATTCGAACAATGCTTTCCCATTGTCATTCAAACTCAATGCTCTCCCATTGTCATTCAAACTCAATGAGCTCAGAATGTCATTCAAACTCAATGCACTCCCATTGTCATTCAAACTCAATGCATTCCCATTGACATTCGAACAATGCTCTCCCATTGTCATTCAAACTCAATGCACTCCCATTGTCATTCAAACTCAATGCATTCCCATTGTCATTCGAACAATGCTCTCCCATTGTCATTCAAACTCAATGCTTTCCCATTGTCATTCAAACTCAATGCTCTCCCATTGTCATTCAAACTCAATGCTTTCCCATTGTCATTCAAACTCAATGAGCTCACATTGTCATTCAAACACAATGCTCTCCCATTGTCATTCAAACTCAATGCTTTCCCATTGTCATTCAAACTCAATGCTCTCCCATTGTCATTCAAACTCAATGCTCTCCCATTGTCATTCAAACTCAATGCTTTCCCATTGTCATTCAAATAATGCTCTCCCATTGTCCTTCAAACTCAAAGCACTCCCATTGTCATTCAAACTCAATGAGCACACATTGTCATTCAAACTCAATGCTCTCCCATTGTCATTCAAACTCAAAAAACTCCCATTGTCATTCGAACAATGCTCTCCCATTGTCATTCGAACTCAAAAAACTCCCATTGTCATTCGAACAATGCTCTCCCATTGACATTCAAACTCAATGTACTCCCATTGTCATTCAAACTCAATGCTCTCCCATTGTCATTCAAACAATGCTCTCCCATTGTCATTCTAACTCAAAGAGCTCACATTGTCATTCAAACTCAATGCACTCCCATTGTCATTCAAACTCAATGCTTTCCCATTCTCATTCGAACAATGTTCTCCCATTGTCATTCAAACTCAATGCTTTCCCATTGTCATTCGAACAATGCTCTCCCATTGTCATTCGAACTCAACGCTCTCCCCTTGTCATTCAAAGTCAATGCTTTCCCATTGTCATTCAAACTCAACGCTCTCCCATTGTCATTCAAACTCAATGCATTCCCATTCTCATTCGAACAATGCTCTCCCATTGTCATTCAAACTCAACGCTCTCCCATTGTCATTCAAACTCAATGCATTCCCATTCTCATTCGAACAATGCTCTCCCATTGTCATTCAAACTCAACGCTCTCCCATTGTCATTCAAACTCAAAGCACTCCCATTGTCACTCAAACTCAATGCTCTCCCATTGTCATTCAAACTCAATACTTTCCCATTGTCATTCGAACAATGCTCTCCCATTGTCATTCGAACAATGCTCTCCCATTGTCATTCTAACTCAAAGAGCTCACATTGTCATTCAAACTCAATGCACTCCCATTGTCATTCAAACTCAATGCTTTCCCATTCTCATTCGAACAATGTTCTCCCATTGTCATTCAAACTCAATGCTTTCCCATTGTCATTCGAACAATGCTCTCCCATTGTCATTCGAACTCAACGCTCTCCCCTTGTCATTCAAAGTCAATGCTTTCCCATTGTCATTCAAACTCAACGCTCTCCCATTGTCATTCAAACTCAATGCATTCCCATTCTCATTCGAACAATGCTCTCCCATTGTCATTCAAACTCAACGCTCTCCCATTGTCATTCAAACTCAATGCATTCCCATTCTCATTCGAACAATGCTCTCCCATTGTCATTCAAACTCAATGCTCTCCCATTGTCATTCAAACTCAATGCTTTCCCATTGTCATTCAAACTCAATGAGCTCACATTGTCATTCAAACACAATGCTCTCCCATTATCATTCAAACTCAATGCTCTCCCATTGTCATTCAAACTGAATGCACTCCCATTGTCATTCAAACTCAATGCTTTCCCATTGTCATTCGAATAATGCTCTCCCATTGTCATTCAAACTCAAAGCACTCCCATTATCATTCAAACTCAATGAGCTCACATTGTCATTCAAACTCAATGCTCTCCCATTGTCATTCAAACTCAATGCATTCCCATTGTCATTCGAACAATGCTCTCCCATTGTCATTCAAACTCAATGCTCTCCCATTGTCATTCAAACTCAATGCTTTCCCATTGTCATTCGAATAATGCTCTCCCATTGTCCTTCAAACTCAAAGCACTCCCATTGTCATTCAAACTCAATGAGCACACATTGTCATTCAAACTCAATGCATTCCCATTGTCATTCAAACTCAAAAAACTCCCATTGTCATTCGAACAATGCTCTCCCATTGTCATTCGAACTCAAAAAACTCCCATTGTCATTCGAACAATGCTCTCCCATTGACATTCAAACTCAATGTACTCCCATTGTCATTCAAACTCAATGCTCTCCCATTGTCATTCAAACTCAATGCACTCCCATTGTCATTCAAACTCAAAAAACTCCCATTGTCATTCGAACAATGCTCTCCCATTGTCATTCAAACTCAATGAGCTCACAATGTCATTCAAACTCAATGCACTCCCATTGGCATTCAAACTCAATGCATTCCCATTGTCATTCGAACAATGCTCTCCCATTGTCATTCAAACTCAATGCTTTCCCATTGTCATTCAAACTCAATGCTCTCCCATTGTCATTCAACTCAATGAGCTCACATTGTCATTCAAACTCAAAGCACTCCCATTGTCATTCGAACAATGCTCTCCCATTGTCATTCAAACTCAATGCTTTCCCATTGTCATTCAAACTCAATGCTCTCCCATTGTCATTCAAACTCAATGAGCTCACATTGTCATTCAAACTCAATGCATTCCCATTGACATTCGAACAATGCTCTCCCATTGTCATTCAAACTCAATGCTTTCCCATTGTCATTCAAACTCAATGCTCTCCCATTGTCATTCAAACTCAATGAGCTCACATTGTCATTCAAACTCAATGCATTCCCATTGACATTCGAACAATGCTCTCCCATTGTCCTTCAAACTCAAAGCACTCCCATTGTCATTCAAACTCAATGAGCACACATTGTCATTCAAACTCAATGCTCTGCCATTGTCATTCAAACTCAAAAAACTCCCATTGTCATTCGAACAATGCTCTCCCATTGTCATTCGAACTCAAAAAACTCCCATTGTCATTCGAACAATGCTCTCCCATTGACATTCAAACTCAATGTACTCCCATTGTCATTCAAACTCAATGCTCTCCCATTGTCATTCAAACAATGCTCTCCCATTGTCATTCTAACTCAAAGAGCTCACATTGTCATTCAAACTCAATGCACTCCCATTGTCATTCAAACTCAATGCTTTCCCATTCTCATTCGAACAATGTTCTCCCATTGTCATTCAAACTCAATGCTTTCCCATTGTCATTCGAACAATGCTCTCCCATTGTCATTCGAACTCAACGCTCTCCCCTTGTCATTCAAAGTCAATGCTTTCCCATTGTCATTCAAACTCAACGCTCTCCCATTGTCATTCAAACTCAATGCATTCCCATTCTCATTCGAACAATGCTCTCCCATTGTCATTCAAACTCAACGCTCTCCCATTGTCATTCAAACTCAATGCATTCCCATTCTCATTCGAACAATGCTCTCCCATTGTCATTCAAACTCAACGCTCTCCCATTGTCATTCAAACTCAAAGCACTCCCATTGTCACTCAAACTCAATGCTCTCCCATTGTCATTCAAACTCAATACTTTCCCATTGTCATTCGAACAATGCTCTCCCATTGTCATTCGAACAATGCTCTCCCATTGTCATTCTAACTCAAAGAGCTCACATTGTCATTCAAACTCAATGCACTCCCATTGTCATTCAAACTCAATGCTTTCCCATTCTCATTCGAACAATGTTCTCCCATTGTCATTCAAACTCAATGCTTTCCCATTGTCATTCGAACAATGCTCTCCCATTGTCATTCGAACTCAACGCTCTCCCCTTGTCATTCAAAGTCAATGCTTTCCCATTGTCATTCAAACTCAACGCTCTCCCATTGTCATTCAAACTCAATGCATTCCCATTCTCATTCGAACAATGCTCTCCCATTGTCATTCAAACTCAACGCTCTCCCATTGTCATTCAAACTCAATGCATTCCCATTCTCATTCGAACAATGCTCTCCCATTGTCATTCAAACTCAATGCTCTCCCATTGTCATTCAAACTCAATGCTTTCCCATTGTCATTCAAACTCAATGAGCTCACATTGTCATTCAAACACAATGCTCTCCCATTATCATTCAAACTCAATGCTCTCCCATTGTCATTCAAACTGAATGCACTCCCATTGTCATTCAAACTCAATGCTTTCCCATTGTCATTCGAATAATGCTCTCCCATTGTCATTCAAACTCAAAGCACTCCCATTATCATTCAAACTCAATGAGCTCACATTGTCATTCAAACTCAATGCTCTCCCATTGTCATTCAAACTCAATGCATTCCCATTGTCATTCGAACAATGCTCTCCCATTGTCATTCAAACTCAATGCTCTCCCATTGTCATTCAAACTCAATGCTTTCCCATTGTCATTCGAATAATGCTCTCCCATTCTCCTTCAAACTCAAAGCACTCCCATTGTCATTCAAACTCAATGCATTCCCATTGTCATTCAAACTCAAAAAACTCCCATTGTCATTCGAACAATGCTCTCCCATTGACATTAAAACTCAATGTACTCCCATTGTCATTCAAACTCAATGCTCTCCCATTGTCATTCAAACTCAATGCACTCCCATTGTCATTCAAACTCAAAAAACTCCCATTGTCATTCGAACAATGCTCTCACATTGTCATTCAAACTCAATGAGCTCACAATGTCATTCAAACTCAATGCACTCCCATTGGCATTCAAACTCAATGCATTCCCATTGTCATTCGAACAATGCTCTCCCATTGTCATTCAAACTCAATGCTTTCCCATTGTCATTCAAACTCAATGCTCTCCCATTGTCATTCAACTCAATGAGCTCACATTGTCATTCAAACTCAAAGCACTCCCATTGTCATTCGAACAATGCTCTCCCATTGTCATTCAAACTCAATGCTTTCCCATTGTCATTCAAACTCAATGCTCTCCCATTGTCATTCAAACTCAATGAGCTCACATTGTCATTCAAACTCAATGCATTCCCATTGACATTCGAACAATGCTCTCCCATTGTCATTCAAACTCAATGCTTTCCCATTGTAATTCAAACTCAATGCTCTCCCATTGTCATTCAAACTCAATGTTCTCCCATTGTCATTCAAACTCAAAGCACTCCCATTGTCATTCAAACTCAATGCACTCCCATTCTCATTCGAACTCAATGAGCTCACATTGTCATTCAAACTCAATGCTCTCCCATTGTCATTCAAACTCAATACTTTCCCATTGTCATTCGAACAATGCTCTCCCATTGTCATTCGAACAATGCTCTCCCATTGTCATTCTAACTCAAAGAGCTCACATTGTCATTCAAACTCAATGCACTCCCATTGTCATTCAAACACAATGCTTTCCCATTCTCATTCGAACAATGCTCTCCCATTGTCATTCAAACTCAATGCTTTCCCATTGTCATTCGAACAATGCTCTCCCATTGTCATTCGAACTCAACGCTCTCCCCTTGTCATTCAAAGTCAATGCTTTCCCATTGTCATTCAAACTCAACGCTCTCCCATTGTCATTCAAACTCAATGCATTCCCATTCTCATTCGAACAATGCTCTCCCATTGTCATTCAAACTCAATGCTCTCCCATTGTCATTCAAACTCAATGCTTTCCCATTGTCATTCAAACTCAATGAGCTCACATTGTCATTCAAACACAATGCTCTCCCATTATCATTCAAACTCAATGCTCTCCCATTGTCATTCAAACTGAATGCACTCCCATTGTCATTCAAACTCAATGCTTTCCCATTGTCATTCGAATAATGCTCTCCCATTGTCATTCAAACTCAAAGCACTCCCATTATCATTCAAACTCAATGAGCTCACATTGTCATTCAAACTCAATGCTCTCCCATTGTCATTCAAACTCAATGCATTCCCATTGTCATTCGAACAATGCTGTCCCATTGTCATTCAAACTCAATGCTCTCCCATTGTCATTCAAACTCAATGCTTTCCCATTGTCATTCGAATAATGCACTCCCATTTTCTTTCAAACTCAAAGCACTCCCATTGTCATTCAAACTCAATGCTCTCCCATTGTCATTCAAACTCAATGCTCTCCCATTGTCATTCAAACTCAATGCTCTCCCATTGTCATTCAAACTCAATGCTTTCCCATTGTCATTCAAACTCAATGAGCTCACATTGTCATTCAAACACAATGCTCTCCCATTGTCATTCAAACTCAATGCTCTCCCATTGTCATTCAAACTCAATGCACTCCCATTGTCATTCAAACTCAATGCTTTCCCATTGTCATTCGAATAATGCTCTCCCATTGTCATTCAAACTCAAAGCACTCCCATTGTCATTCAAACTCAATGAGATCACATTGTCATTCAAACTCAATGCATTCCCATTCTCATTCGAACAATGCTCTCCCATTGTCATTCAAACTCAACGCTCTCCCATTGTCATTCAAACTCAATGCATTCCCATTCTCATTCGAACAATGCTCTCCCATTGTAATTCAAACTCAATGCTCTCCCATTGTCATTCAAACTCAATGTTCTCCCATTGTCATTCAAACTCAAAGCACTCCCATTGTCATTCAAACTCAATGCACTCCCATTCTCATTCGAACTCAATGAGCTCACATTGTCATTCAAACTCAATGCTCTCCCATTGTCATTCAAACTCAATACTTTCCCATTGTCATTTGAACAATGCTCTCCCATTGTCATTCGAACAATGCTCTCCCATTGTCATTCTAACTCAAAGAGCTCACATTGTCATTCAAACTCAATGCACTCCCATTGTCATTCAAACACAATGCTTTCCCATTCTCATTCGAACAATGCTCTCCCATTGTCATTCAAACTCAATGCTTTCCCATTGTCATTCGAACAATGCTCTCCCATTGTCATTCGAACTCAACGCTCTCCCCTTGTCATTCAAAGTCAATGCTTTCCCATTGTCATTCAAACTCAACGCTCTCCCATTGTCATTCAAACTCAATGCATTCCCATTCTCATTCGAACAATGCTCTCCCATTGTCATTCAAACTCAACGCTCTCCCATTGTCATTCAAACTCAATGCATTCCCATTCTCATTCGAACAATGCTCTCCCATTGTCATTCAAACTCAATGCTCTCCCATTGTCATTCAAACTCAATGCTTTCCCATTGTCATTCAAACTCAATGAGCTCACATTGTCATTCAAACACAATGCTCTCCCATTATCATTCAAACTCAATGCTCTCCCATTGTCATTCAAACTGAATGCACTCCCATTGTCATTCAAACTCAATGCTTTCCCATTGTCATTCGAATAATGCTCTCCCATTGTCATTCAAACTCAAAGCACTCCCATTATCATTCAAACTCAATGAGCTCACATTGTCATTCAAACTCAATGCTCTCCCATTGTCATTCAAACTCAATGCATTCCCATTGTCATTCGAACAATGCTGTCCCATTGTCATTCAAACTCAATGCTCGCCCATTGTCATTCAAACTCAATGCTTTCCCATTGTCATTCGAATAATGCACTCCCATTTTCTTTCAAACTCAAAGCACTCCCATTGTCATTCAAACTCAATGCTCTCCCATTGTCATTCAAACTCAATGCTCTCCCATTGTCATTCAAACTCAATGCTCTCCCATTGTCATTCAAACTCAATGCTTTCCCATTGTCATTCAAACTCAATGAGCTCACATTGTCATTCAAACACAATGCTCTCCCATTGTCATTCAAACTCAATGCTCTCCCATTGTCATTCAAACTCAATGCACTCCCATTGTCATTCAAACTCAATGCTTTCCCATTGTCATTCGAATAATGCTCTCCCATTGTCATTCAAACTCAAAGCACTCCCATTGTCATTCAAACTCAATGAGCTCACATTGCATTCAAACTCAATGCACTCCCATTGTCATTCGAACTCAGTGCTCTCCCATTGTCTTTCAATCTCAATGCTCGCCCATTGTCATTCAAACTCAATGCTCGACCATTGTCATTCAAACTCAACGCTCTCCCATTGTCATTCAAACTCAACGCTCTCCCATTGTCATTCAAACTCAATGATTTCCCATTGTCATTCAAACTCAATGCTTTCCCATTGTCATTCAAACTCAATGCTCTCCCATTGTCATTCAAACTCAATGCTTTCCAATTGTCATTCAAACTCAATGCTCTCCCATTGTCATTCAAACTCAATGCTTTCCCATTGTCATTCAAACTCAATGCTTTCCCATTGTCATTCAAACTCAATGCTCTCCCATTGTCATTCAAACTCAATGCTTTCCCATTGTCATTCAAACTCAATGCTCTCCCATTGTCATTCAAACTCAATGCTTTCCCATTGTCATTCAAACTCAATGCTTTCCCATTGTCATTCAAACTCAATGCTTTCCCATTGTCATTCAAACTCAATGCTCTCCCATTGTCATTCGAACAATGCTCTCCCATTGTCATTCAAACTCAATGCTTTCCCATTGTCATTCGAATAATGCTCTCCCATTGTCATTCAAACTCAAAGCACTCCCATTGTCATTCGAACTCAAAGAGCTCACATTGTCATTCACACTCAATGCTCTCCCATTGTCATTCAAACTCAATGCACTCCCATTGTCATTCAAACTCAATACTCTCCCATTGTCATTCAAACTCAATGCTCTCCCATTGTCATTCAAACTCAATGCTCTCCCATTGTCATTTGAACAATGCTCTCCCATTGTCATTCAAACTCAATGTACTCTCATTGTCAATCAAACTCAATGCTCTCCCAATGTCATTCAAACTCAATGCACTCCCATTGTCATTCAAACTCAATGCATTCCCATTCTCATTCGAACAATACTCTCCCATTGTCATTCAAACTCAATGCATTCCCATTCTCATTCGAACAATGCTCTCCCATTGTCATTCAAACTCAATGCTCTCCCTTTGTCATTCAAACTCAATGCTTTCCCGTTGTCATTCAAACTCAATGCTTTCCCATTGTCATTCAAACTCAATGAGCTCACATTGTCATTCAAACACAATGCTTTCCCATTATCATTCAAACTCAATGCTCTCCCATTGTCATTCAAACTGAATGCACTCCCATTGTCATTCAAACTCAATGCTTTCCCATTGTCATTCGAATAATGCTCTCCCATTGTCATTCAAACTCAATGCTTTCCCATTGTCATTCGAATAATGCTCTCCCATTGTCATTCAAACTCAAAGCACTCCCATTATCATTCAAACTCAATGAGCTCACATTGTCATTCAAACTCAATGCACTCCCATTGTCATTCAAACTCAATGCATTCCCATTGTCATTCAAACTCAATGCTCTCCCATTGTCATTCAAACTCAATGCTTTCCCATTGTCATTCGAATAATGCTCTCCCATTTTCTTTCAAACTCAAAGCACTCCCATTGTCATTCAAACTCAATGCTTTCCCATTGTCATTCAAACTCAATGAGCTCACATTGTCATTCAAACACAATGCTCTCCCATTGTCATTCAAACTCAATGTTCTCCCATTGTCATTCAAACTCAATGCACTCCCATTGTCATTCAAACTCAATGCTTTCCCATTGTCATTCGAATAATGCTCTCCCATTGTCATTCAAACTCAATGCTTTCCCATTGTCATTCAAACTCAATGCTCTCCCATTGTCATTCAAACTCAATGCTTTCCCATTGTCATTCAAACTCAATGCTTTCCCATTGTCATTCAAACTCAATGCTTTCCCATTGTCATTCAAACTCAATGCTCTCCCATTGTCATTCGAACAATGCTCTCCCATTGTCATTCAAACTCAATGCTTTCCCATTGTCATTCGAATAATGCTCTCCCATTGTCATTCAAACTCAAAGCACTCCCATTGTCATTCGAACTCAAAGAGCTCACATTGTCATTCACACTCAATGCTCTCCCATTGTCATTCAAACTCAATGCACTCCCATTGTCATTCAAACTCAATACTCTCCCATTGTCATTCAAACTCAATGCTCTCCCATTGTCATTCAAACTCAATGCTCTCCCATTGTCATTCGAACAATGCTCTCCCATTGTCATTCAAACTCAATGTACTCTCATTGTCAATCAAACTCAATGCTCTCACAATGTCATTCAAACTCAATGCACTCCCATTGTCATTCGAACAATGCTCTCCCATTGACATTCAAACTCAATGTACTCCCATTGTCATTCAAACTCAATGCTCTCCCATTGTCATTCAAACTCAATGCACTCCCATTGTCATTCAAACTCAAAAAACTCCCATTGTCATTCGAACAATGCTCTCACATTGTCATTCAAACTCAATGAGCTCACAATGTCATTCAAACTCAATGCACTCCCATTGGCATTCAAACTCAATGCATTCCCATTGTCATTCGAACAATGCTCTCCCATTGTCATTCAAACTCAATGCTTTCCCATTGTCATTCAAACTCAATGCTCTCCCATTGTCATTCAACTCAATGAGCTCACATTGTCATTCAAACTCAAAGCACTCCCATTGTCATTCGAACAATGCTCTCCCATTGTCATTCAAACTCAATGCTTTCCCATTGTCATTCAAACTCAATGCTCTCCCATTGTCATTCAAACTCAATGAGCTCACATTGTCATTCAAACTCAATGCATTCCCATTGACATTCGAACAATGCTCTCCCATTGTCATTCAAACTCAATGCTTTCCCATTGTAATTCAAACTCAATGCTCTCCCATTGTCATTCAAACTCAATGTTCTCCCATTGTCATTCAAACTCAAAGCACTCCCATTGTCATTCAAACTCAATGCACTCCCATTCTCATTCGAACTCAATGAGCTCACATTGTCATTCAAACTCAATGCTCTCCCATTGTCATTCAAACTCAATACTTTCCCATTGTCATTCGAACAATGCTCTCCCATTGTCATTCGAACAATGCTCTCCCATTGTCATTCTAACTCAAAGAGCTCACATTGTCATTCAAACTCAATGCACTCCCATTGTCATTCAAACACAATGCTTTCCCATTCTCATTCGAACAATGCTCTCCCATTGTCATTCAAACTCAATGCTTTCCCATTGTCATTCGAACAATGCTCTCCCATTGTCATTCGAACTCAACGCTCTCCCCTTGTCATTCAAAGTCAATGCTTTCCCATTGTCATTCAAACTCAACGCTCTCCCATTGTCATTCAAACTCAATGCATTCCCATTCTCATTCGAACAATGCTCTCCCATTGTCATTCAAACTCAACGCTCTCCCATTGTCATTCAAACTCAATGCATTCCCATTCTCATTCGAACAATGCTCTCCCATTGTCATTCAAACTCAATGCTCTCCCATTGTCATTCAAACTCAATGCTTTCCCATTGTCATTCAAACTCAATGAGCTCACATTGTCATTCAAACACAATGCTCTCCCATTATCATTCAAACTCAATGCTCTCCCATTGTCATTCAAACTGAATGCACTCCCATTGTCATTCAAACTCAATGCTTTCCCATTGTCATTCGAATAATGCTCTCCCATTGTCATTCAAACTCAAAGCACTCCCATTATCATTCAAACTCAATGAGCTCACATTGTCATTCAAACTCAATGCTCTCCCATTGTCATTCAAACTCAATGCATTCCCATTGTCATTCGAACAATGCTGTCCCATTGTCATTCAAACTCAATGCTCTCCCATTGTCATTCAAACTCAATGCTTTCCCATTGTCATTCGAATAATGCACTCCCATTTTCTTTCAAACTCAAAGCACTCCCATTGTCATTCAAACTCAATGCTCTCCCATTGTCATTCAAACTCAATGCTCTCCCATTGTCATTCAAACTCAATGCTCTCCCATTGTCATTCAAACTCAATGCTTTCCCATTGTCATTCAAACTCAATGAGCTCACATTGTCATTCAAACACAATGCTCTCCCATTGTCATTCAAACTCAATGCTCTCCCATTGTCATTCAAACTCAATGCACTCCCATTGTCATTCAAACTCAATGCTTTCCCATTGTCATTCGAATAATGCTCTCCCATTGTCATTCAAACTCAAAGCACTCCCATTGTCATTCAAACTCAATGAGCTCACATTGTCATTCAAACTCAATGCATTCCCATTCTCATTCGAACAATGCTCTCCCATTGTCATTCAAACTCAACGCTCTCCCATTGTCATTCAAACTCAATGCATTCCCATTCTCATTCGAACAATGCTCTCCCATTGTAATTCAAACTCAATGCTCTCCCATTGTCATTCAAACTCAATGTTCTCCCATTGTCATTCAAACTCAAAGCACTCCCATTGTCATTCAAACTCAATGCACTCCCATTCTCATTCGAACTCAATGAGCTCACATTGTCATTCAAACTCAATGCTCTCCCATTGTCATTCAAACTCAATACTTTCCCATTGTCATTTGAACAATGCTCTCCCATTGTCATTCGAACAATGCTCTCCCATTGTCATTCTAACTCAAAGAGCTCACATTGTCATTCAAACTCAATGCACTCCCATTGTCATTCAAACACAATGCTTTCCCATTCTCATTCGAACAATGCTCTCCCATTGTCATTCAAACTCAATGCTTTCCCATTGTCATTCGAACAATGCTCTCCCATTGTCATTCGAACTCAACGCTCTCCCCTTGTCATTCAAAGTCAATGCTTTCCCATTGTCATTCAAACTCAACGCTCTCCCATTGTCATTCAAACTCAATGCATTCCCATTCTCATTCGAACAATGCTCTCCCATTGTCATTCAAACTCAACGCTCTCCCATTGTCATTCAAACTCAATGCATTCCCATTCTCATTCGAACAATGCTCTCCCATTGTCATTCAAACTCAATGCTCTCCCATTGTCATTCAAACTCAATGCTTTCCCATTGTCATTCAAACTCAATGAGCTCACATTGTCATTCAAACACAATGCTCTCCCATTATCATTCAAACTCAATGCTCTCCCATTGTCATTCAAACTGAATGCACTCCCATTGTCATTCAAACTCAATGCTTTCCCATTGTCATTCGAATAATGCTCTCCCATTGTCATTCAAACTCAAAGCACTCCCATTATCATTCAAACTCAATGAGCTCACATTGTCATTCAAACTCAATGCTCTCCCATTGTCATTCAAACTCAATGCATTCCCATTGTCATTCGAACAATGCTGTCCCATTGTCATTCAAACTCAATGCTCGCCCATTGTCATTCAAACTCAATGCTTTCCCATTGTCATTCGAATAATGCACTCCCATTTTCTTTCAAACTCAAAGCACTCCCATTGTCATTCAAACTCAATGCTCTCCCATTGTCATTCAAACTCAATGCTCTCCCATTGTCATTCAAACTCAATGCTCTCCCATTGTCATTCAAACTCAATGCTTTCCCATTGTCATTCAAACTCAATGAGCTCACATTGTCATTCAAACACAATGCTCTCCCATTGTCATTCAAACTCAATGCTCTCCCATTGTCATTCAAACTCAATGCACTCCCATTGTCATTCAAACTCAATGCTTTCCCATTGTCATTCGAATAATGCTCTCCCATTGTCATTCAAACTCAAAGCACTCCCATTGTCATTCAAACTCAATGAGCTCACATTGCATTCAAACTCAATGCACTCCCATTGTCATTCGAACTCAGTGCTCTCCCATTGTCTTTCAATCTCAATGCTCGCCCATTGTCATTCAAACTCAATGCTCGACCATTGTCATTCAAACTCAACGCTCTCCCATTGTCATTCAAACTCAACGCTCTCCCATTGTCATTCAAACTCAATGATTTCCCATTGTCATTCAAACTCAATGCTTTCCCATTGTCATTCAAACTCAATGCTCTCCCATTGTCATTCAAACTCAATGCTTTCCAATTGTCATTCAAACTCAATGCTCTCCCATTGTCATTCAAACTCAATGCTTTCCCATTGTCATTCAAACTCAATGCTTTCCCATTGTCATTCAAACTCAATGCTCTCCCATTGTCATTCAAACTCAATGCTTTCCCATTGTCATTCAAACTCAATGCTCTCCCATTGTCATTCAAACTCAATGCTTTCCCATTGTCATTCAAACTCAATGCTTTCCCATTGTCATTCAAACTCAATGCTTTCCCATTGTCATTCAAACTCAATGCTCTCCCATTGTCATTCGAACAATGCTCTCCCATTGTCATTCAAACTCAATGCTTTCCCATTGTCATTCGAATAATGCTCTCCCATTGTCATTCAAACTCAAAGCACTCCCATTGTCATTCGAACTCAAAGAGCTCACATTGTCATTCACACTCAATGCTCTCCCATTGTCAATCAAACTCAATGCTCTCCCAATGTCATTCAAACTCAATGCACTCCCATTGTCATTCAAACTCAATGCATTCCCATTCTCATTCGAACAATGCTCTCCCATTGTCATTCAAACTCAATGCATTCCCATTCTCATTCGAACAATGCTCTCCCATTGTCATTCAAACTCAATGCTCTCCCTTTGTCATTCAAACTCAATGCTTTCCCGTTGTCATTCAAACTCAATGCTTTCCCATTGTCATTCAAACTCAATGAGCTCACATTGTCATTCAAACACAATGCTTTCCCATTATCATTCAAACTCAATGCTCTCCCATTGTCATTCAAACTGAATGCACTCCCATTGTCATTCAAACTCAATGCTTTCCCATTGTCATTCGAATAATGCTCTCCCATTGTCATTCAAACTCAATGCTTTCCCATTGTCATTCGAATAATGCTCTCCCATTGTCATTCAAACTCAAAGCACTCCCATTATCATTCAAACTCAATGAGCTCACATTGTCATTCAAACTCAATGCACTCCCATTGTCATTCAAACTCAATGCATTCCCATTGTCATTCAAACTCAATGCTCTCCCATTGTCATTCAAACTCAATGCTTTCCCATTGTCATTCGAATAATGCTCTCCCATTTTCTTTCAAACTCAAAGCACTCCCATTGTCATTCAAACTCAATGCTTTCCCATTGTCATTCAAACTCAATGAGCTCACATTGTCATTCAAACACAATGCTCTCCCATTGTCATTCAAACTCAATGTTCTCCCATTGTCATTCAAACTCAATGCACTCCCATTGTCATTCAAACTCAATGCTTTCCCATTGTCATTCGAATAATGCTCTCCCATTGTCATTCAAACTCAATGCTTTCCCATTGTCATTCAAACTCAATGCTCTCCCATTGTCATTCAAACTCAATGCTTTCCCATTGTCATTCAAACTCAATGCTTTCCCATTGTCATTCAAACTCAATGCTTTCCCATTGTCATTCAAACTCAATGCTCTCCCATTGTCATTCGAACAATGCTCTCCCATTGTCATTCAAACTCAATGCTTTCCCATTGTCATTCGAATAATGCTCTCCCATTGTCATTCAAACTCAAAGCACTCCCATTGTCATTCGAACTCAAAGAGCTCACATTGTCATTCACACTCAATGCTCTCCCATTGTCATTCAAACTCAATGCACTCCCATTGTCATTCAAACTCAATACTCTCCCATTGTCATTCAAACTCAATGCTCTCCCATTGTCATTCAAACTCAATGCTCTCCCATTGTCATTCGAACAATGCTCTCCCATTGTCATTCAAACTCAATGTACTCTCATTGTCAATCAAACTCAATGCTCTCACAATGTCATTCAAACTCAATGCACTCCCATTGTCATTCGAACAATGCTCTCCCATTGACATTCAAACTCAATGTACTCCCATTGTCATTCAAACTCAATGCTCTCCCATTGTCATTCAAACTCAATGCACTCCCATTGTCATTCAAACTCAAAAAACTCCCATTGTCATTCGAACAATGCTCTCACATTGTCATTCAAACTCAATGAGCTCACAATGTCATTCAAACTCAATGCACTCCCATTGGCATTCAAACTCAATGCATTCCCATTGTCATTCGAACAATGCTCTCCCATTGTCATTCAAACTCAATGCTTTCCCATTGTCATTCAAACTCAATGCTCTCCCATTGTCATTCAACTCAATGAGCTCACATTGTCATTCAAACTCAAAGCACTCCCATTGTCATTCGAACAATGCTCTCCCATTGTCATTCAAACTCAATGCTTTCCCATTGTCATTCAAACTCAATGCTCTCCCATTGTCATTCAAACTCAATGAGCTCACATTGTCATTCAAACTCAATGCATTCCCATTGACATTCGAACAATGCTCTCCCATTGTCATTCAAACTCAATGCTTTCCCATTGTAATTCAAACTCAATGCTCTCCCATTGTCATTCAAACTCAATGTTCTCCCATTGTCATTCAAACTCAAAGCACTCCCATTGTCATTCAAACTCAATGCACTCCCATTCTCATTCGAACTCAATGAGCTCACATTGTCATTCAAACTCAATGCTCTCCCATTGTCATTCAAACTCAATACTTTCCCATTGTCATTCGAACAATGCTCTCCCATTGTCATTCGAACAATGCTCTCCCATTGTCATTCTAACTCAAAGAGCTCACATTGTCATTCAAACTCAATGCACTCCCATTGTCATTCAAACACAATGCTTTCCCATTCTCATTCGAACAATGCTCTCCCATTGTCATTCAAACTCAATGCTTTCCCATTGTCATTCGAACAATGCTCTCCCATTGTCATTCGAACTCAACGCTCTCCCCTTGTCATTCAAAGTCAATGCTTTCCCATTGTCATTCAAACTCAACGCTCTCCCATTGTCATTCAAACTCAATGCATTCCCATTCTCATTCGAACAATGCTCTCCCATTGTCATTCAAACTCAACGCTCTCCCATTGTCATTCAAACTCAATGCATTCCCATTCTCATTCGAACAATGCTCTCCCATTGTCATTCAAACTCAATGCTCTCCCATTGTCATTCAAACTCAATGCTTTCCCATTGTCATTCAAACTCAATGAGCTCACATTGTCATTCAAACACAATGCTCTCCCATTATCATTCAAACTCAATGCTCTCCCATTGTCATTCAAACTGAATGCACTCCCATTGTCATTCAAACTCAATGCTTTCCCATTGTCATTCGAATAATGCTCTCCCATTGTCATTCAAACTCAAAGCACTCCCATTATCATTCAAACTCAATGAGCTCACATTGTCATTCAAACTCAATGCTCTCCCATTGTCATTCAAACTCAATGCATTCCCATTGTCATTCGAACAATGCTGTCCCATTGTCATTCAAACTCAATGCTCTCCCATTGTCATTCAAACTCAATGCTTTCCCATTGTCATTCGAATAATGCACTCCCATTTTCTTTCAAACTCAAAGCACTCCCATTGTCATTCAAACTCAATGCTCTCCCATTGTCATTCAAACTCAATGCTCTCCCATTGTCATTCAAACTCAATGCTCTCCCATTGTCATTCAAACTCAATGCTTTCCCATTGTCATTCAAACTCAATGAGCTCACATTGTCATTCAAACACAATGCTCTCCCATTGTCATTCAAACTCAATGCTCTCCCATTGTCATTCAAACTCAATGCACTCCCATTGTCATTCAAACTCAATGCTTTCCCATTGTCATTCGAATAATGCTCTCCCATTGTCATTCAAACTCAAAGCACTCCCATTGTCATTCAAACTCAATGAGCTCACATTGTCATTCAAACTCAATGCATTCCCATTCTCATTCGAACAATGCTCTCCCATTGTCATTCAAACTCAACGCTCTCCCATTGTCATTCAAACTCAATGCATTCCCATTCTCATTCGAACAATGCTCTCCCATTGTAATTCAAACTCAATGCTCTCCCATTGTCATTCAAACTCAATGTTCTCCCATTGTCATTCAAACTCAAAGCACTCCCATTGTCATTCAAACTCAATGCACTCCCATTCTCATTCGAACTCAATGAGCTCACATTGTCATTCAAACTCAATGCTCTCCCATTGTCATTCAAACTCAATACTTTCCCATTGTCATTTGAACAATGCTCTCCCATTGTCATTCGAACAATGCTCTCCCATTGTCATTCTAACTCAAAGAGCTCACATTGTCATTCAAACTCAATGCACTCCCATTGTCATTCAAACACAATGCTTTCCCATTCTCATTCGAACAATGCTCTCCCATTGTCATTCAAACTCAATGCTTTCCCATTGTCATTCGAACAATGCTCTCCCATTGTCATTCGAACTCAACGCTCTCCCCTTGTCATTCAAAGTCAATGCTTTCCCATTGTCATTCAAACTCAACGCTCTCCCATTGTCATTCAAACTCAATGCATTCCCATTCTCATTCGAACAATGCTCTCCCATTGTCATTCAAACTCAACGCTCTCCCATTGTCATTCAAACTCAATGCATTCCCATTCTCATTCGAACAATGCTCTCCCATTGTCATTCAAACTCAATGCTCTCCCATTGTCATTCAAACTCAATGCTTTCCCATTGTCATTCAAACTCAATGAGCTCACATTGTCATTCAAACACAATGCTCTCCCATTATCATTCAAACTCAATGCTCTCCCATTGTCATTCAAACTGAATGCACTCCCATTGTCATTCAAACTCAATGCTTTCCCATTGTCATTCGAATAATGCTCTCCCATTGTCATTCAAACTCAAAGCACTCCCATTATCATTCAAACTCAATGAGCTCACATTGTCATTCAAACTCAATGCTCTCCCATTGTCATTCAAACTCAATGCATTCCCATTGTCATTCGAACAATGCTGTCCCATTGTCATTCAAACTCAATGCTCGCCCATTGTCATTCAAACTCAATGCTTTCCCATTGTCATTCGAATAATGCACTCCCATTTTCTTTCAAACTCAAAGCACTCCCATTGTCATTCAAACTCAATGCTCTCCCATTGTCATTCAAACTCAATGCTCTCCCATTGTCATTCAAACTCAATGCTCTCCCATTGTCATTCAAACTCAATGCTTTCCCATTGTCATTCAAACTCAATGAGCTCACATTGTCATTCAAACACAATGCTCTCCCATTGTCATTCAAACTCAATGCTCTCCCATTGTCATTCAAACTCAATGCACTCCCATTGTCATTCAAACTCAATGCTTTCCCATTGTCATTCGAATAATGCTCTCCCATTGTCATTCAAACTCAAAGCACTCCCATTGTCATTCAAACTCAATGAGCTCACATTGCATTCAAACTCAATGCACTCCCATTGTCATTCGAACTCAGTGCTCTCCCATTGTCTTTCAATCTCAATGCTCGCCCATTGTCATTCAAACTCAATGCTCGACCATTGTCATTCAAACTCAACGCTCTCCCATTGTCATTCAAACTCAACGCTCTCCCATTGTCATTCAAACTCAATGATTTCCCATTGTCATTCAAACTCAATGCTTTCCCATTGTCATTCAAACTCAATGCTCTCCCATTGTCATTCAAACTCAATGCTTTCCAATTGTCATTCAAACTCAATGCTCTCCCATTGTCATTCAAACTCAATGCTTTCCCATTGTCATTCAAACTCAATGCTTTCCCATTGTCATTCAAACTCAATGCTCTCCCATTGTCATTCAAACTCAATGCTTTCCCATTGTCATTCAAACTCAATGCTCTCCCATTGTCATTCAAACTCAATGCTTTCCCATTGTCATTCAAACTCAATGCTTTCCCATTGTCATTCAAACTCAATGCTTTCCCATTGTCATTCAAACTCAATGCTCTCCCATTGTCATTCGAACAATGCTCTCCCATTGTCATTCAAACTCAATGCTTTCCCATTGTCATTCGAATAATGCTCTCCCATTGTCATTCAAACTCAAAGCACTCCCATTGTCATTCGAACTCAAAGAGCTCACATTGTCATTCACACTCAATGCTCTCCCATTGTCATTCAAACTCAATGCACTCCCATTGTCATTCAAACTCAATACTCTCCCATTGTCATTCAAACTCAATGCTCTCCCATTGTCATTCAAACTCAATGCTCTCCCATTGTCATTTGAACAATGCTCTCCCATTGTCATTCAAACTCAATGTACTCTCATTGTCAATCAAACTCAATGCTCTCCCAATGTCATTCAAACTCAATGCACTCCCATTGTCATTCAAACTCAATGCATTCCCATTCTCATTCGAACAATGCTCTCCCATTGTCATTCAAACTCAATGCATTCCCATTCTCATTCGAACAATGCTCTCCCATTGTCATTCAAACTCAATGCTCTCCCTTTGTCATTCAAACTCAATGCTTTCCCGTTGTCATTCAAACTCAATGCTTTCCCATTGTCATTCAAACTCAATGAGCTCACATTGTCATTCAAACACAATGCTTTCCCATTATCATTCAAACTCAATGCTCTCCCATTGTCATTCAAACTGAATGCACTCCCATTGTCATTCAAACTCAATGCTTTCCCATTGTCATTCGAATAATGCTCTCCCATTGTCATTCAAACTCAATGCTTTCCCATTGTCATTCGAATAATGCTCTCCCATTGTCATTCAAACTCAAAGCACTCCCATTATCATTCAAACTCAATGAGCTCACATTGTCATTCAAACTCAATGCACTCCCATTGTCATTCAAACTCAATGCATTCCCATTGTCATTCAAACTCAATGCTCTCCCATTGTCATTCAAACTCAATGCTTTCCCATTGTCATTCGAATAATGCTCTCCCATTTTCTTTCAAACTCAAAGCACTCCCATTGTCATTCAAACTCAATGCTTTCCCATTGTCATTCAAACTCAATGAGCTCACATTGTCATTCAAACACAATGCTCTCCCATTGTCATTCAAACTCAATGTTCTCCCATTGTCATTCAAACTCAATGCACTCCCATTGTCATTCAAACTCAATGCTTTCCCATTGTCATTCGAATAATGCTCTCCCATTGTCATTCAAACTCAATGCTTTCCCATTGTCATTCAAACTCAATGCTCTCCCATTGTCATTCAAACTCAATGCTTTCCCATTGTCATTCAAACTCAATGCTTTCCCATTGTCATTCAAACTCAATGCTTTCCCATTGTCATTCAAACTCAATGCTCTCCCATTGTCATTCGAACAATGCTCTCCCATTGTCATTCAAACTCAATGCTTTCCCATTGTCATTCGAATAATGCTCTCCCATTGTCATTCAAACTCAAAGCACTCCCATTGTCATTCGAACTCAAAGAGCTCACATTGTCATTCACACTCAATGCTCTCCCATTGTCATTCAAACTCAATGCACTCCCATTGTCATTCAAACTCAATACTCTCCCATTGTCATTCAAACTCAATGCTCTCCCATTGTCATTCAAACTCAATGCTCTCCCATTGTCATTCGAACAATGCTCTCCCATTGTCATTCAAACTCAATGTACTCTCATTGTCAATCAAACTCAATGCTCTCACAATGTCATTCAAACTCAATGCACTCCCATTGTCATTCAAACTCAATGCATTCCCATTCTCATTCGAACAATGCTCTCCCATTGTCATTCAAACTCAATGCATTCCCATTCTCATTCGAACAATGCTCTCCCATTGTCATTCAAACTCAATGCTCTCCCTTTGTCATTCAAACTCAATGCTTTCCCGTTGTCATTCAAACTCAATGCTTTCCCATTGTCATTCAAACTCAATGAGCTCACATTGTCATTCAAACACAATGCTTTCCCATTATCATTCAAACTCAATGCTCTCCCATTGTCATTCAAACTGAATGCACTCCCATTGTCATTCAAACTCAATGCTTTCCCATTGTCATTCGAATAATGCTCTCCCATTGTCATTCAAACTCAAAGCACTCCCATTATCATTCAAACTCAATGAGCTCACATTGTCATTCAAACTCAATGCACTCCCATTGTCATTCAAACTCAATGCATTCCCATTGTCATTCAAACTCAATGCTCTCCCATTGTCATTCAAACTCAATGCTTTCCCATTGTCATTCGAATAATGCTCTCCCATTTTCTTTCAAACTCAAAGCACTCCCATTGTCATTCAAACTCAATGCTTTCCCATTGTCATTCAAACTCAATGAGCTCACATTGTCATTCAAACACAATGCTCTCCCATTGTCATTCAAACTCAATGTTCTCCCATTGTCATTCAAACTCAATGCACTCCCATTGTCATTCAAACTCAATGCTTTCCCATTGTCATTCGAATAATGCTCTCCCTTTGTCATTCAAACTCAAAGCACTCCCATTGTCATTCAAACTCAATGCACTCCCATTGTCATTCGAACTCAGTGCTCTCCCATTGTCTTTCAATCTCAATGCTCGCCCATTGTCATTCAAACTCAATGCTCGCCCATTGTCATTCAAAATCAACGCTCTCCCATTGTAATTCAAACTCAATGAGCTCACATTGTCATTCAAACTCAATGCACTCCCATTGTCATTCAAACTCAATGCATTCCCATTGTCATTCAAACTCAATGCTTTCCCATTGTCATTCAAACTCAATGAGCTCACATTGTCATTCAAACTCAATGCTCTCCCATTGTCATTCAAACTCAATGAGCTCACATTGTCATTCAAACTCAATGCTTTCCCATTGTCATTCGAATAATGCTCTCCCATTGTCATTCAAACTCAAAGCACTCCCATTGTCATTCAAACTCAATGAGCTCACATTGTCATTCAAACTCAATGCACTCCCATTGTCATTCGAACTCAGTGCTCTCCCATTGTCTTTCAATCTCAATGCTCGCCCATTGTCATTCAAACTCAATGCTCGCCCATTGTCATTCAAACTCAACGCTCTCCCATTGTCATTGAAATCAATCTTCTCCCATTGTCATTGAAACAATGATCTACCATTTTCATTGCAACTCAATTCTCCCATTATCACTGGAACTCAATACTCTCTGTTTGTCATTCGAACTCAATGCTCTCCCTTTCTCATTCAAACAATGGTCTCCCATTGTCATTCAAAATCGATGCTCTCCCATTGTCATTCAAACTCAATGCTCTCCCATTGTCATTCAAACTCAATGCTTTCCAATTGTCATTCAAACTCAATGCTCTCCCATTGTCATTCAAACTCAATGCTTTCCCATTGTCATTCAAACTCAATGCTTTCACATTGTCATTCAAACTCAATGCTCTCCCATTGTCATTCAAATTCAATGCTTTCCCATTGTCATTCAAACTCAATGCTCTCCCATTGTCATTCGAACAATGCTCTCCCATTGTCATTCAAACTCAATGCTTTCCCATTGTCATTCAAACTCAATGCTTTCCCATTGTCATTCAAACTCAATGCTCTCCCATTGTCATTCAAACTCAATGCTTTCCCATTGTCATTCAAACTCAATGCTCTCCCATTGTCATTCGAACAATGCTCTCCCATTGTCATTCAAACTCAATGCTTTCCCATTTTCATTCGAATAATGCTCTCCCATTGTCATTCAAACTCAAAGCACTCCCATTGACATTCAAACTCAATGAGCTCACATTGTCATTCAAACTCAATGCACTCCCATTGTCATTCAAACTCAATGCACTCCCATTCTCATTCGAACTCAAAGAGCTCACATTGTCATTCACACTCAATGCTCTCCCATTGTCATTCAAACTCAATGCACTCCCATTGTCATTCAAACTCAATACTCTCCCATTGTCCTTCAAACTCAATGCTCTCCCATTGTCATTCAAACTCAATGCACTCCCATTGTCATTCAAACTCAATACTCTCCCATTGTCATTCAAACTCAATGCTCTCCCATTGTCATTCAAACTCAATGCTCTCCCATTGTCATTCGAACAATGCTCTCCCATTGTCATTCAAACTCAATGTACTCCCATTGTCATTCAAACTCAATGCTCTCCCATTGTCATTCAAACTCAATGCACTCCCATTGTCATTCAAACTCAAAAAACTCCCATTGTCATTCGAACAATGCTCTCCCATTGTCATTCAAACTCAATGCTCTCCCATTGTCATTCAAACTCAATGAGCTCACAATGTCATTCAAACTCAATGCACTCCCATTGTCATTCAAACTCAATGCATTCCCATTCTCATTCGAACAATGCTCTCCCATTGTCATTCAAACTCAATGCATTCCCATTCTCATTCGAACAATACTCTCCCATTGTCATTCAAACTCAATGCTCTCCCATTGTCATTCAAACTCAATGCTCTCCCATTGTCATTCGAACAATGCTCTCCCATTGTCATTCAAACTCAATGTACTCCCATTGTCATTCAAACTCAATGCTCTCCCATTGTCATTCAAACTCAATGCACTCCCATTGTCATTCAAACTCAATGCATTCCCATTGTCATTCAAACTCAATGCTTTCCCATTGTCATTCAAACTCAATGAGCTCACATTGTCATTCAAACACAATGCTCTCCCATTATCATTCAAACTCAATGCTCTCCCATTGTCATTCAAACTCAATGCTTTCCCATTGTCATTCGAACTCAATGCTTTCCCATTGTCATTCAAACTCAATGCTTTCCCATTGTCATTCAAACTCAATGAGCTCACATTGTCATTCAAACACAATGCTCTCCCATTATCATTCAAACTGAATGCACTCCCATTGTCATTCAAACTCAATGCTTTCCCACTGTCATTCGAATAATGCTCTCCCATTGTCATTCAAACTCAAAGCACTCCCATTATCATTCAAACTCAATGAGCTCACATTGTCATTCAAACTCAATGCACTCCCATTGTCATTTAAACTCAATGCATTCCCATTGTCATTCGAACAATGCTGTCCCATTGTCATTCAAAATCAATGCACTCCCATTGTCATTCAAACTCAAAGCTCTCCCATTGTCATTCAAACTCAATGCTTTCCCATTGTCATTCAAACTCAATGAGCTCACATTGTCATTCAAACACAATGCTCTCCCATTGTCATTCAAACTCAATGCTCTCCATTGTCATTCAAACTCAATGCACTCCCATTGTCATTCAAACTCAATGCTTTCCCATTGTCATTCGAATAATGCTCTCCCATTGTCATTCAAACTCAAAGCACTCCCATTGTCATTCAAACTCAATGAGCTCACATTGTCATTCAAACTCAATGCACTCCCATTGTCATTCGAACTCAGTGCTCTCCCATTGTCTTTCAATCTCAATGCTCGCCCATTGTCATTCAAACTCAATGCTCGCCCATTGTCATTCAAACTCAACGCTCTCCCATTGTCATTGAAATCAATCTTCTCCCATTGTCATTGAAACAATGATCTACCATTTTCATTGCAACTCAATTCACTCCCATTATCACTGGAGCTCAATACTCTCTGTTTGTCATTCGAACTCAATGCTCTCCCTTTCTCATTCAAACAATGGTCTCCCATTGTCATTCAAAATCGATGCTCTCCCATTGTCATTCGAACAATGCTCTCCCATTGTCATTCAAACTCAATGCTTTCCAATTGTCATTCAAACTCAATGCTCTCCCATTGTCATTCAAACTCAATGCTTTCCCATTGTCATTCAAACTCAATGCTCTCCCATTGTCATTCAAACTCAATGCATTCCCATTCTCATTCGAACAATGCTCTCCCATTGTCATTCAAAGTCAATGCATTCCCATTCTCATTCGAACAATGCTCTCCCATTGTCATTCAAACTCAATGCTCTCCCTTTGTCATTCAAACTCAATGCTTTCCCGTTGTCATTCAAACTCAATGCTTTCCCATTGTCATTCAAACTCAATGAGCTCACATTGTCATTCAAACACAATGCTTTCCCATTATCATTCAAACTCAATGCTCTCCCATTGTCATTCAAACTGAATGCACTCCCATTGTCATTCAAACTCAATGCTTTCCCATTGTCATTCGAATAATGCTCTCCCATTGTCATTCAAACTCAATGCTTTCCCATTGTCATTCGAATAATGCTCTCCCATTGTCATTCAAACTCAAAGCACTCCCATTATCATTCAAACTCAATGAGCTCACATTGTCATTCAAACTCAATGCACTCCCATTGTCATTCAAACTCAATGCATTCCCATTGTCATTCAAACTCAATGCTCTCCCATTGTCATTCAAACTCAATGCTTTCCCATTGTCATTCGAATAATGCTCTCCCATTTTCTTTCAAACTCAAAGCACTCCCATTGTCATTCAAACTCAATGCTTTCCCATTGTCATTCAAACTCAATGAGCTCACATTGTCATTCAAACACAATGCTCTCCCATTGTCATTCAAACTCAATGTTCTCCCATTGTCATTCAAACTCAATGCACTCCCATTGTCATTCAAACTCAATGCTTTCCCATTGTCATTCGAATAATGCTCTCCCATTGTCATTCAAACTCAATGCTTTCCCATTGTCATTCAAACTCAATGCTCTCCCATTGTCATTCAAACTCAATGCTTTCCCATTGTCATTCAAACTCAATGCTTTCCCATTGTCATTCAAACTCAATGCTTTCCCATTGTCATTCAAACTCAATGCTCTCCCATTGTCATTCGAACAATGCTCTCCCATTGTCATTCAAACTCAATGCTTTCCCATTGTCATTCGAATAATGCTCTCCCATTGTCATTCAAACTCAAAGCACTCCCATTGTCATTCGAACTCAAAGAGCTCACATTGTCATTCACACTCAATGCTCTCCCATTGTCATTCAAACTCAATGCACTCCCATTGTCATTCAAACTCAATACTCTCCCATTGTCATTCAAACTCAATGCTCTCCCATTGTCATTCAAACTCAATGCTCTCCCATTGTCATTCGAACAATGCTCTCCCATTGTCATTCAAACTCAATGTACTCTCATTGTCAATCAAACTCAATGCTCTCACAATGTCATTCAAACTCAATGCACTCCCATTGTCATTCAAACTCAATGCATTCCCATTCTCATTCGAACAATGCTCTCCCATTGTCATTCAAACTCAATGCATTCCCATTCTCATTCGAACAATGCTCTCCCATTGTCATTCAAACTCAATGCTCTCCCTTTGTCATTCAAACTCAATGCTTTCCCGTTGTCATTCAAACTCAATGCTTTCCCATTGTCATTCAAACTCAATGAGCTCACATTGTCATTCAAACACAATGCTTTCCCATTATCATTCAAACTCAATGCTCTCCCATTGTCATTCAAACTGAATGCACTCCCATTGTCATTCAAACTCAATGCTTTCCCATTGTCATTCGAATAATGCTCTCCCATTGTCATTCAAACTCAAAGCACTCCCATTATCATTCAAACTCAATGAGCTCACATTGTCATTCAAACTCAATGCACTCCCATTGTCATTTAAACTCAATGCATTCCCATTGTCATTCGAACAATGCTGTCCCATTGTCATTCAAAATCAATGCACTCCCATTGTCATTCAAACTCAAAGCTCTCCCATTGTCATTCAAACTCAATGCTTTCCCATTGTCATTCAAACTCAATGAGCTCACATTGTCATTCAAACACAATGCTCTCCCATTGTCATTCAAACTCAATGCTCTCCATTGTCATTCAAACTCAATGCACTCCCATTGTCATTCAAACTCAATGCTTTCCCATTGTCATTCGAATAATGCTCTCCCATTGTCATTCAAACTCAAAGCACTCCCATTGTCATTCAAACTCAATGAGCTCACATTGTCATTCAAACTCAATGCACTCCCATTGTCATTCGAACTCAGTGCTCTCCCATTGTCTTTCAATCTCAATGCTCGCCCATTGTCATTCAAACTCAATGCTCGCCCATTGTCATTCAAACTCAACGCTCTCCCATTGTCATTGAAATCAATCTTCTCCCATTGTCATTGAAACAATGATCTACCATTTTCATTGCAACTCAATTCACTCCCATTATCACTGGAACTCAATACTCTCTGTTTGTCATTCGAACTCAATGCTCTCCCTTTCTCATTCAAACAATGGTCTCCCATTGTCATTCAAAATCGATGCTCTCCCATTGTCATTCGAACAATGCTCTCCCATTGTCATTCAAACTCAATGCTTTCCAATTGTCATTCAAACTCAATGCTCTCCCATTGTCATTCAAACTCAATGCTTTCCCATTGTCATTCAAACTCAATGCTCTCCCATTGTCATTCAAACTCAATGCATTCCCATTCTCATTCGAACAATGCTCTCCCATTGTCATTCAAAGTCAATGCATTCCCATTCTCATTCGAACAATGCTCTCCCATTGTCATTCAAACTCAATGCTCTCCCTTTGTCATTCAAACTCAATGCTTTCCCGTTGTCATTCAAACTCAATGCTTTCCCATTGTCATTCAAACTCAATGAGCTCACATTGTCATTCAAACACAATGCTTTCCCATTATCATTCAAACTCAATGCTCTCCCATTGTCATTCAAACTGAATGCACTCCCATTGTCATTCAAACTCAATGCTTTCCCATTGTCATTCGAATAATGCTCTCCCATTGTCATTCAAACTCAATGCTTTCCCATTGTCATTCGAATAATGCTCTCCCATTGTCATTCAAACTCAAAGCACTCCCATTATCATTCAAACTCAATGAGCTCACATTGTCATTCAAACTCAATGCACTCCCATTGTCATTCAAACTCAATGCATTCCCATTGTCATTCAAACTCAATGCTCTCCCATTGTCATTCAAACTCAATGCTTTCCCATTGTCATTCGAATAATGCTCTCCCATTTTCTTTCAAACTCAAAGCACTCCCATTGTCATTCAAACTCAATGCTTTCCCATTGTCATTCAAACTCAATGAGCTCACATTGTCATTCAAACACAATGCTCTCCCATTGTCATTCAAACTCAATGTTCTCCCATTGTCATTCAAACTCAATGCACTCCCATTGTCATTCAAACTCAATGCTTTCCCATTGTCATTCGAATAATGCTCTCCCATTGTCATTCAAACTCAATGCTTTCCCATTGTCATTCAAACTCAATGCTCTCCCATTGTCATTCAAACTCAATGCTTTCCCATTGTCATTCAAACTCAATGCTTTCCCATTGTCATTCAAACTCAATGCTTTCCCATTGTCATTCAAACTCAATGCTCTCCCATTGTCATTCGAACAATGCTCTCCCATTGTCATTCAAACTCAATGCTTTCCCATTGTCATTCGAATAATGCTCTCCCATTGTCATTCAAACTCAAAGCACTCCCATTGTCATTCGAACTCAAAGAGCTCACATTGTCATTCACACTCAATGCTCTCCCATTGTCATTCAAACTCAATGCACTCCCATTGTCATTCAAACTCAATACTCTCCCATTGTCATTCAAACTCAATGCTCTCCCATTGTCATTCAAACTCAATGCTCTCCCATTGTCATTCGAACAATGCTCTCCCATTGTCATTCAAACTCAATGTACTCTCATTGTCAATCAAACTCAATGCTCTCACAATGTCATTCAAACTCAATGCACTCCCATTGTCATTCAAACTCAATGCATTCCCATTCTCATTCGAACAATGCTCTCCCATTGTCATTCAAACTCAATGCATTCCCATTCTCATTCGAACAATGCTCTCCCATTGTCATTCAAACTCAATGCTCTCCCTTTGTCATTCAAACTCAATGCTTTCCCGTTGTCATTCAAACTCAATGCTTTCCCATTGTCATTCAAACTCAATGAGCTCACATTGTCATTCAAACACAATGCTTTCCCATTATCATTCAAACTCAATGCTCTCCCATTGTCATTCAAACTGAATGCACTCCCATTGTCATTCAAACTCAATGCTTTCCCATTGTCATTCGAATAATGCTCTCCCATTGTCATTCAAACTCAAAGCACTCCCATTATCATTCAAACTCAATGAGCTCACATTGTCATTCAAACTCAATGCACTCCCATTGTCATTCAAACTCAATGCATTCCCATTGTCATTCAAACTCAATGCTCTCCCATTGTCATTCAAACTCAATGCTTTCCCATTGTCATTCGAATAATGCTCTCCCATTTTCTTTCAAACTCAAAGCACTCCCATTGTCATTCAAACTCAATGCTTTCCCATTGTCATTCAAACTCAATGAGCTCACATTGTCATTCAAACACAATGCTCTCCCATTGTCATTCAAACTCAATGTTCTCCCATTGTCATTCAAACTCAATGCACTCCCATTGTCATTCAAACTCAATGCTTTCCCATTGTCATTCGAATAATGCTCTCCCTTTGTCATTCAAACTCAAAGCACTCCCATTGTCATTCAAACTCAATGCACTCCCATTGTCATTCGAACTCAGTGCTCTCCCATTGTCTTTCAATCTCAATGCTCGCCCATTGTCATTCAAACTCAATGCTCGCCCATTGTCATTCAAAATCAACGCTCTCCCATTGTAATTCAAACTCAATGAGCTCACATTGTCATTCAAACTCAATGCACTCCCATTGTCATTCAAACTCAATGCATTCCCATTGTCATTCAAACTCAATGCTTTCCCATTGTCATTCAAACTCAATGAGCTCACATTGTCATTCAAACTCAATGCTCTCCCATTGTCATTCAAACTCAATGAGCTCACATTGTCATTCAAACTCAATGCTTTCCCATTGTCATTCGAATAATGCTCTCCCATTGTCATTCAAACTCAAAGCACTCCCATTGTCATTCAAACTCAATGAGCTCACATTGTCATTCAAACTCAATGCACTCCCATTGTCATTCGAACTCAGTGCTCTCCCATTGTCTTTCAATCTCAATGCTCGCCCATTGTCATTCAAACTCAATGCTCGCCCATTGTCATTCAAACTCAACGCTCTCCCATTGTCATTGAAATCAATCTTCTCCCATTGTCATTGAAACAATGATCTACCATTTTCATTGCAACTCAATTCTCCCATTATCACTGGAACTCAATACTCTCTGTTTGTCATTCGAACTCAATGCTCTCCCTTTCTCATTCAAACAATGGTCTCCCATTGTCATTCAAAATCGATGCTCTCCCATTGTCATTCAAACTCAATGCTCTCCCATTGTCATTCAAACTCAATGCTTTCCAATTGTCATTCAAACTCAATGCTCTCCCATTGTCATTCAAACTCAATGCTTTCCCATTGTCATTCAAACTCAATGCTTTCACATTGTCATTCAAACTCAATGCTCTCCCATTGTCATTCAAACTCAATGCTTTCCCATTGTCATTCAAACTCAATGCTCTCCCATTGTCATTCGAACAATGCTCTCCCATTGTCATTCAAACTCAATGCTTTCCCATTGTCATTCAAACTCAATGCTTTCCCATTGTCATTCAAACTCAATGCTCTCCCATTGTCATTCAAACTCAATGCTTTCCCATTGTCATTCAAACTCAATGCTCTCCCATTGTCATTCGAACAATGCTCTCCCATTGTCATTCAAACTCAATGCTTTCCCATTTTCATTCGAATAATGCTCTCCCATTGTCATTCAAACTCAAAGCACTCCCATTGACATTCAAACTCAATGAGCTCACATTGTCATTCAAACTCAATGCACTCCCATTGTCATTCAAACTCAATGCACTCCCATTCTCATTCGAACTCAAAGAGCTCACATTGTCATTCACACTCAATGCTCTCCCATTGTCATTCAAACTCAATGCACTCCCATTGTCATTCAAACTCAATACTCTCCCATTGTCCTTCAAACTCAATGCTCTCCCATTGTCATTCAAACTCAATGCACTCCCATTGTCATTCAAACTCAATACTCTCCCATTGTCATTCAAACTCAATGCTCTCCCATTGTCATTCAAACTCAATGCTCTCCCATTGTCATTCGAACAATGCTCTCCCATTGTCATTCAAACTCAATGTACTCCCATTGTCATTCAAACTCAATGCTCTCCCATTGTCATTCAAACTCAATGCACTCCCATTGTCATTCAAACTCAAAAAACTCCCATTGTCATTCGAACAATGCTCTCCCATTGTCATTCAAACTCAATGCTCTCCCATTGTCATTCAAACTCAATGAGCTCACAATGTCATTCAAACTCAATGCACTCCCATTGTCATTCAAACTCAATGCATTCCCATTCTCATTCGAACAATGCTCTCCCATTGTCATTCAAACTCAATGCATTCCCATTCTCATTCGAACAATACTCTCCCATTGTCATTCAAACTCAATGCTCTCCCATTGACATTCAAACTCAATGCTCTCCCATTGTCATTCGAACAATGCTCTCCCATTGTCATTCAAACTCAATGTACTCCCATTGTCATTCAAACTCAATGCTCTCCCATTGTCATTCAAACTCAATGCACTCCCATTGTCATTCAAACTCAATGCATTCCCATTGTCATTCAAACTCAATGCTTTCCCATTGTCATTCAAACTCAATGAGCTCACATTGTCATTCAAACACAATGCTCTCCCATTATCATTCAAACTCAATGCTCTCCCATTGTCATTCAAACTCAATGCTTTCCCATTGTCATTCGAACTCAATGCTTTCCCATTGTCATTCAAACTCAATGCTTTCCCATTGTCATTCAAACTCAATGAGCTCACATTGTCATTCAAACACAATGCTCTCCCATTATCATTCAAACTGAATGCACTCCCATTGTCATTCAAACTCAATGCTTTCCCACTGTCATTCGAATAATGCTCTCCCATTGTCATTCAAACTCAAAGGACTCCCATTATCATTCAAACTCAATGAGCTCACATTGTCATTCAAACTCAATGCACTCCCATTGTCATTTAAACTCAATGCATTCCCATTGTCATTCGAACAATGCTGTCCCATTGTCATTCAAAATCAATGCACTCCCATTGTCATTCAAACTCAAAGCTCTCCCATTGTCATTCAAACTCAATGCTTTCCCATTGTCATTCAAACTCAATAAGCTCACATTGTCATTCAAACACAATGCTCTCCCATTGTCATTCAAACTCAATGCTCTCCATTGTCATTCAAACTCAATGCACTCCCATTGTCATTCAAACTCAATGCTTTCCCATTGTCATTCGAATAATGCTCTCCCATTGTCATTCAAACTCAAAGCACTCCCATTGTCATTCAAACTCAATGAGCTCACATTGTCATTCAAACTCAATGCACTCCCATTGTCATTCGAACTCAGTGCTCTCCCATTGTCTTTCAATCTCAATGCTCGCCCATTGTCATTCAAACTCAATGCTCGCCCATTGTCATTCAAACTCAACGCTCTCCCATTGTCATTGAAATCAATCTTCTCCCATTGTCATTGAAACAATGATCTACCATTTTCATTGCAACTCAATTCACTCCCATTATCACTGGAACTCAATACTCTCTGTTTGTCATTCGAACTCAATGCTCTCCCTTTCTCATTCAAACAATGGTCTCCCATTGTCATTCAAAATCGATGCTCTCCCATTGTCATTCGAACAATGCTCTCCCATTGTCATTCAAACTCAATGCTTTCCAATTGTCATTCAAACTCAATGCTCTCCCATTGTCATTCAAACTCAATGTTTTCCCATTGTCATTCAAACTCAATGCTCTCCCATTGTCATTCAAACTCAATGCTCTCCCATTGTCATTCAAACTCAATGCTCTCCCATTGTCATTCAAACTCAATGCTTTCCCATTGTCATTCAAACTCAATGCTCTCCCATTGTCATTCAAACTCAATGCTTTCCCATTGTCATTCAAACTCAATGCTCTCCCATTGTCAATCGAACAATGCTCTCCCATTGTCATTCAAACTCAATGCTTTCCAATTGTCATTCAAACTCAATGCTTTCCTATTGTCATTCAAACTCAATGCTCTCCCATTGTCAGTCAAACTCAATGCTCTCCCATTGTCATTCAAACTCAATGCTCTCCCATTGTCATTCGAACAATGCTCTCCCATTGCCATTCCAACTCAATGCTCTCCCATTGTCATTCAAACTCAATGCTCTCCCATTGTCATTCAAACTCAATGCTTTCCTATTGTCATTCGAATAATGCTCTCCCATTGTCATTCGAACTCAAAAAACTCCCATTGTCATTCGAACAATGCTCTCCCATTGTCATTCAAACTCAATCTACTCCCATTGTCATTCAAACTCAATGCTCTCCCATTGTCATTCAAACTCAATGCACTCCCATTGTCATTCAAACTCAAAAAACTCCCATTGTCATTCGAACAATGCTCTCCCATTGTCATTCAAACTCAATGCTCTCCCATTGTCATTCAAACTCAATGAGCTCACAATGTCATTCAAACTCAATGCACTCCCATTGTCATTCAAACTCAATGCATTCCCATTGTCATTCGAACAATGCTCTACCATTGTCATTCAAACTCAATGCTTTCCCATTGTCATTCAAACTCAATGCTCTCCCATTGTCATTCAAACTCAATGCTCTCCCATTGTCATTCAAACTCAATGCTCTCCCATTGTCATTCGAACAATGCTCTCCCATTGTCATTCAAACTCAATGTACTCCCATTGTCATTCAAACTCAATGCTCTCCCATTGTCATTCAAACTCAATGCACTCCCATTGTCATTCAAACTCAAAAAACTCCCATTGTCATTCGAACAATGCTCTCCCATTGTCATTCAAACTCAATGCTTTCCCATTGTCATTCAAACTCAATGCTCTCCCATTGTCATTCAAACTCAAACAGCTCACATTGTCATTCAAACTCAATGCATTCCCATTGACATTCGAACAATGCTCTCCCATTGTCATTCAAACTCAATGCTTTCCCATTGTCATTCAAACTCAATGTTCTCCCATTGTCATTCAAACTCAATGCTCTCCCATTGTCATCCAAACTCAAAGCACTCCCATTGTCATTCAAACTCAATGAGCTCACATTGTCATTCAAACTCAATGCACTCCCATTGTCATTCAAACTCAATGCACTCCCATTCTCATTCGAACTCAATGAGCTCACATTGTCATTCAAACTCAATGCTCTCCCATTGTCATTCAAACTCAATACTTTCCCATTGTCATTCGAACAATGCTCTCCCATTGTCATTCGAACAATGCTCTCCCATTGTCATTCTAACTCAAAGAGCTCACATTGTCATTCAAACTCAATGCACTCCCATTGTCATTCAAACTCAATGCTTTCCCATTCTCATTCGAACAATGTTCTCCCATTGTCATTCAAACTCAATGCTTTCCCATTGTCATTCGAACAATGCTCTCCCATTGTCATTCGAACTCAACGCTCTCCCCTTGTCATTCAAAGTCAATGCTTTCCCATTGTCATTCAAACTCAACGCTCTCCCATTGTCATTCAAACTCAATGCATTCCCATTCTCATTCGAACAATGCTCTCCCATTGTCATTCAAACTCAACGCTCTCCCATTGTCATTCAAACTCAATGCATTCCCATTCTCATTCGAACAATGCTCTCCCATTGTCATTCAAACTCAATGCTCTCCCATTGTCATTCAAACTCAATGCTTTCCCATTGTCATTCAAACTCAATGAGCTCACATTGTCATTCAAACACAATGCTCTCCCATTATCATTCAAACTCAATGCTCTCCCATTGTCATTCAAACTGAATGCACTCCCATTGTCATTCAAACTCAATGCTTTCCCATTGTCATTCGAATAATGCTCTCCCATTGTCATTCAAACTCAAAGCACTCCCATTATCATTCAAACTCAATGACCTCACATTGTCATTCAAACTCAATGCTCTCCCATTGTCATTCAAACTCAATGCATTCCCATTGTCATTCGAACAATGCTCTCCCATTGTCATTCAAACTCAATGAGCTCACATTGTCATTCAAACACAATGCTCTCCCATTGTCATTCAAACTCAATGCTCTCCATTGTCATTCAAACTCAATGCACTCCCATTGTCATTCAAACTCAATGCTTTCCCATTGTCATTCGAATAATGCTCTCCCATTGTCATTCAAACTCAAAGCACTCCCATTGTCATTCAAACTCAATGAGCTCACATTGTCATTCAAACTCAATGCACTCCCATTGTCATTCGAACTCAGTGCTCTCCCATTGTCTTTCAATCTCAATGCTCGCCCATTGTCATTCAAACTCAATGCTCGCCCATTGTCATTCAAACTCAACGCTCTCCCATTGTCATTCAAACTCAACGCTCTCCCTTTGTCATTGAAATCAATCTTCTCCCATTGTCATTGAAACAATGATCTACCATTTTCATTGCAACTCAATTCACTCCCATTATCACTGGAACTCAATACTCTCTGTTTGTCATTCGAACTCAATGCTCTCCCTTTCTCATTCAAACAATGGTCTCCCATTGTCATTCAAAATCGATGCTCTCCCATTGTCATTCGAACAATGCTCTCCCATTGTCATTCAAACTCAATGCTTTCCAATTGTCATTCAAACTCAATGCTCTCCCATTGTCATTCAAACTCAATGCTTTCCCATTGTCATTCAAACTCAATGCTCTCCCATTGTCATTCAAACTCAATGCTCTCCCATTGTCATTCAAACTCAATGCTCTCCCATTGTCATTCAAACTCAATGCTTTCCCATTGTCATTCAAACTCAATGCTCTCCCATTGTCATTCAAACTCAATGCTTTCCCATTGTCATTCAAACTCAATGCTCTCCCATTGTCAATCGAACAATGCTCTCCCATTGTCATTCAAACTCAATGCTTTCCCATTGTCATTCAAACTCAATGCTTTCCTATTGTCATTCAAACTCAATGCTCTCCCATTGTCAGTCAAACTCAATGCTCTCCCATTGTCATTCAAACTCAATGCTCTCCCATTGTCATTCGAACAATGCTCTCCCATTGTCATTCCAACTCAATGCTCTCCCATTGTCATTCAAACTCAATGCTCTCCCATTGTCATTCAAACTCAATGCTTTCCTATTGTCATTCGAATAATGCTCTCCCATTGTCATTCGAACTCAAAAAACTCCCATTGTCATTCGAACAATGCTCTCCCATTGTCATTCAAACTCAATCTACTCCCATTGTCATTCAAACTCAATGCTCTCCCATTGTCATTCAAACTCAATGCACTCCCATTGTCATTCAAACTCAAAAAACTCCCATTGTCATTCGAACAATGCTCTCCCATTGTCATTCAAACTCAATGCTCTCCCATTGTCATTCAAACTCAATGAGCTCACAATGTCATTCAAACTCAATGCACTCCCATTGTCATTCAAACTCAATGCATTCCCATTGTCATTCGAACAATGCTCTCCCATTGTCATTCAAACTCAATGCTTTCCCATTGTCATTCAAACTCAATGCTCTCCCATTGTCATTCAAACTCAATGCTCTCCCATTGTCATTCAAACTCAATGCTCTCCCATTGTCATTCGAACAATGCTCTCCCATTGTCATTCAAACTCAATGTACTCCCATTGTCATTCAAACTCAATGCCCTCCCATTGTCATTCAAACTCAATGCACTCCCATTGTCATTCAAACTCAAAAAACTCCCATTGTCATTCGAACAATGCTCTCCCATTGTCATTCAAACTCAATGCTTTCCCATTGTCATTCAAACTCAATGCTCTCCCATTGTCATTCAAACTCAAACAGCTCACATTGTCATTCAAACTCAATGCATTCCCATTGACATTCGAACAATGCTCTCCCATTGTCATTCAAACTCAATGCTTTCCCATTGTCATTCAAACTCAATGTTCTCCCATTGTCATTCAAACTCAATGCTCTCCCATTGTCATCCAAACTCAAAGCACTCCCATTGTCATTCAAACTCAATGAGCTCACATTGTCATTCAAACTCAATGCACTCCCATTGTCATTCAAACTCAATGCACTCCCATTCTCATTCGAACTCAATGAGCTCACATTGTCATTCAAACTCAATGCTCTCCCATTGTCATTCAAACTCAATACTTTCCCATTGTCATTCGAACAATGCTCTCCCATTGTCATTCGAACAATGCTCTCCCATTGTCATTCTAACTCAAAGAGCTCACATTGTCATTCAAACTCAATGCACTCCCATTGTCATTCAAACTCAATGCTTTCCCATTCTCATTCGAACAATGTTCTCCCATTGTCATTCAAACTCAATGCTTTCCCATTGTCATTCGAACAATGCTCTCCCATTGTCATTCGAACTCAACGCTCTCCCCTTGTCATTCAAAGTCAATGCTTTCCCATTGTCATTCAAACTCAACGCTCTCCCATTGTCATTCAAACTCAATGCATTCCCATTCTCATTCGAACAATGCTCTCCCATTGTCATTCAAACTCAACGCTCTCCCATTGTCATTCAAACTCAATGCATTCCCATTCTCATTCGAACAATGCTCTCCCATTGTCATTCAAACTCAATGCTCTCCCATTGTCATTCAAACTCAATGCTTTCCCATTGTCATTCAAACTCAATGAGCTCACATTGTCATTCAAACACAATGCTCTCCCATTATCATTCAAACTCAATGCTCTCCCATTGTCATTCAAACTGAATGCACTCCCATTGTCATTCAAACTCAATGCTTTCCCATTGTCATTCGAATAATGCTCTCCCATTGTCATTCAAACTCAAAGCACTCCCATTATCATTCAAACTCAATGAGCTCACATTGTCATTCAAACTCAATGCTCTCCCATTGTCATTCAAACTCAATGCATTCCCATTGTCATTCGAACAATGCTCTCCCATTGTCATTCGAACAATGCTCTCCCATTGTCATTCAAACTCAATCTACTCCCATTGTCATTCAAACTCAATGCTCTCCCATTGTCATTCAAACTCAATGCACTCCCATTGTCATTCAAACTCAAAAAACTCCCATTGTCATTCGAACAATGCTCTCCCATTGTCATTCAAACTCAATGCTTTCCCATTGTCATTCAAACTCAATGCTTTCCTATTGTCATTCAAACTCAATGCTCTCCCATTGTCAGTCAAACTCAATGCTCTCCCATTGTCATTCAAACTCAATGCTCTCCCATTGTCATTCGAACAATGCTCTCCCATTGCCATTCCAACTCAATGCTCTCCCATTGTCATTCAAACTCAATGCTCTCCCATTGTCATTCAAACTCAATGCTTTCCTATTGTCATTCGAATAATGCTCTCCCATTGTCATTCGAACTCAAAAAACTCCCATTGTCATTCGAACAATGCTCTCCCATTGTCATTCAAACTCAATCTACTCCCATTGTCATTCAAACTCAATGCTCTCCCATTGTCATTCAAACTCAATGCACTCCCATTGTCATTCAAACTCAAAAAACTCCCATTGTCATTCGAACAATGCTCTCCCATTGTCATTCAAACTCAATGCTCTCCCATTGTCATTCAAACTCAATGAGCTCACAATGTCATTCAAACTCAATGCACTCCCATTGTCATTCAAACTCAATGCATTCCCATTGTCATTCGAACAATGCTCTACCATTGTCATTCAAACTCAATGCTTTCCCATTGTCATTCAAACTCAATGCTCTCCCATTGTCATTCAAACTCAATGCTCTCCCATTGTCATTCAAACTCAATGCTCTCCCATTGTCATTCGAACAATGCTCTCCCATTGTCATTCAAACTCAATGTACTCCCATTGTCATTCAAACTCAATGCTCTCCCATTGTCATTCAAACTCAATGCACTCCCATTGTCATTCAAACTCAAAAAACTCCCATTGTCATTCGAACAATGCTCTCCCATTGTCATTCAAACTCAATGCTTTCCCATTGTCATTCAAACTCAATGCTCTCCCATTGTCATTCAAACTCAAACAGCTCACATTGTCATTCAAACTCAATGCATTCCCATTGACATTCGAACAATGCTCTCCCATTGTCATTCAAACTCAATGCTTTCCCATTGTCATTCAAACTCAATGTTCTCCCATTGTCATTCAAACTCAATGCTCTCCCATTGTCATCCAAACTCAAAGCACTCCCATTGTCATTCAAACTCAATGAGCTCACATTGTCATTCAAACTCAATGCACTCCCATTGTCATTCAAACTCAATGCACTCCCATTCTCATTCGAACTCAATGAGCTCACATTGTCATTCAAACTCAATGCTCTCCCATTGTCATTCAAACTCAATACTTTCCCATTGTCATTCGAACAATGCTCTCCCATTGTCATTCGAACAATGCTCTCCCATTGTCATTCTAACTCAAAGAGCTCACATTGTCATTCAAACTCAATGCACTCCCATTGTCATTCAAACTCAATGCTTTCCCATTCTCATTCGAACAATGTTCTCCCATTGTCATTCAAACTCAATGCTTTCCCATTGTCATTCGAACAATGCTCTCCCATTGTCATTCGAACTCAACGCTCTCCCCTTGTCATTCAAAGTCAATGCTTTCCCATTGTCATTCAAACTCAACGCTCTCCCATTGTCATTCAAACTCAATGCATTCCCATTCTCATTCGAACAATGCTCTCCCATTGTCATTCAAACTCAACGCTCTCCCATTGTCATTCAAACTCAATGCATTCCCATTCTCATTCGAACAATGCTCTCCCATTGTCATTCAAACTCAATGCTCTCCCATTGTCATTCAAACTCAATGCTTTCCCATTGTCATTCAAACTCAATGAGCTCACATTGTCATTCAAACACAATGCCCTCCCATTATCATTCAAACTCAATGCTCTCCCATTGTCATTCAAACTGAATGCACTCCCATTGTCATTCAAACTCAATGCTTTCCCATTGTCATTCGAATAATGCTCTCCCATTGTCATTCAAACTCAAAGCACTCCCATTATCATTCAAACTCAATGAGCTCACATTGTCATTCAAACTCAATGCTCTCCCATTGTCATTCAAACTCAATGCATTCCCATTGTCATTCGAACAATGCTCTCCCATTGTCATTCAAACTCAATGAGCTCACATTGTCATTCAAACACAATGCTCTCCCATTGTCATTCAAACTCAATGCTCTCCATTGTCATTCAAACTCAATGCACTCCCATTGTCATTCAAACTCAATGCTTTCCCATTGTCATTCGAATAATGCTCTCCCATTGTCATTCAAACTCAAAGCACTCCCATTGTCATTCAAACTCAATGAGCTCACATTGTCATTCAAACTCAATGCACTCCCATTGTCATTCGAACTCAGTGCTCTCCCATTGTCTTTCAATCTCAATGCTCGCCCATTGTCATTCAAACTCAATGCTCGCCCATTGTCATTCAAACTCAACGCTCTCCCATTGTCATTCAAACTCAACGGTCTCCCTTTGTCATTGAAATCAATCTTCTCCCATTGTCATTGAAACAATGATCTACCATTTTCATTGCAACTCAATTCACTCCCATTATCACTGGAACTCAATACTCTCTGTTTGTCATTCGAACTCAATGCTCTCCCTTTCTCATTCAAACAATGGTCTCCCATTGTCATTCAAAATCGATGCTCTCCCATTGTCATTCGAACAATGCTCTCCCATTGTCATTCAAACTCAATGCTTTCCAATTGTCATTCAAACTCAATGCTCTCCCATTGTCATTCAAACTCAATGCTTTCCCATTGTCATTCAAACTCAATGCTCTCCCATTGTCATTCAAACTCAATGCTCTCCCATTGTCATTCAAACTCAATGCTCTCCCATTGTCATTCAAACTCAATGCTTTCCCATTGTCATTCAAACTCAATGCTCTCCCATTGTCATTCAAACTCAATGCTTTCCCATTGTCATTCAAACTCAATGCTCTCCCATTGTCAATCGAACAATGCTCTCCCATTGTCATTCAAACTCAATGCTTTCCCATTGTCATTCAAACTCAATGCTTTCCTATTGTCATTCAAACTCAATGCTCTCCCATTGTCAGTCAAACTCAATGCTCTCCCATTGTCATTCAAACTCAATGCTCTCCCATTGTCATTCGAACAATGCTCTCCCATTGTCATTCCAACTCAATGCTCTCCCATTGTCATTCAAACTCAATGCTCTCCCATTGTCATTCAAACTCAATGCTTTCCTATTGTAATTCGAATAATGCTCTCCCATTGTCATTCGAACTCAAAAAACTCCCATTGTCATTCGAACAATGCTCTCCCATTGTCATTCAAACTCAATCTACTCCCATTGTCATTCAAACTCAATGCTCTCCCATTGTCATTCAAACTCAATGCACTCCCATTGTCATTCAAACTCAAAAAACTCCCATTGTCATTCGAACAATGCTCTCCCATTGTCATTCAAACTCAATGCTCTCCCATTGTCATTCAAACTCAATGAGCTCACAATGTCATTCAAACTCAATGCACTCCCATTGTCATTCAAACTCAATGCATTCCCATTGTCATTCGAACAATGCTCTCCCATTGTCATTCAAACTCAATGCTTTCCCATTGTCATTCAAACTCAATGCTCTCCCATTGTCATTCAAACTCAATGCTCTCCCATTGTCATTCAAACTCAATGCTCTCCCATTGTCATTCGAACAATGCTCTCCCATTGTCATTCAAACTCAATGTACTCCCATTGTCATTCAAACTCAATGCTCTCCCATTGTCATTCAAACTCAATGCACTCCCATTGTCATTCAAACTCAAAAAACTCCCATTGTCATTCGAACAATGCTCTCCCATTGTCATTCAAACTCAATGCTTTCCCATTGTCATTCAAACTCAATGCTCTCCCATTGTCATTCAAACTCAAACAGCTCACATTGTCATTCAAACTCAATGCATTCCCATTGACATTCGAACAATGCTCTCCCATTGTCATTCAAACTCAATGCTTTCCCATTGTCATTCAAACTCAATGTTCTCCCATTGTCATTCAAACTCAATGCTCTCCCATTGTCATCCAAACTCAAAGCACTCCCATTGTCATTCAAACTCAATGAGCTCACATTGTCATTCAAACTCAATGCACTCCCATTGTCATTCAAACTCAATGCACTCCCATTCTCATTCGAACTCAATGAGCTCACATTGTCATTCAAACTCAATGCTCTCCCATTGTCATTCAAACTCAATACTTTCCCATTGTCATTCGAACAATGCTCTCCCATTGTCATTCGAACAATGCTCTCCCATTGTCATTCTAACTCAAAGAGCTCACATTGTCATTCAAACTCAATGCACTCCCATTGTCATTCAAACTCAATGCTTTCCCATTCTCATTCGAACAATGTTCTCCCATTGTCATTCAAACTCAATGCTTTCCCATTGTCATTCGAACAATGCTCTCCCATTGTCATTCGAACTCAACGCTCTCCCCTTGTCATTCAAAGTCAATGCTTTCCCATTGTCATTCAAACTCAACGCTCTCCCATTGTCATTCAAACTCAATGCATTCCCATTCTCATTCGAACAATGCTCTCCCATTGTCATTCAAACTCAACGCTCTCCCATTGTCATTCAAACTCAATGCATTCCCATTCTCATTCGAACAATGCTCTCCCATTGTCATTCAAACTCAATGCTCTCCCATTGTCATTCAAACTCAATGCTTTCCCATTGTCATTCAAACTCAATGAGCTCACATTGTCATTCAAACACAATGCTCTCCCATTATCATTCAAACTCAATGCTCTCCCATTGTCATTCAAACTGAATGCACTCCCATTGTCATTCAAACTCAATGCTTTCCCATTGTCATTCGAATAATGCTCTCCCATTGTCATTCAAACTCAAAGCACTCCCATTATCATTCAAACTCAATGAGCTCACATTGTCATTCAAACTCAATGCTCTCCCATTGTCATTCAAACTCAATGAATTCCCATTGTCATTCGAACAATGCTCTCCCATTGTCATTCAAACTCAATGCTCTCCCATTGTCATTCAAACTCAATGCTTTCCCATTGTCATTCGAATAATGCTCTCCCATTGTCATTCGAACTCAAAAAACTCCCATTGTCATTCAAACTCAAAAAACTCCCATTGTCATTCGAACAATGCTCTCCCATTGTCATTCGAACTCAAAAAACTCCCATTGTCATTCGAACAATGCTCTCCCATTGACATTCAAACTCAATGTACTCCCATTGTCATTCAAACTCAATGCTCTCCCATTGTCATTCAAACTCAATGCACTCCCATTGTCATTCAAACTCAAAAAACTCCCATTGTCATTCGAACAATGCTCTCCCATTGTCATTCAAACTCAATGAGCTCACAATGTCATTCAAACTCAATGCACTCCCATTGGCATTCAAACTCAATGCATTCCCATTGTCATTCGAACAATGCTCTCCCATTGTCATTCAAACTCAATGCTTTCCCATTGTCATTCAAACTCAATGCTCTCCCATTGTCATTCAACTCAATGAGCTCACATTGTCATTCAAACTCAAAGCACTCCCATTGTCATTCGAACAATGCTCTCCCATTGTCATTCAAACTCAATGCTTTCCCATTGTCATTCAAACTCAATGCTCTCCCATTGTCATTCAAACTCAATGAGCTCACATTGTCATTCAAACTCAATGCATTCCCATTGACATTCGAACAATGCTCTCCCATTGTCATTCAAACTCAATGCTTTCCCATTGTAATTCAAACTCAATGCTCTCCCATTGTCATTCAAACTCAATGTTCTCCCATTGTCATTCAAACTCAAAGCACTCCCATTGTCATTCAAACTCAATGAGCTCACATTGTCATTCAAACTCAATGCACTCCCATTGTCATTCAAACTCAATGCACTCCCATTCTCATTCAAACTCAATGCACTCCCATTGTCATTCAAACTCAAAAAACTCCCATTGTCATTCGAACAATGCTCTCCCATTGTCATTCAAACTCAATGCTTTCCCATTGTCATTCAAACTCAATGCTCTCCCATTGTCATTCAAACTCAAACAGCTCACATTGTCATTCAAACTCAATGCATTCCCATTGACATTCGAACAATGCTCTCCCATTGTCATTCAAACTCAATGCTTTCCCATTGTCATTCAAACTCAATGTTCTCCCATTGTCATTCAAACTCAATGCTCTCCCATTGTCATCCAAACTCAAAGCACTCCCATTGTCATTCAAACTCAATGAGCTCACATTGTCATTCAAACTCAATGCACTCCCATTGTCATTCAAACTCAATGCACTCCCATTCTCATTCGAACACAATGAGCTCACATTGTCATTCAAACTCAATGCTCTCCCATTGTCATTCAAACTCAATACTTTCCCATTGTCATTCGAACAATGCTCTCCCATTGTCATTCGAACAATGCTCTCCCATTGTCATTCTAACTCAAAGAGCTCACATTGTCATTCAAACTCAATGCACTCCCATTGTCATTCAAACTCAATGCTTTCCCATTCTCATTCGAACAATGTTCTCCCATTGTCATTCAAACTCAATGCTTTCCCATTGTCATTCGAACAATGCTCTCCCATTGTCATTCGAACTCAACGCTCTCCCCTTGTCATTCAAAGTCAATGCTTTCCCATTGTCATTCAAACTCAACGCTCTCCCATTGTCATTCAAACTCAATGCATTCCCATTCTCATTCGAACAATGCTCTCCCATTGTCATTCAAACTCAACGCTCTCCCATTGTCATTCAAACTCAATGCATTCCCATTCTCATTCGAACAATGCTCTCCCATTGTCATTCAAACTCAATGCTCTCCCATTGTCATTCAAACTCAATGCTTTCCCATTGTCATTCAAACTCAATGAGCTCACATTGTCATTCAAACACAATGCTCTCCCATTATCATTCAAACTCAATGCTCTCCCATTGTCATTCAAACTGAATGCACTCCCATTGTCATTCAAACTCAATGCTTTCCCATTGTCATTCGAATAATGCTCTCCCATTGTCATTCAAACTCAAAGCACTCCCATTATCATTCAAACTCAATGAGCTCACATTGTCATTCAAACTCAATGCTCTCCCATTGTCATTCAAACTCAATGCATTCCCATTGTCATTCGAACAATGCTCTCCCATTGTCATTCGAACAATGCTCTCCCATTGTCATTCAAACTCAATCTACTCCCATTGTCATTCAAACTCAATGCTCTCCCATTGTCATTCAAACTCAATGCACTCCCATTGTCATTCAAACTCAAAAAACTCCCATTGTCATTCGAACAATGCTCTCCCATTGTCATTCAAACTCAATGCTTTCCCATTGTCATTCAAACTCAATGCTTTCCTATTGTCATTCAAACTCAATGCTCTCCCATTGTCAGTCAAACTCAATGCTCTCCCATTGTCATTCAAACTCAATGCTCTCCCATTGTCATTCGAACAATGCTCTCCCATTGCCATTCCAACTCAATGCTCTCCCATTGTCATTCAAACTCAATGCTCTCCCATTGTCATTCAAACTCAATGCTTTCCTATTGTCATTCGAATAATGCTCTCCCATTGTCATTCGAACTCAAAAAACTCCCATTGTCATTCGAACAATGCTCTCCCATTGTCATTCAAACTCAATCTACTCCCATTGTCATTCAAACTCAATGCTCTCCCATTGTCATTCAAACTCAATGCACTCCCATTGTCATTCAAACTCAAAAAACTCCCATTGTCATTCGAACAATGCTCTCCCATTGTCATTCAAACTCAATGCTCTCCCATTGTCATTCAAACTCAATGAGCTCACAATGTCATTCAAACTCAATGCTTTCCCATTGTCATTCAAACTCAATGCTTTCCTATTGTCATTCAAACTCAATGCTCTCCCATTGTCAGTCAAACTCAATGCTCTCCCATTGTCATTCAAACTCAATGCTCTCCCATTGTCATTCGAACAATGCTCTCCCATTGTCATTCCAACTCAATGCTCTCCCATTGTCATTCAAACTCAATGCTCTCCCATTGTCATTCAAACTCAATGCTTTCCTATTGTAATTCGAATAATGCTCTCCCATTGTCATTCGAACTCAAAAAACTCCCATTGTCATTCGAACAATGCTCTCCCATTGTCATTCAAACTCAATCTACTCCCATTGTCATTCAAACTCAATGCTCTCCCATTGTCATTCAAACTCAATGCACTCCCATTGTCATTCAAACTCAAAAAACTCCCATTGTCATTCGAACAATGCTCTCCCATTGTCATTCAAACTCAATGCTCTCCCATTGTCATTCAAACTCAATGAGCTCACAATGTCATTCAAACTCAATGCACTCCCATTGTCATTCAAACTCAATGCATTCCCATTGTCATTCGAACAATGCTCTCCCATTGTCATTCAAACTCAATGCTTTCCCATTGTCATTCAAACTCAATGCTCTCCCATTGTCATTCAAACTCAATGCTCTCCCATTGTCATTCAAACTCAATGCTCTCCCATTGTCATTCGAACAATGCTCTCCCATTGTCATTCAAACTCAATGTACACCCATTGTCATTCAAACTCAATGCTCTCCCATTGTCATTCAAACTCAATGCACTCCCATTGTCATTCAAACTCAAAAAACTCCCATTGTCATTCGAACAATGCTCTCCCATTGTCATTCAAACTCAATGCTTTCCCATTGTCATTCAAACTCAATGCTCTCCCATTGTCATTCAAACTCAAACAGCTCACATTGTCATTCAAACTCAATGCATTCCCATTGACATTCGAACAATGCTCTCCCATTGTCATTCAAACTCAATGCTTTCCCATTGTCATTCAAACTCAATGTTCTCCCATTGTCATTCAAACTCAATGCTCTCCCATTGTCATCCAAACTCAAAGCACTCCCATTGTCATTCAAACTCAATGAGCTCACATTGTCATTCAAACTCAATGCACTCCCATTGTCATTCAAACTCAATGCACTCCCATTCTCATTCGAACTCAATGAGCTCACATTGTCATTCAAACTCAATGCTCTCCCATTGTCATTCAAACTCAATACTTTCCCATTGTCATTCGAACAATGCTCTCCCATTGTCATTCGAACAATGCTCTCCCATTGTCATTCTAACTCAAAGAGCTCACATTGTCATTCAAACTCAATGCACTCCCATTGTCATTCAAACTCAATGCTTTCCCATTCTCATTCGAACAATGTTCTCCCATTGTCATTCAAACTCAATGCTTTCCCATTGTCATTCGAACAATGCTCTCCCATTGTCATTCGAACTCAACGCTCTCCCCTTGTCATTCAAAGTCAATGCTTTCCCATTGTCATTCAAACTCAACGCTCTCCCATTGTCATTCAAACTCAATGCATTCCCATTCTCATTCGAACAATGCTCTCCCATTGTCATTCAAACTCAACGCTCTCCCATTGTCATTCAAACTCAATGCATTCCCATTCTCATTCGAACAATGCTCTCCCATTGTCATTCAAACTCAATGCTCTCCCATTGTCATTCAAACTCAATGCTTTCCCATTGTCATTCAAACTCAATGAGCTCACATTGTCATTCAAACACAATGCTCTCCCATTATCATTCAAACTCAATGCTCTCCCATTGTCATTCAAACTGAATGCACTCCCATTGTCATTCAAACTCAATGCTTTCCCATTGTCATTCGAATAATGCTCTCCCATTGTCATTCAAACTCAAAGCACTCCCATTATCATTCAAACTCAATGAGCTCACATTGTCATTCAAACTCAATGCTCTCCCATTGTCATTCAAACTCAATGAATTCCCATTGTCATTCGAACAATGCTCTCCCATTGTCATTCAAACTCAATGCTCTCCCATTGTCATTCAAACTCAATGCTTTCCCATTGTCATTCGAATAATGCTCTCCCATTGTCATTCGAACTCAAAAAACTCCCATTGTCATTCAAACTCAAAAAACTCCCATTGTCATTCGAACAATGCTCTCCCATTGTCATTCGAACTCAAAAAACTCCCATTGTCATTCGAACAATGCTCTCCCATTGACATTCAAACTCAATGTACTCCCATTGTCATTCAAACTCAATGCTCTCCCATTGTCATTCAAACTCAATGCACTCCCATTGTCATTCAAACTCAAAAAACTCCCATTGTCATTCGAACAATGCTCTCCCATTGTCATTCAAACTCAATGAGCTCACAATGTCATTCAAACTCAATGCACTCCCATTGGCATTCAAACTCAATGCATTCCCATTGTCATTCGAACAATGCTCTCCCATTGTCATTCAAACTCAATGCTTTCCCATTGTCATTCAAACTCAATGCTCTCCCATTGTCATTCAACTCAATGAGCTCACATTGTCATTCAAACTCAAAGCACTCCCATTGTCATTCGAACAATGCTCTCCCATTGTCATTCAAACTCAATGCTTTCCCATTGTCATTCAAACTCAATGCTCTCCCATTGTCATTCAAACTCAATGAGCTCACATTGTCATTCAAACTCAATGCATTCCCATTGACATTCGAACAATGCTCTCCCATTGTCATTCAAACTCAATGCTTTCCCATTGTAATTCAAACTCAATGCTCTCCCATTGTCATTCAAACTCAATGTTCTCCCATTGTCATTCAAACTCAAAGCACTCCCATTGTCATTCAAACTCAATGAGCTCACATTGTCATTCAAACTCAATGCACTCCCATTGTCATTCAAACTCAATGCACTCCCATTCTCATTCAAACTCAATGCACTCCCATTGTCATTCAAACTCAAAAAACTCCCATTGTCATTCGAACAATGCTCTCCCATTGTCATTCAAACTCAATGCTTTCCCATTGTCATTCAAACTCAATGCTCTCCCATTGTCATTCAAACTCAAACAGCTCACATTGTCATTCAAACTCAATGCATTCCCATTGACATTCGAACAATGCTCTCCCATTGTCATTCAAACTCAATGCTTTCCCATTGTCATTCAAACTCAATGTTCTCCCATTGTCATTCAAACTCAATGCTCTCCCATTGTCATCCAAACTCAAAGCACTCCCATTGTCATTCAAACTCAATGAGCTCACATTGTCATTCAAACTCAATGCACTCCCATTGTCATTCAAACTCAATGCACTCCCATTCTCATTCGAACTCAATGAGCTCACATTGTCATTCAAACTCAATGCTCTCCCATTGTCATTCAAACTCAATACTTTCCCATTGTCATTCGAACAATGCTCTCCCATTGTCATTCGAACAATGCTCTCCCATTGTCATTCTAACTCAAAGAGCTCACATTGTCATTCAAACTCAATGCACTCCCATTGTCATTCAAACTCAATGCTTTCCCATTCTCATTCGAACAATGTTCTCCCATTGTCATTCAAACTCAATGCTTTCCCATTGTCATTCGAACAATGCTCTCCCATTGTCATTCGAACTCAACGCTCTCCCCTTGTCATTCAAAGTCAATGCTTTCCCATTGTCATTCAAACTCAACGCTCTCCCATTGTCATTCAAACTCAATGCATTCCCATTCTCATTCGAACAATGCTCTCCCATTGTCATTCAAACTCAACGCTCTCCCATTGTCATTCAAACTCAATGCATTCCCATTCTCATTCGAACAATGCTCTCCCATTGTCATTCAAACTCAATGCTCTCCCATTGTCATTCAAACTCAATGCTTTCCCATTGTCATTCAAACTCAATGAGCTCACATTGTCATTCAAACACAATGCTCTCCCATTATCATTCAAACTCAATGCTCTCCCATTGTCATTCAAACTGAATGCACTCCCATTGTCATTCAAACTCAATGCTTTCCCATTGTCATTCGAATAATGCTCTCCCATTGTCATTCAAACTCAAAGCACTCCCATTATCATTCAAACTCAATGAGCTCACATTGTCATTCAAACTCAATGCTCTCCCATTGTCATTCAAACTCAATGCATTCCCATTGTCATTCGAACAATGCTCTCCCATTGTCATTCGAACAATGCTCTCCCATTGTCATTCAAACTCAATCTACTCCCATTGTCATTCAAACTCAATGCTCTCCCATTGTCATTCAAACTCAATGCACTCCCATTGTCATTCAAACTCAAAAAACTCCCATTGTCATTCGAACAATGCTCTCCCATTGTCATTCAAACTCAATGCTTTCCCATTGTCATTCAAACTCAATGCTTTCCTATTGTCATTCAAACTCAATGCTCTCCCATTGTCAATCAAACTCAATGCTCTCCCATTGTCATTCAAACTCAATGCTCTCCCATTGTCATTCGAACAATGCTCTCCCATTGCCATTCCAACTCAATGCTCTCCCATTGTCATTCAAACTCAATGCTCTCCCATTGTCATTCAAACTCAATGCTTTCCTATTGTCATTCGAATAATGCTCTCCCATTGTCATTCGAACTCAAAAAACTCCCATTGTCATTCGAACAATGCTCTCCCATTGTCATTCAAACTCAATCTACTCCCATTGTCATTCAAACTCAATGCTCTCCCATTGTCATTCAAACTCAATGCACTCCCATTGTCATTCAAACTCAAAAAACTCCCATTGTCATTCGAACAATGCTCTCCCATTGTCATTCAAACTCAATGCTCTCCCATTGTCATTCAAACTCAATGAGCTCACAATGTCATTCAAACTCAATGCACTCCCATTGTCATTCAAACTCAATGCATTCCCATTGTCATTCGAACAATGCTCTACCTTTGTCATTCAAACTCAATGCTTTCCCATTGTCATTCAAACTCAATGCTCTCCCATTGTCATTCAAACTCAATGCTCTCCCATTGTCATTCAAACTCAATGCTCTCCCATTGTCATTCGAACAATGCTCTCCCATTGTCATTCAAACTCAATGTACTCCCATTGTCATTCAAACTCAATGCTCTCCCATTGTCATTCAAACTCAATGCACTCCCATTGTCATTCAAACTCAAAAAACTCCCATTGTCATTCGAACAATGCTCTCCCATTGTCATTCAAACTCAATGCTTTCCCATTGTCATTCAAACTCAATGCTCTCCCATTGTCATTCAAACTCAAACAGCTCACATTGTCATTCAAACTCAATGCATTCCCATTGACATTCGAACAATGCTCTCCCATTGTCATTCAAACTCAATGCTTTCCCATTGTCATTCAAACTCAATGTTCTCCCATTGTCATTCAAACTCAATGCTCTCCCATTGTCATCCAAACTCAAAGCACTCCCATTGTCATTCAAACTCAATGAGCTCACATTGTCATTCAAACTCAATGCACTCCCATTGTCATTCAAACTCAATGCACTCCCATTCTCATTCGAACTCAATGAGCTCACATTGTCATTCAAACTCAATGCTCTCCCATTGTCATTCAAACTCAATACTTTCCCATTGTCATTCGAACAATGCTCTCCCATTGTCATTCGAACAATGCTCTCCCATTGTCATTCTAACTCAAAGAGCTCACATTGTCATTCAAACTCAATGCACTCCCATTGTCATTCAAACTCAATGCTTTCCCATTCTCATTCGAACAATGTTCTCCCATTGTCATTCAAACTCAATGCTTTCCCATTGTCATTCGAACAATGCTCTCCCATTGTCATTCGAACTCAACGCTCTCCCCTTGTCATTCAAAGTCAATGCTTTCCCATTGTCATTCAAACTCAACGCTCTCCCATTGTCATTCAAACTCAATGCATTCCCATTCTCATTCGAACAATGCTCTCCCATTGTCATTCAAACTCAACGCTCTCCCATTGTCATTCAAACTCAATGCATTCCCATTCTCATTCGAACAATGCTCTCCCATTGTCATTCAAACTCAATGCTCTCCCATTGTCATTCAAACTCAATGCTTTCCCATTGTCATTCAAACTCAATGAGCTCACATTGTCATTCAAACACAATGCTCTCCCATTATCATTCAAACTCAATGCTCTCCCATTGTCATTCAAACTGAATGCACTCCCATTGTCATTCAAACTCAATGCTTTCCCATTGTCATTCGAATAATGCTCTCCCATTGTCATTCAAACTCAAAGCACTCCCATTATCATTCAAACTCAATGAGCTCACATTGTCATTCAAACTCAATGCTCTCCCATTGTCATTCAAACTCAATGCATTCCCATTGTCATTCGAACAATGCTCTCCCATTGTCATTCAAACTCAATGAGATCACATTGTCATTCAAACACAATGCTCTCCCATTGTCATTCAAACTCAATGCTCTCCATTGTCATTCAAACTCAATGCACTCCCATTGTCATTCAAACTCAATGCTTTCCCATTGTCATTCGAATAATGCTCTCCCATTGTCATTCAAACTCAAAGCACTCCCATTGTCATTCAAACTCAATGAGCTCACATTGTCATTCAAACTCAATGCACTCCCATTGTCATTCGAACTCAGTGCTCTCCCATTGTCTTTCAATCTCAATGCTCGCCCATTGTCATTCAAACTCAATGCTCGCCCATTGTCATTCAAACTCAACGCTCTCCCATTGTCATTCAAACTCAACGGTCTCCCTTTGTCATTGAAATCAATCTTCTCCCATTGTCATTGAAACAATGATCTACCATTTTCATTGCAACTCAATTCACTCCCATTATCACTGGAACTCAATACTCTCTGTTTGTCATTCGAACTCAATGCTCTCCCTTTCTCATTCAAACAATGGTCTCCCATTGTCATTCAAAATCGATGCTCTCCCATTGTCATTCGAACAATGCTCTCCCATTGTCATTCAAACTCAATGCTTTCCAATTGTCATTCAAACTCAATGCTCTCCCATTGTCATTCAAACTCAATGCTTTCCCATTGTCATTCAAACTCAATGCTCTCCCATTGACATTCAAACTCAATGCTCTCCCATTGTCATTCAAACTCAATGCTCTCCCATTGTCATTCAAACTCAATGCTTTCCCATTGTCATTCAAACTCAATGCTCTCCCATTGTCATTCAAACTCAATGCTTTCCCATTGTCATTCAAACTCAATGCTCTCCCATTGTCAATCGAACAATGCTCTCCCATTGTCATTCAAACTCAATGCTTTCCCATTGTCATTCAAACTCAATGCTTTCCTATTGTCATTCAAACTCAATGCTCTCCCATTGTCAGTCAAACTCAATGCTCTCCCATTGTCATTCAAACTCAATGCTCTCCCATTGTCATTCGAACAATGCTCTCCCATTGTCATTCCAACTCAATGCTCTCCCATTGTCATTCAAACTCAATGCTCTCCCATTGTCATTCAAACTCAATGCTTTCCTATTGTAATTCGAATAATGCTCTCCCATTGTCATTCGAACTCAAAAAACTCCCATTGTCATTCGAACAATGCTCTCCCATTGTCATTCAAACTCAATCTACTCCCATTGTCATTCAAACTCAATGCTCTCCCATTGTCATTCAAACTCAATGCACTCCCATTGTCATTCAAACTCAAAAAACTCCCATTGTCATTCGAACAATGCTCTCCCATTGTCATTCAAACTCAATGCTCTCCCATTGTCATTCAAACTCAATGAGCTCACAATGTCATTCAAACTCAATGCACTCCCATTGTCATTCAAACTCAATGCATTCCCATTGTCATTCGAACAATGCTCTCCCATTGTCATTCAAACTCAATGCTTTCCCATTGTCATTCAAACTCAATGCTCTCCCATTGTCATTCAAACTCAATGCTCTCCCATTGTCATTCAAACTCAATGCTCTCCCATTGTCATTCGAACAATGCTCTCCCATTGTCATTCAAACTCAATGTACTCCCATTGTCATTCAAACTCAATGCTCTCCCATTGTCATTCAAACTCAATGCACTCCCATTGTCATTCAAACTCAAAAAACTCCCATTGTCATTCGAACAATGCTCTCCCATTGTCATTCAAACTCAATGCTTTCCCATTGTCATTCAAACTCAATGCTCTCCCATTGTCATTCAAACTCAAACAGCTCACATTGTCATTCAAACTCAATGCATTCCCATTGACATTCGAACAATGCTCTCCCATTGTCATTCAAACTCAATGCTTTCCCATTGTCATTCAAACTCAATGTTCTCCCATTGTCATTCAAACTCAATGCTCTCCCATTGTCATCCAAACTCAAAGCACTCCCATTGTCATTCAAACTCAATGAGCTCACATTGTCATTCAAACTCAATGCACTCCCATTGTCATTCAAACTCAATGCACTCCCATTCTCATTCGAACTCAATGAGCTCACATTGTCATTCAAACTCAATGCTCTCCCATTGTCATTCAAACTCAATACTTTCCCATTGTCATTCGAACAATGCTCTCCCATTGTCATTCGAACAATGCTCTCCCATTGTCATTCTAACTCAAAGAGCTCACATTGTCATTCAAACTCAATGCACTCCCATTGTCATTCAAACTCAATGCTTTCCCATTCTCATTCGAACAATGTTCTCCCATTGTCATTCAAACTCAATGCTTTCCCATTGTCATTCGAACAATGCTCTCCCATTGTCATTCGAACTCAACGCTCTCCCCTTGTCATTCAAAGTCAATGCTTTCCCATTGTCATTCAAACTCAACGCTCTCCCATTGTCATTCAAACTCAATGCATTCCCATTCTCATTCGAACAATGCTCTCCCATTGTCATTCAAACTCAATGCTCTCCCATTGTCATTCAAACTCAATGCTTTCCCATTGTCATTCAAACTCAATGCTTTCCTATTGTCATTCAAACTCAATGCTCTCCCATTGTCAGTCAAACTCAATGCTCTCCCATTGTCATTCGAACAATGCTCTCCCATTGTCATTCCAACTCAATGCTCTCCCATTGTCATTCAAACTCAATGCTCTCCCATTGTCATTCAAACTCAATGCTTTCCTATTGTAATTCGAATAATGCTCTCCCATTGTCATTCGAACTCAAAAAACTCCCATTGTCATTCGAACAATGCTCTCCCATTGTCATTCAAACTCAATCTACTCCCATTGTCATTCAAACTCAATGCTCTCCCATTGTCATTCAAACTCAATGCACTCCCATTGTCATTCAAACTCAAAAAACTCCCATTGTCATTCGAACAATGCTCTCCCATTGTCATTCAAACTCAATGCTCTCCCATTGTCATTCAAACTCAATGAGCTCACAATGTCATTCAAACTCAATGCACTCCCATTGTCATTCAAACTCAATGCATTCCCATTGTCATTCGAACAATGCTCTCCCATTGTCATTCAAACTCAATGCTTTCCCATTGTCATTCAAACTCAATGCTCTCCCATTGTCATTCAAACTCAATGCTCTCCCATTGTCATTCAAACTCAATGCTCTCCCATTGTCATTCGAACAATGCTCTCCCATTGTCATTCAAACTCAATGTACTCCCATTGTCATTCAAACTCAATGCTCTCCCATTGTCATTCAAACTCAATGCACTCCCATTGTCATTCAAACTCAAAAAACTCCCATTGTCATTCGAACAATGCTCTCCCATTGTCATTCAAACTCAATGCTTTCCCATTGTCATTCAAACTCAATGCTCTCCCATTGTCATTCAAACTCAAACAGCTCACATTGTCATTCAAACTCAATGCATTCCCATTGACATTCGAACAATGCTCTCCCATTGTCATTCAAACTCAATGCTTTCCCATTGTCATTCAAACTCAATGTTCTCCCATTGTCATTCAAACTCAATGCTCTCCCATTGTCATCCAAACTCAAAGCACTCCCATTGTCATTCAAACTCAATGAGCTCACATTGTCATTCAAACTCAATGCACTCCCATTGTCATTCAAACTCAATGCACTCCCATTCTCATTCGAACTCAATGAGCTCACATTGTCATTCAAACTCAATGCTCTCCCATTGTCATTCAAACTCAATACTTTCCCATTGTCATTCGAACAATGCTCTCCCATTGTCATTCGAACAATGCTCTCCCATTGTCATTCTAACTCAAAGAGCTCACATTGTCATTCAAACTCAATGCACTCCCATTGTCATTCAAACTCAATGCTTTCCCATTCTCATTCGAACAATGTTCTCCCATTGTCATTCAAACTCAATGCTTTCCCATTGTCATTCGAACAATGCTCTCCCATTGTCATTCGAACTCAACGCTCTCCCCTTGTCATTCAAAGTCAATGCTTTCCCATTGTCATTCAAACTCAACGCTCTCCCATTGTCATTCAAACTCAATGCATTCCCATTCTCATTCGAACAATGCTCTCCCATTGTCATTCAAACTCAATGCTCTCCCATTGTCATTCAAACTCAATGCTTTCCCATTGTCATTCAAACTCAATGAGCTCACATTGTCATTCAAACACAATGCTCTCCCATTATCATTCAAACTCAATGCTCTCCCATTGTCATTCAAACTGAATGCACTCCCATTGTCATTCAAACTCAATGCTTTCCCATTGTCATTCGAATAATGCTCTCCCATTGTCATTCAAACTCAAAGCACTCCCATTATCATTCAAACTCAATGAGCTCACATTGTCATTCAAACTCAATGCTCTCCCATTGTCATTCAAACTCAATGAATTCCCATTGTCATTCGAACAATGCTCTCCCATTGTCATTCAAACTCAATGCTCTCCCATTGTCATTCAAACTCAATGCTTTCCCATTGTCATTCGAATAATGCTCTCCCATTGTCATTCGAACTCAAAAAACTCCCATTGTCATTCAAACTCAAAAAACTCCCATTGTCATTCGAACAATGCTCTCCCATTGTCATTCGAACTCAAAAAACTCCCATTGTCATTCGAACAATGCTCTCCCATTGACATTCAAACTCAATGTACTCCCATTGTCATTCAAACTCAATGCTCTCCCATTGTCATTCAAACTCAATGCACTCCCATTGTCATTCAAACTCAAAAAACTCCCATTGTCATTCGAACAATGCTCTCCCATTGTCATTCAAACTCAATGAGCTCACAATGTCATTCAAACTCAATGCACTCCCATTGGCATTCAAACTCAATGCATTCCCATTGTCATTCGAACAATGCTCTCCCATTGTCATTCAAACTCAATGCTTTCCCATTGTCATTCAAACTCAATGCTCTCCCATTGTCATTCAACTCAATGAGCTCACATTGTCATTCAAACTCAAAGCACTCCCATTGTCATTCGAACAATGCTCTCCCATTGTCATTCAAACTCAATGCTTTCCCATTGTCATTCAAACTCAATGCTCTCCCATTGTCATTCAAACTCAATGAGCTCACATTGTCATTCAAACTCAATGCATTCCCATTGACATTCGAACAATGCTCTCCCATTGTCATTCAAACTCAATGCTTTCCCATTGTAATTCAAACTCAATGCTCTCCCATTGTCATTCAAACTCAATGTTCTCCCATTGTCATTCAAACTCAAAGCACTCCCATTGTCATTCAAACTCAATGAGCTCACATTGTCATTCAAACTCAATGCACTCCCATTGTCATTCAAACTCAATGCACTCCCATTCTCATTCGAACTCAATGAGCTCACATTGTCATTCAAACTCAATGCTCTCCCATTGTCATTCAAACTCAATACTTTCCCATTGTCATTCGAACAATGCTCTCCCATTGTCATTCGAACAATGCTCTCCCATTGTCATTCAAACTCAATGAGCTCACATTGTCATTCAAACACAATGCTCTCCCATTGTCATTCAAACTCAATGCTCTCCATTGTCATTCAAACTCAATGCTCTCCCATTGTCATTCAAACTCAATGCTCTCCCATTGTCATTCAAACTCAATGCTTTCCCATTGTCATTCAAACTCAATGCTCTCCCATTGTCATTCAAACTCAATGCTTTCCCATTGTCATTCAAACTCAATGCTCTCCCATTGTCAATCGAACAATGCTCTCCCATTGTCATTCAAACTCAATGCTTTCCCATTGTCATTCAAACTCAATGCTTTCCTATTGTCATTCAAACTCAATGCTCTCCCATTGTCATTCAAACTCAATGCTCTCCCATTGTCATTCAAACTCAATGCTCTCCCATTGTCATTCGAACAATGCCCTCCCATTGTCATTCCAACTCAATGCTCTCCCATTGTCATTCAAACTCAATGCTCTCCCATTGTCATTCAAACTCAATGCTTTCCTATTGTCATTCGAATAATGCTCTCCCATTGTCATTCGAACAATGCTCTCCCATTGTCATTCAAACTCAATGTACTCCCATTGTCATTCAAACTCAATGCTCTCCCATTGTCATTCAAACTCAATGCACTCCCATTGTCATTCAAACTCAAAAAACTCCCATTGTCTTTCGAACAATGCTCTCCCATTGTCATTCAAACTCAATGCTCTCCCATTGTCATTCAAACTCAATGAGCTCACAATGTCATTCAAACTCAATGCACTCCCATTGTCATTCAAACTCAATGCATTCCCATTGTCATTCGAACAATGCTCTCCCATTGTCATTCAAACTCAATGCTTTCCCATTGTCATTCAAACTCAATGCTCTCCCATTGTCATTCAAACTCAATGCTCTCCCATTGTCATTCAAACTCAATGCTCTCCCATTGTCATTCGAACAATGCTCTCCCATTGTCATTCAAACTCAATGTACTCCCATTGTCATTCAAACTCAATGCTCTCCCATTGTCATTCAAACTCAATGAGCTCACAATGTCATTCAAACTCAATGCACTCCCATTGTCATTCAAACTCAATGCATTCCCATTGTCATTCGAACAATGCTCTCCCATTGTCATTCAAACTCAATGCATTCCCATTGTCATTCGAACAATGCTCTCCCATTGTCATTCAAACTCAATGATTTCCCATTGTCATTCAAACTCAATGCTCTCCCATTGTCATTCAAACTCAATGCTCTCCCATTGTCATTCAAACTCAATGCTCTCCCATTGTCATTCGAACAATGCTCTCCCATTGTCTTTCAAACTCAATGTACTCCCATTGTCATTCAAACTCAATGCTCTCCCATTGTCATTCAAACTCAATGCACTCCCATTGTCATTCAAACTCAATGCATTCCCATTGTCATTCGAACAATGCTCTCCCATTGTCATTCGAACAATGCTCTCCCATTGTCATTCAAACTCAATGTACTCCCATTGTCATTCAAACTCAATGCTCTCCCATTGTCATTCAAACTCAATGCACTCCCATTGTCATTCAAACTCAAAAAACTCCCATTGTCATTCGAACAATGCTCTCCCATTGTCATTCAAACTCAATGCTCTCCCATTGTCATTCAAACTCAATGCTTTCCCATTGTCATTCAAACTCAATGCTTTCCCATTGTCATTCAAACTCAATGAGCTCACATTGGCATTCAAACACAATGCTCTCCCATTATCATTCAAACTCAATGCTCTCCCATTGTCATTCAAACTGAATGAAATCCCATTGTCATTCAAACTCAATGCTTTCCCATTGTCATTCGAATAATGCTCTCCCATTGTCATTCAAACTCAAAGGACTCCCATTATCATTCAAACTCAATGAACTCACATTGTCATTCAAACTCAATGCACTCCCATTGTCATTCAAACTCAATGCATTCCCATTGTCATTCGAACAATGCTGTCCCATTGTCATTCAAAATCAATGCACTCCCATTGTCATTCAAACTCAAAGCTCTACCATTGTCATTCAAACTCAATGCTTTCCCATTGTCATTCAAACTCAATGAGCTCACATTGTCATTCAAACACAATGCTCTCCCATTGTCATTCAAACTCAATGCTCTCCATTGTCATTCGAACAATGCTCTCCCATTGTCATTCCAACTCAATGCTCTCCCATTGTCATTCAAACTCAATGCTCTCCCATTGTCATTCAAACTCAATGCTTTCCTATTGTCATTCGAATAATGCTCTCCCATTCTCATTCGAACTCAAAAAACTCCCATTGTCATTCGAACAATGCTCTCCCATTGTCATTCAAACTCAATGTACTCCCATTGTCATTCAAACTCAATGCTCTCCCATTGTCATTCAAACTCAATGCACTCCCATTGTCATTCAAACTCAAAAAACTCCCATTGTCATTCGAACAATGCTCTCCCATTGTCATTCAAACTCAATGCTCTCCCATTGTCATTCAAACTCAATGAGCTCACAATGTCATTCAAACTCAATGCACTCCCATTGTCATTCAAACTCAATGCATTTCCATTGTCATTCGAACAATGCTCTCTCATTGTCATTCAAACTCAATGCTTTCCCATTGTCATTCAAACTCAATGCTCTCCCATTGTCATTCAAACTCAATGCTCTCCCATTGTTATTCAAACTCAATGCTCTCCCATTGTCATTCGAACAATGCTCTCCCATTGTCATTCCAACTCAATGCTCTCCCATTGTCATTCAAACTCAATGCTCTCCCATTGTCATTCAAACTCAATGCTTTCCTATTGTCATTCGAATAATGCTCTCCCATTGTCATTCGAACAATGCTCTCCCATTGTCATTCAAACTCAATGTACTCCCATTGTCATTCAAACTCAATGCTCTTCCATTGTCATTCAAACTCAATGCACTCCCATTGTCATTCAAACTCAAAAAACTCCCATTGTCATTCGAACAATGCTCTCCCATTGTCATTCAAACTCAATGCTCTCCCATTGTCATTCAAACTCAATGAGCTCACAATGTCATTCAAACTCAATGCACTCCCATTGTCATTCAAACTCAATGCATTCCCATTGTCATTCGAACAATGCTCTCCCATTGTCATTCAAACTCAATGCTTTCCCATTGTCATTCAAACTCAATGCTCTCCCACTGTCATTCAAACTCAATGCTCTCCCATTGTCATTCAAACTCAATGCTCTCCCATTGTCATTCGAACAATGCTCTCCCATTGTCATTCAAACTCAATGTACTCCCATTGTCATTCAAACTCAATGCTCTCCCATTGTCATTCAAACTCAATGAGCTCACAATGTCATTCAAACTCAATGCACTCCCATTGTCATTCAAACTCAAAGGACTCCCAATATCATTCAAACTCAATGAGCTCACATTGTCATTCGAACTCAATGCACTCCCATTGTCATTCAAACTCAATGCATTCCCATTGTCATTCGAACAATGCTCTCCCATTGTCATTCAAACTCAATGCTTTCCCATTGTCATTCAAACTCAATGCTCTCCCATTGTTATTCAAACTCAATGCTCTCCCATTGTCATTCAAACTCAATGCTCTCCCATTGTCATTCCAATAATGCTCTCCCATTGTCATTCAAACTCAATGTACTCCCATTGTCATTCAAACTCAATGCTCTCCCATTGTCATTCAAACTCAATGCTCTCCCATTGTCATTCAAACTCAATGCTCTCCCATTGTCATTCGAACAATGCTCTCCCATTGTCATTCCAACTCAATGCTCTCCCATTGTCATTCAAACTCAATGCTTTCCTATTGTCATTCGAATAATGCTCTCCCATTGTCATTCGAACAATGCTCTCCCATTGTCATTCAAACTCAATGTACTCCCATTGTCATTCAAACTCAATGCTCTCCCATTGTCATTCAAACTCAATGCACTCCCATTGTCATTCAAACTCAAAAAACTCCCATTGTCATTCGAACAATGCTCTCCCATTGTCATTCAAACTCAATGCTCTCCCATTGTCATTCAAACTCAATGCTCTCCCATTGTCATTCAAACTCAATGAGCTCACAATGTCATTCAAACTCAATGCACTCCCATTGTCATTCAAACTCAATGCATTCCCATTGTCATTCGAACAATGCTCTCCCATTGTCATTCAAACTCAATGCTTTCCCATTGTCATTCAAACTCAATGCTCTCCCATTGTCATTCAAACTCAATGCTCTCCCATTGTCATTCAAACTCAATGCTCTCCCATTGTCATTCGAACAATGCTCTCCCATTGTCATTCAAACTCAATGTACTCCCATTGTCATTCAAACTCAATGCTCTCCCATTGTCATTCAAACTCAATGAGCTCACAATGTCATTCAAACTCAATGCTCTCCCATTGTCATTCAAACTCAAAGGACTCCCATTATCATTCAAACTCAATGAGCTCACATTGTCATTCAAACTCAATGCACTCCCATTGTCATTCAAACTCAATGCATTCCCATTGTCATTCGAACAATGCTGTCCCATTGTCATTCAAAATCAATGCACTCCCATTGTCATTCAAACTCAAAGCTCTCCCATTGTCATTCAAACTCAATGCTTTCCCATTGTCATTCAAACTCAATGAGCTCACATTGTCATTCAAACACAATGCTCTCCCATTGTCATTCAAACTCAATGCTCTCCATTGTCATTCAAACTCAATGCTCTCCCATTGTCATTCAAACTCAATGCTCTCCCATTGTCATTCAAACTCAATGCTTTCCCATTGTCATTCAAACTCAATGCTCTCCCATTGTTATTCAAACTCAATGCTTTCCCATTGTCATTCAAACTCAATGCTCTCCCATTGTCAATCGAACAATGCTCTCCCATTGTCATTCAAACTCAATGCTTTCCCATTGTCATTCAAACTCAATGCTTTCCTATTGTCATTCAAACTCAATGCTCTCCCATTGTCATTCAAACTCAATGCTCTCCCATTGTCATTCGATCAATGCTCTCCCATTGTCATTCCAACTCAATGCTCTCCCATTGTCATTCAAACTCAATGCTCTCCCATTGTCATTCAAACTCAATGCTTTCCTATTGTCATTCGAATAATGCTCTCCCATTGTCATTCAAACTCAATGCTTTCCTATTGTCATTCAAACTCAATGCTCTCCCATTGTCATTCAAACTCAATGCTCTCCCATTGTCATTCAAACTCAATGCTCTCCCATTGTCATTCGATCAATGCTCTCCCATTGTCATTCCAACTCAATGCTCTCCCATTGTCATTCAAACTCAATGCTCTCCCATTGTCATTCAAACTCAATGCATTCCCATTGTCATTCGAACAATGCTGTCCCATTGTCATTCAAAATCAATGCACTCCCATTGTCATTCAAACTCAAAGCTCTCCCATTGTCATTCAAACTCAATGCTTTCCCATTGTCATTCAAACTCAATGAGCTCACATTGTCATTCAAACACAATGCTCTCCCATTGTCATTCAAACTCAATGCTCTCCATTGTCATTCAAACTCAATGCTCTCCCATTGTCATTCAAACTCAATGCTCTCCCATTGTCATTCAAACTCAATGCTTTCCCATTGTCATTCAAACTCAATGCTCTCCCATTGTCATTCAATCTCAATGCTTTCCCATTGTCATTCAAACTCAATGCTCTCCCATTGTCAATCGAACAATGCTCTCCCATTGTCATTCAAACTCAATGCTTTCCCATTGTCATTCAAACTCAATGCTTTCCTATTGTCATTCAAACTCAATGCTCTCCCATTGTCATTCAAACTCAATGCTCTCCCATTGTCATTCAAACTCAATGCTCTCCCATTGTCATTCGAACAATGCTCTCCCATTGTCATTCCAACTCAATGCTCTCCCATTGTCATTCAAACTCATTGCTCTCCCATTGTCATTCAAACTCAATGCTTTCCTATTGTCATTCGAATAATGCTCTCCCATTGTCATTCGAACAATGCTCTCCCATTGTCATTCAAACTCAATGTACTCCCATTGTCATTCAAACTCAATGCTCTCCCATTGTCATTCAAACTCAATGCACTCCCATTGTCATTCAAACTCAAAAAACTCCCATTGTCATTCGAACAATGCTCTCCCATTGTCATTCAATCTCAATGCTCTCCCATTGTCATTCAAACTCAATGAGCTCACAATGTCATTCAAACTCAATGCACTCCCATTGTCATTCAAACTCAATGCATTCCCATTGTCATTCGAACAATGCTCTCCCATTGTCATTCAAACTCAATGCTTTCCCATTGTCATTCAAACTCAATGCTCTCCCATTGTCATTCAAACTCAATGCTCTCCCATTGTCATTCAAACTCAATGCTCTCCCATTGTCATTCGAACAGTGCTCTCCCATTGTCATTCAAACTCAATGTACTCCCATTGTCATTCAAACTCAATGCTCTCCCATTGTCATTCAAACTCAATGAGCTCACAATGTCATTCAAACTCAATGCACTCCCATTGTCATTCAAACTCAATGCTTTCCCATTGTCATTCAAACTCAATGCTCTCCCATTGTCATTCAAACTCAATGTACTCCCATTGTCATTCAAACTCAATGCTCTCCCATTGTCATTCGAACAATGCTCTCCCATTGTCTTTCAAACTCAATGTACTCCCATTGTCATTCAAACTCAATGCTCTCCCATTGTCATTCAAACTCAATGCACTCCCATTGTCATTCAAACTCAATGCATTCCCATTGTCATTCGAACAATGCTCTCCCATTGTCATTCGAAGAATGCTCTCCCATTGTCATTCAAACTCAATGTACTCCCATTGTCATTCAAACTCAATGCTCTCCCATTGTCATTCAAACTCAATGCACTCCCATTGTCATTCAAACTCAAAAAACTCCCATTGTCATTCGAACAATGCTCTCCCATTGTCATTCAAACTCAATGCTCTCCCATTGTCATTCAAACTCAATGCTTTCCCATTGTCATTCAAACTCAATGCTTTCCCATTGTCATTCAAACTCAATGAGCTCACATTGTCATTCAAACACAATGCTCTCCCATTATCATTCAAACTCAATGCTCTCCCATTGTCATTCAAACTGAATGAAATCCCATTGTCATTCAAACTCAATGCTTTCCCACTGTCATTCGAATAATGCTCTCCCATTGTCATTCAAACTCAAAGGACTCCCATTATCATTCAAACTCAATGAGCTCACATTGTCATTCAAACTCAATGCACTCCCATTGTCATTCAAACTCAATGCTCTCCCATTGTTATTCAAACTCAATGCACTCCCATTGTCATTCAAACTCAAAAAACTCCCATTGTCATTCGAACAATGCTCTCCCATTGTCATTCAAACTCAATGCTCTCCCATTGTCATTCAAACTCAATGAGCTCACAATGTCATTCAAACTCAATGCACTCCCATTGTCATTCAAACTCAATGCATTCCCATTGTCATTCGAACAATCCTCTCCCATTGTCATTCAAACTCAATGCTTTCCCATTGTCATTCAAACTCAATGCTCTCCCATTGTCATTCAAACTCAATGCTCTCCCATTGTCATTCAAACTCAATGCTCTCCCATTGTCATTCGAACAATGCTCTCCCATTGTCATTCAAACTCAATGTACTCCCATTGTCATTCAAACTCAATGCTCTCCCATTGTCATTCAAACTCAATGCACTCCCATTGTCATTCAAACTCAATGCATTCCCATTGTCATTCGAACAATGCTCTACAATTGTCATTCAAACTCAATGCTTTCCCATTGTCATTCAAACTCAGTGCTCTCCCATTGTCATTCAAACTCAATGCTCTCCCATTGTCATTCAAACTCAATGCTCTCCCATTGTCATTCCAACAATGCTCTCCCATTGTCATTCAAACTCAATGTACTCCCATTGTCATTCAAACTCAATGCTCTCCCATTGTCATTCAAACTCAATGCTCTCCCATTGTCATTCGAACAATGCTCTCCCATTGTCATTCCAACTCAATGCTCTCCCATTGTCATTCGAACAATGCTCTCCCATTGACATTCAAACTCAATGTACTCCCATTGTCATTCAAACTCAATGCACTCCCATTGTCATTCAAACTCAAAAAACTCCCATTGTCATTCGAACAATGCTCTCCCATTGTCATTCAAACTCAATGCTCTCCCATTGTCATTCAAACTCAATGAGCCCACAATGTCATTCAAACTCAATGCACTCCCATTGTCATTCAAACTCAATGCATTCCCATTGTCATTCGAACAATGCTCTCCCATTGTCATTCAAACTCAATGCTTTCCCATTGTCATTCAAACTCAATGCTCTCCCATTGTCATTCAAACTCAATGCTCTCCCATTGTCATTCAAACTCAATGATCTCCCATTGTCATTCGAACAATGCTCTCCCATTGTCATTCAAACTCAATGTACTCCCATTGTCATTCAAACTCAATGCTCTCCCATTGTCATTCAAACTCAATGAGCTCACAATGTCATTCAAACTCAATGCACTCCCATTGTCATTCAAACTCAATGCATTCCCATTGTCATTCGAACAATGCTCTCCCATTGTCATTCAAACTCAATGCTTTCCCATTGTCATTCAAACTCAATGCTCTCCCATTGTCATTCAAACTCAATGCTCTCCCATTGTCATTCAAACTCAATGCTCTCCCATTGTCATTCGAACAATGCTCTCCCATTGTCTTTCAAACTCAATGTACTCCCATTGTCATTCAAACTCAATGCTCTCCCATTGTCATTCAAACTCAATGCACTCCCATTGTCATTCAAACTCAATGCATTCCCATTGTCATTCGAACAATGCTCTCCCATTGTCATTCGAACAATGCTCTCCCATTGTCATTCAAACTCAATGTACTCCCATTGTCATTCAAACTCAATGCTCTCCCATTGTCATTCAAACTCAATGCACTCCCATTGTCATTCAAACTCAAAAAACTCCCATTGTCATTCGAACAATGCTCTCCCATTGTCATTCAAACTCAATGCTCTCCCATTGTCATTCAAACTCAATGCTTTCCCATTGTCATTCAAACTCAATGCTTTCCCATTGTCATTCAAACTCAATGAGCTCACATTGTCATTCAAACACAATGCTCTCCCATTATCATTCAAACTCAATGCTCTCCCATTGTCATTCAAACTGAATGAAATCCCATTGTCATTCAAACTCAATGCTTTCCCACTGTCATTCGAATAATGCTCTCCCATTGTCATTCAAACTCAAAGGACTCCCATTATCATTCACACTCAATGAGCTCACATTGTCATTCAAACTCAATGCACTCCCATTGTCATTCAAACTCAATGCATTCCCATTGTCATTCGAACAATGCTGTCCCATTGTCATTCAAAATCAATGCACTCCCATTGTCATTCAAACTCAATGCTCTCCCATTGTCATTCAAAATCAATGCACTCCCATTGTCATTCAAACTCAAAGCTCTCCCATTGTCATTCAAACTCAATGCTTTCCCATTGTCATTCAAACTCAATGAGCTCACATTGTCATTCAAACACAATGCTCTCCCATTGTCATTCAAACTCAATGCTCTCCATTGTCATTCGAACAATGCTCTCCCATTGTCATTCCAACACAATGCTCTCCCATTGTCATTCAAACTCAATGCTCTCCCATTGTCATTCAAACTCAATGCTTTCCTATTGTCATTCGAATAATGGCCTCCCATTGTCATTCGAACTCAAAAAACTCCCATTGTCATTCGAACAATGCTCTCCCATTGTCATTCAAACTCAATGTACTCCCATTGTCATTCAAACTCAATGCTCTCCCATTGTCATTCAAACTCAATGCACTCCCATTGTCATTCAAACTCAAAAAACTCCCATTGTCATTCGAACAATGCTCTCCCATTGTCATTCAAACTCAATGCTCTCCCATTGTCATTCAAACTCAATGAGCTCACAATGTCATTCAAACTCAATGCACTCCCATTGTCATTCAAACTCAATGCATTCCCATTGTCATTCGAACAATGCTCTCCCATTGACATTCAAACTCAATGCTTTCCCATTGTCATTCAAACTCAATGCTCTCCCATTGTCATTCAAACTCAATGCTCTCCCATTGTCATTCAAACTCAATGCTCTCCCATTGTCATTCGAACAATGCTCTCCCATTGTCATTCAAACTCAATGTACTCCCATTGTCATTCAAACTCAATGCTCTCCCATTGTCATTCAAACTCAATGCACTCCCATTGTCATTCAAACTCAATGCATTCCCATTGTCATTCGAACAATGCTCTCCCATTGTCATTCAAACTCAATGCTTTCCCATTGTCATTCAAACTCAATGCTCTCCCATTGTCATTCAAACTCAATGCTCTCCCATTGTCATTCAAACTCAATGCTCTCCCATTGTCATTCCAACAATGCTCTCCCATTGTCATTCAAACTCAATGTACTCCCATTGTCATTCAAACTCAATGCTCTCCCATTGTCATTCAAACTCAATGCTCTCCCATTGTCATTCAAACTCAATGCTCTCCCATTGTCATTCGAACAATGCTCTCCCATTGTCATTCCAACTCAATGCTCTCCCATTGTCATTCGAACAATGCTCTCCCATTGTCATTCAAACTCAATGTACTCCCATTGTCATTCAAACTCAATGCTCTCCCATTGTCATTCAAACTCAATGCACTCCCATTGTCATTCAAACTCAAAAAACTCCCATTGTCATTCGAACAATGCTCTCCCATTGTCATTCAAACTCAATGCACTCCCATTGTCATTCAAACTCAAAAAACTCCCATTGTCATTCGAACAATGCTCTCCCATTGTCATTCAAACTCAATGCTCTCCCATTGTCATTCAAACTCAATGAGCTCACAATGTCATTCAAACTGAATGCACTCCCATTGTCATTCAAACTCAATGCATTCCCATTGTCATTCGAACAATGCTCTCCCATTGTCATTCAAACTCAATGCTCTCCCATTGTCATTCAAACTCAATGCTTTCCCATTGTCATTCAAACTCAATGCTTTCCCATTGTCATTCAAACTCAATGAGCTCACATTGTCATTCAAACACAATGCTCTCCCATTATCATTCAAACTCAATGCTCTCCCATTGTCATTCAAACTGAATGAAATCCCATTGTCAGTCAAACTCAATGCTTTCCCACTGTCATTCGAATAATGCTCTCCCATTGTCATTCAAACTCAAAGGACTCCCATTATCATTCAAACTCAATGAGCTCACATTGTCATTCAAACTCAATGCACTCCCATTGTCATTCAAACTCAATGCATTCCCATTGTCATTCGAACAATGCTGTCCCATTGTCATTCAAAATCAATGCACTCCCATTGTCATTCAAACTCAAAGCTCTCCCATTGTCATTCAAACTCAATGCTTTCCCATTGTCATTCAAACTCAATGAGCTCACATTGTCATTCAAACACAATGCTCTCCCATTCTCATTCAAACTCAATGCTCTCCATTGTCATTCAAACTCAATGCTCTCCCATTGTCATTCAAACTCAATGCTTTCCTATTGTCATTCGAATAATGCTCTCCCATTGTCATTCGAACTCAAAAAACTCCCATTGTCATTCGAACAATGCTCTCCCATTGTCATTCAAACTCAATGTACTCCCATTGTCATTCAAACTCAATGCTCTCCCATTGTCATTCAAACTCAATGCACTCCCATTGTCATTCAAACTCAAAAAACTCCCATTGTAATTCGAACAATGCTCTCCCATTGTCATTCAAACTCAATGCTCTCCCATTGTCATTCAAACTCAATGAGCTCACAATGTCATTCAAACTCAATGCACTCCCATTGTCATTCAAACTCAATGCATTCCCATTGTCATTCGAACAATGCTCTCCCATTGTCATTCAAACTCAATGCTTTCCCATTGTCATTCAAACTCAATGCTCTCCCATTGTCATTCAAACTCAATGCTCTCCCATTGTCATTCGAACAATGCTCTCCCATTGTCATTCCAACTCAATGCTCTCCCATTGTCATTCGAACAATGCTCTCCCATTGTCATTCAAACTCAATGTACTCCCATTGTCATTCAAACTCAATGCACTCCCATTGTCATTCAAACTCAAAAAACTCCCATTGTCATTCGAACAATGCTCTCCCATTGTCATTCAAACTCAATGAGCTCACAATGTCATTCAAACTCAATGCACTCCCATTGTCATTCAAACTCAATGCATTCCCATTGTCATTCGAACAATGCTCTCCCATTGTCATTCAAACTCAATGCTTTCCCATTGTCATTCAAACTCAATGCTCTCCCATTGTCATTCAAACTCAATGCTCTCCCATTGTCATTCAAACTCAATGCTCTCCCATTGTCATTCGAACAGTGCTCTCCCATTGTCATTCAAACTCAATGTACTCCCATTGTCATTCAAACTCAATGCTCTCCCATTGTCATTCAAACTCAATGAGCTCACAATGTCATTCAAACTCAATGCACTCCCATTGTCATTCAAACTCAATGCTTTCCCATTGTCATTCAAACTCAATGCTCTCCCATTGTCATTCAAACTCAATGTACTCCCATTGTCATTCAAACTCAATGCTCTCCCATTGTCATTCGAACAATGCTCTCCCATTGTCTTTCAAACTCAATGTACTCCCATTGTCATTCAAACTCAATGCTCTCCCATTGTCATTCAAACTCAATGCACTCCCATTGTCATTCAAACTCAATGCATTCCCATTGTCATTCGAACAATGCTCTCCCATTGTCATTCGAAGAATGCTCTCCCATTGTCATTCAAACTCAATGTACTCCCATTGTCATTCAAACTCAATGCTCTCCCATTGTCATTCAAACTCAATGCACTCCGATTGTCATTCAAACTCAAAAAACTCCCATTGTCATTCGAACAATGCTCTCCCATTGTCATTCAAACTCAATGCTCTCCCATTGTCATTCAAACTCAATGCTTTCCCATTGTCATTCAAACTCAATGCTTTCCCATTGTCATTCAAACTCAATGAGCTCACATTGTCATTCAAACACAATGCTCTCCCATTATCATTCAAACTCAATGCTCTCCCATTGTCATTCAAACTGAATGAAATCCCATTGTCATTCAAACTCAATGCTTTCCCACTGTCATTCGAATAATGCTCTCCCATTGTCATTCAAACTCAAAGGACTCCCATTATCATTCAAACTCAATGAGCTCACATTGTCATTCAAACTCAATGCACTCCCATTGTCATTCAAACTCAATGCATTCCCATTGTCATTCGAACAATGCTGTCCCATTGTCATTCATAATCAATGAGCTCACATTGTCATTCAAACACAATGCTCTCCCATTGTCATTCAAACTCAATGCTCTCCATTGTCATTCGAACAATGCTCTCCCATTGTCATTCCAACTCAATGCTCTCCCATTGTCATTCAAACTCAATGCTCTCCCATTGTCATTCAAACTCAATGCTTTCCTATTGTCATTCGAATAATGCTCTCCCATTGTCATTCGAACTCAAAAAACTCCCATTGTCATTCGAACAATGCTCTCCCATTGTCATTCAAACTCAATGTACTCCCATTGTCATTCAAACTCAATGCTCTCCCATTGTCATTCAAACTCAATGCACTCCCATTGTCATTCAAACTCAAAAAACTCCCATTGTCATTCGAACAATGCTCTCCCATTGTCATTCAAATTCAATGCTCTCCCATTGTCATTCAAACTCAATGAGCTCACAATGTCATTCAAACTCAATGCACTCCCATTGTCATTCAAACTCAATGCATTCCCATTGTCATTCGAACAATGCTCTCCCATTGTCATTCAAACTCAATGCTTTCCCATTGTCATTCAAACTCAATGCTCTCCCATTGTCATTCAAACTCAATGCTCTCCCATTGTCATTCAAACTCAATGCTCTCCCATTGTCATTCGAACAATGCTCTCCCATTGTCATTCAAACTCAATGTACTCCCATTGTCATTCAAACTCAATGCTCTCCCATTGTCATTCAAACTCAATGCACTCCCATTGTCATTCAAACTCAATGCATTCCCATTGTCATTCGAACAATGCTCTACAATTGTCATTCAAACTCAATGCTTTCCCATTGTCATTCAAACTCAGTGCTCTCCCATTGTCATTCAAACTCAATGCTCTCCCATTGTCATTCAAACTCAATGCTCTCCCATTGTCATTCCAACAATGCTCTCCCATTGTCATTCAAACTCAATGTACTCCCATTGTCATTCAAACTCAATGCTCTCCCATTGTCATTCAAACTCAATGCTCTCCCATTGTCATTCCAACTCAATGCTCTCCCATTGTCATTCGAACAATGCTCTCCCATTGACATTCAAACTCAATGTACTCCCATTGTCATTCAAACTCAATGCACTCCCATTGTCATTCAAACTCAAAAAACTCCCATTGTCATTCGAACAATGCTCTCCCATTGTCATTCAAACTCAATGCTCTCCCATTGTCATTCAAACTCAATGAGCTCACAATGTCATTCAAACTCAATGCACTCCCATTGTCATTCAAACTCAATGCATTCCCATTGTCATTCGAACAATGCTCTCCCATTGTCATTCAAACTCAATGCTTTCCCATTGTCATTCAAACTCAATGCTCTCCCATTGTCATTCAAACTCAATGCTCTCCCATTGTCATTCAAACTCAATGATCTCCCATTGTCATTCGAACAATGCTCTCCCATTGTCATTCAAACTCAATGTACTCCCATTGTCATTCAAACTCAATGCTCTCCCATTGTCATTCAAACTCAATGAGCTCACAATGTCATTCAAACTCAATGCACTCCCATTGTCATTCAAACTCAATGCATTCCCATTGTCATTCGAACAATGCTCTCCCATTGTCATTCAAACTCAATGCTTTCCCATTGTCATTCAAACTCAATGCTCTCCCATTGTCATTCAAACTCAATGCTCTCCCATTGTCATTCAAACTCAATGCTCTCCCATTGTCATTCGAACAATGCTCTCCCATTGTCTTTCAAACTCAATGTACTCCCATTGTCATTCAAACTCAATGCTCTCCCATTGTCATTCAAACTCAATGCACTCCCATTGTCATTCAAACTCAATGCATTCCCATTGTCATTCGAACAATGCTCTCCCATTGTCATTCGAACAATGCTCTCCCATTGTCATTCAAACTCAATGTACTCCCATTGTCATTCAAACTCAATGCTCTCCCATTGTCATTCAAACTCAATGCACTCCCATTGTCATTCAAACTCAAAAAACTCCCATTGTCATTCGAACAATGCTCTCCCACTGTCATTCAAACTCAATGCTCTCCCATTGTCATTCAAACTCAATGCTTTCCCATTGTCATTCAAACTCAATGCTTTCCCATTGTCATTCAAACTCAATGAGCTCACATTGTCATTCAAACACAATGCTCTCCCATTATAATTCAAACTCAATGCTCTCCCATTGTCATTCAAACTGAATGAAATCCCATTGTCATTCAAACTCAATGCTTTCCCACTGTCATTCGAATAATGCTCTCCCATTGTCATTCAAACTCAAAGGACTCTCATTATCATTCACACTCAATGAGCTCACATTGTCATTCAAACTCAATGCACTCCCATTGTCATTCAAACTCAATGCATTCCCATTGTCATTCGAACAATGCTGTCCCATTGTCATTCAAAATCAATGCACTCCCATTGTCATTCAAACTCAATGCTCTCCCATTGTCATTCAAAATCAATGCACTCCCATTGTCATTCAAACTCAAAGCTCTCCCATTGTCATTCAAACTCAATGCTTTCCCATTGTCATTCAAACTCAATGAGCTCACATTGTCATTCAAACACAATGCTCTCCCATTGTCATTCAAACTCAATGCTCTCCATTGTCATTCGAACAATGCTCTCCCATTGTCATTCCAACACAATGCTCTCCCATTGTCATTCAAACTCAATGCTCTCCCATTGTCATTCAAACTCAATGCTTTCCTATTGTCATTCGAATAATGCTCTCCCATTGTCATTCGAACTCAAAAAACTCCCATTGTCATTCGAACAATGCTCTCCCATTGTCATTCAAACTCAATGTACTCCCATTGTCATTCAAACTCAATGCTCTCCCATTGTCATTCAAACTCAATGCACTCCCATTGTCATTCAAACTCAAAAAACTCCCATTGTCATTCGAACAATGCTCTCCCATTGTCATTCAAACTCAATGCTCTCCCATTGTCATTCAAACTCAATGAGCTCACAATGTCATTCAAACTCAATGCACTCCCATTGTCATTCAAACTCAATGCATTCCCATTGTCATTCGAACAATGCTCTCCCATTGACATTCAAACTCAATGCTTTCCCATTGTCATTCAAACTCAATGCTCTCCCATTGTCATTCAAACTCAATGCTCTCCCATTGTCATTCAAACTCAATGCTCTCCCATTGTCATTCGAACAATGCTCTCCCATTGTCATTCAAACTCAATGTACTCCCATTGTCATTCAAACTCAATGCTCTCCCATTGTCATTCAAACTCAATGCACTCCCATTGTCATTCAAACTCAATGCATTCCCATTGTCATTCGAACAATGCTCTCCCATTGTCATTCAAACTCAATGCTTTCCCATTGTCATTCAAACTCAATGCTCTCCCATTGTCATTCAAACTCAATGCTCTCCCATTGTCATTCAAACTCAATGCTCTCCCATTGTCATTCCAACAATGCTCTCCCATTGTCATTCAAACTCAATGTACTCCCATTGTCATTCAAACTCAATGCTCTCCCATTGTCATTCAAACTCAATGCTCTCCCATTGTCATTCAAACTCAATGCTCTCCCATTGTCATTCGAACAATGCTCTCCCATTGTCATTCCAACTCAATGCTCTCCCATTGTCATTCGAACAATGCTCTCCCATTGTCATTCAAACTCAATGCTCTCCCATTGTCATTCAAACTCAATGCACTCCCATTGTCATTCAAACTCAAAAAACTCCCATTGTCATTCGAACAATGCTCTCCCATTGTCATTCAAACTCAATGCACTCCCATTGTCATTCAAACTCAAAAAACTCCCATTGTCATTCGAACAATGCTCTCCCATTGTCATTCAAACTCAATGCTCTCCCATTGTCATTCAAACTCAATGAGCTCACAATGTCATTCAAACTGAATGCACTCCCATTGTCATTCAAACTCAATGCATTCCCATTGTCATTCGAACAATGCTCTCCCATTGTCATTCAAACTCAATGCTCTCCCATTGTCATTCAAACTCAATGCTTTCCCATTGTCATTCAAACTCAATGCTTTCCCATTGTCATTCAAACTCAATGAGCTCACATTGTCATTCAAACACAATGCTCTCCCATTATCATTCAAACTCAATGCTCTCCCATTGTCATTCAAACTGAATGAAATCCCATTGTCAGTCAAACTCAATGCTTTCCCACTGTCATTCGAATAATGCTCTCCCATTGTCATTCAAACTCAAAGGACTCCCATTATCATTCAAACTCAATGAGCTCACATTGTCATTCAAACTCAATGCACTCCCATTGTCATTCAAACTCAATGCATTCCCATTGTCATTCGAACAATGCTGTCCCATTGTCATTCAAAATCAATGCACTCCCATTGTCATTCAAACTCAAAGCTCTCCCATTGTCATTCAAACTCAATGCTTTCCCATTGTCATTCAAACTCAATGAGCTCACATTGTCATTCAAACACAATGCTCTCCCATTCTCATTCAAACTCAATGCTCTCCATTGTCATTCAAACTCATTGCTCTCCCATTGTCATTCAAACTCAATGCTTTCCTATTGTCATTCGAATAATTCTCTCCCATTGTCATTCGAACTCAAAAAACTCCCATTGTCATTCGAACAATGCTCTCCCATTGTCATTCAAACTCAATGTACTCCCATTGTCATTCAAACTCAATGCTCTCCCATTGTCATTCAAACTCAATGCACTCCCATTGTCATTCAAACTCAAAAAACTCCCATTGTAATTCGAACAATGCTCTCCCATTGTCATTCAAACTCAATGCTCTCCCATTGTCATTCAAACTCAATGAGCTCACAATGTCATTCAAACTCAATGCACTCCCATTGTCATTCAAACTCAATGCATTCCCATTGTCATTCGAACTATGCTCTCCCATTGTCATTCAAACTCAATGCTTTCCCATTGTCATTCAAACTCAATGCTCTCCCATTGTCATTCAAACTCAATGCTCTCCCATTGTCATTCGAACAATGCTCTCCCATTGTCATTCCAACTCAATGCTCTCCCATTGTCATTCGAACAATGCTCTCCCATTGTCATTCAAACTCAATGTACTCCCATTGTCATTCAAACTCAATGCACTCCCATTGTCATTCAAACTCAAAAAACTCCCATTGTCATTCGAACAATGCTCTCCCATTGTCATTCAAACTCAATGCTCTCCCATTGTCATTCAAACTCAATGAGCTCACAATGTCATTCAAACTCAATGCACTCCCATTGTCATTCAAACTCAATGCATTCCCATTGTCATTCGAACAATGCTCTCCCATTGTCATTCAAACTCAATGCTTTCCCATTGTCATTCAAACTCAATGCTCTCCCATTGCCATTCAAACTCAATGCTCTCCCATTGTCATTCAAACTCAATGATCTCCCATTGTCATTCGAACAATGCTCTCCCATTGTCATTCAAACTCAATGTACTCCCATTGTCATTCAAACTCAATGCTCTCCCATTGTCATTCAAACTCAATGAGCTCACAATGTCATTCAAACTCAATGCACTCCCATTGTCATTCAAACTCAATGCATTCCCATTGTCATTCGAACAATGCTCTCCCATTGTCATTCAAACTCAATGCTTTCCCATTGTCATTCAAACTCAATGCTCTCCCATTGTCATTCAAACTCAATGCTCTCCCATTGTCATTCAAACTCAATGCTCTCCCATTGTCATTCGAACAATGCTCTCCCATTGTCTTTCAAACTCAATGTACTCCCATTGTCATTCAAACTCAATGCTCTCCCATTGTCATTCAAACTCAATGCACTCCCATTGTCATTCAAACTCAATGCATTCCCATTGTCATTCGAACAATGCTCTCCCATTGTCATTCGAACAATGCTCTCCCATTGTCATTCAAACTCAATGTACTCCCATTGTCATTCAAACTCAATGCTCTCCCATTGTCATTCAAACTCAATGCACTCCCATTGTCATTCAAACTCAAAAAACTCCCATTGTCATTCGAACAATGCTCTCCCATTGTCATTCAAACTCAATGCTCTCCCATTGTCATTCAAACTCAATGCTTTCCCATTGTCATTCAAACTCAATGCTTTCCCATTGTCATTCAAACTCAATGAGCTCACATTGTCATTCAAACACAATGCTCTCCCATTATCATTCAAACTCAATGCTCTCCCATTGTCATTCAAACTGAATGAAATCCCATTGTCATTCAAACTCAATGCTTTCCCACTGTCATTCGAATAATGCTCTCCCATTGTCATTCAAACTCAAAGGACTCCCATTATCATTCACACTCAATGAGCTCACATTGTCATTCAAACTCAATGCACTCCCATTGTCATTCAAACTCAATGCATTCCCATTGTCATTCGAACAATGCTGTCCCATTGTCATTCAAAATCAATGCACTCCCATTGTCATTCAAACTCAATGCTCTCCCATTGTCATTCAAAATCAATGCACTCCCATTGTCATTCAAACTCAAAGCTCTCCCATTGTCATTCAAACTCAATGCTTTCCCATTGTCATTCAAACTCAATGAGCTCACATTGTCATTCAAACACAATGCTCTCCCATTGTCATTCAAACTCAATGCTCTCCATTGTCATTCGAACAATGCTCTCCCATTGTCATTCCAACACAATGCTCTCCCATTGTCATTCAAACTCAATGCTCTCCCATTGTCATTCAAACTCAATGCTTTCCTATTGTCATTCGAATAATGCTCTCCCATTGTCATTCGAACTCAAAAAACTCCCATTGTCATTCGAACAATGCTCTCCCATTGTCATTCAAACTCAATGTACTCCCATTGTCATTCAAACTCAATGCTCTCCCATTGTCATTCAAACTCAATGCACTCCCATTGTCATTCAAACTCAAATAACTCCCATTGTCATTCGAACAATGCTCTCCCATTGTCATTCAAACTCAATGCTCTCCCATTGTCATTCAAACTCAATGAGCTCACAATGTCATTCAAACTCAATGCACTCCCATTGTCATTCAAACTCAATGCATTCCCATTGTCATTCGAACAATGCTCTCCCATTGACATTCAAACTCAATGCTTTCCCATTGTCATTCAAACTCAATGCTCTCCCATTGTCATTCAAACTCAATGCTCTCCCATTGTCATTCAAACTCAATGCTCTCCCATTGTCATTCGAACAATGCTCTCCCATTGTCATTCAAACTCAATGTACTCCCATTGTCATTCAAACTCAATGCTCTCCCATTGTCATTCAAACTCAATGCACTCCCATTGTCATTCAAACTCAATGCATTCCCATTGTCATTCGAACAATGCTCTCCCATTGTCATTCAAACTCAATGCTTTCCCATTGTCATTCAAACTCAATGCTCTCCCATTGTCATTCAAACTCAATGCTCTCCCATTGTCATTCAAACTCAATGCTCTCCCATTGTCATTCCAACAATGCTCTCCAATTGTCATTCAAACTCAAAGTACTCCCATTGTCATTCAAACTCAATGCTCTCCCATTGTCATTCAAACTCAATGCTCTCCCATTGTCATTCAAACTCAATGCTCTCCCATTGTCATTCGAACAATGCTCTCCCATTGTCATTCCAACTCAATGCTCTCCCATTGTCATTCGAACAATGCTCTCCCATTGTCATTCAAACTCAATGTACTCCCATTGTCATTCAAACTCAATGCTCTCCCATTGTCATTCAAACTCAATGCACTCCCATTGTCATTCAAACTCAAAAAACTCCCATTGTCATTCGAACAATGCTCTCCCATTGTCATTCAAACTCAATGCACTCCCATTGTCATTCAAACTCAAAAAACTCCCATTGTCATTCGAACAATGCTCTCCCATTGTCATTCAAACTCAATGCTCTCCCATTGTCATTCAAACTCAATGAGCTCACAATGTCATTCAAACTCAATGCACTCCCATTGTCATTCAAACTCAATGCATTCCCATTGTCATTCGAACAATGCTCTCCCATTGTCATTCAAACTCAATGCTCTCCCATTGTCATTCAAACTCAATGCTTTCCCATTGTCATTCAAACTCAATGCTTTCCCATTGTCATTCAAACTCAATGAGCTCACATTGTCATTCAAACACAATGCTCTCCCATTATCATTCAAACTCAATGCTCTCCCATTGTCATTCAAACTGAATGAAATCCAATTGTCAGTCAAACTCAATGCTTTCCCACTGTCATTCGAATAATGCTCTCCCATTGTCATTCAAACTCAAAGGACTCCCATTATCATTCAAACTCAATGAGCTCACATTGTCATTCAAACTCAATGCACTCCCATTGTCATTCAAACTCAATGCATTCGCATTGTCATTCGAACAATGCTGTCCCATTGTCATTCAAAATCAATGCACTCCCATTGTCATTCAAACTCAAAGCTCTCCCATTGTCATTCAAACTCAATGCTTTCCCATTGACATTCAAACTCAATGAGCTCACATTGTCATTCAAACACAATGCTCTCCCATTCTCATTCAAACTCAATGCTCTCCATTGTCATTCAAACTCAATGCTCTCCCATTGTCATTCAAACTCAATGCTTTCCTATTGTCATTCGAATAATGCTCTCCCATTGTCATTCGAACTCAAAAAACTCCCATTGTCATTCGAACAATGCTCTCCCATTGTCATTCAAACTCAATGTACTCCCATTGTCATTCAAAATCAATGCTCTCCCATTGTCATTCAAACTCAATGCACTCCCATTGTCATTCAAACTCAAAAAACTCCCATTGTAATTCGAACAATGCTCTCCCATTGTCATTCAAACTCAATGCTCTCCCATTGTCATTCAAACTCAATGAGCTCACAATGTCATTCATACTCAATGCACTCCCATTGTCATTCAAACTCAATGCATTCCCATTGTCATTCGAACAATGCTCTCCCATTGTCATTCAAACTCAATGCTTTCCCATTGTCATTCAAACTCAATGCTCTGCCATTGTCATTCAAACTCAATGCTCTCCCATTGTCATTCAAACTCAATGCTCTCCCATTGTCATTCGAACAATGCTCTCCCATTGCCATTCAAACTCAATGTACTCCCATTGTCATTCAAACTCAATGCTCTCCCATTGTCATTCAAACTCAATGCACTCCCATTGTCATTCAAACTCAATGCATTCCCATTGTCATTCGAACAATGCTCTCCCATTGTCATTCAAACTCAATGCTTTCCCATTGTCATTCAAACTCAATGCTCTCCCATTGTCATTCAAACTCAATGCTCTCCCATTGTCATTGAAACTCAATGCTCTCCCATTGTCATTCCAACAATGCTCTCCCATTGTCATTCAAACTCAATGTACTCCCATTGTCATTCAAACTCAATGCTCTCCCATTGTCATTCAAACTCAATGCACTCCCATTGTCATTCAAACTCAAAAAACTCCCATTGTCATTCGAACAATGCTCTCCCATTGTCATTCAATCTCAATGCTCTCCCATTGTCATTCAAACTCAATGCTTTCCCATTGTCATTCAAACTCAATGCTTTCCCATTGTCATTCAACTCAATGAGCTCACATTGTCATTCAAACACAATGCTCTCCCATTATCATTCAAACTCAATGCTCTCCCATTGTCATTCGAACAATGCTCTCCCATTGTCATTCAAACTCAATGTACTCCCATTGTCATTCAAACTCAATGCTCTCCCATTGTCATTCAAACTCAATGAGCTCACAATGTCATTCAAACTCAATGCACTCCCATTGTCATTCAAACTCAATGCATTCCCATTGTCAATCGAACAATGCTCTCCCATTGTCATTCAAACTCAATGCTTTCCCATTGTCATTCAAACTCAATGCTCTCCCATTGTCATTCAAACTCAATGCTCTCCCATTGTCATTCAAACTCAATGCTCTCCCATTGTCATTCGAACAATGCTCTCCCATTGTCTTTCAAAATCAATGTACTCCCATTGTCATTCAAACTCAATGCTCTCCCATTGTCATTCAAACTCAATGCACTCCCATTGTCATTCAAACTCAATGCATTCCCATTGTCATTCGAACAATGCTCTCCCATTGTCATTCAAACTCAATGCTTTCCCATTGTCATTCAAACTCAATGCTCTCCCATTGTCATTCAAACTCAATGCTCTCCCATTGTCATTCAAACTCAATGCTTTCCCATTGTCATTCAAACTCAATGCTTTCCCATTGTCATTCAAACTCAATGAGCTCACATTGTCATTCAAACACAATGCTCTCCCATTATCATTCAAACTCAATGCTCTCCCATTGTCATTCAAACTGAATGAAATCCCATTGTCATTCAAACTCAATGCTTTCCCACTGTCATTCGAATAATGCTCTCCCATTGTCATTCAAACTCAAAGGACTCCCATCATCATTCAAACTCAATGAGCTCACATTGTCATTCAAACTCAATGCACTCCCATTGTCATTCAAACTCAATGCATTCCCATTGTCATTCGAACAATGCTGTCCCATTGTCATTCAAAATCAATGCACTCCCATTGTCATTCAAACTCAAAGCTCTCCCATTGTCATTCAAACTCAATGCTTTCCCATTGTCATTCAAACTCAATGAGCTCACATTGTCATTCAAACACAATGCTCTCCCATTGTCATTCAAACTCAATGCTCTCCATTGTCATTCGAACAATGCTCTCCCAGTGTCATTCCAACTCAATGCTCTCCCATTGTCATTCAAACTCAATGCTCTCCCATTGTCATTCAAACTCAATGCTTTCCTATTGTCATTCGAATAATGCTCTCCCATTGTCATTCGAACTCAAAAAACTCCCATTGTCATTCGAACAATGCTCTCCCATTGTCATTCAAACTCAATGCACTCCCATTGTCATTCAAACTGAATGCTCTCCCATTGTCATTCAAACTCAATGCACTCCCATTGTCATTCAAACTCAAAAAACTCCCATTGTCATTCGAACAATGCTCTCCCATTGTCATTCAAACTCAATGCTCTCCCATTGTCATTCAAACTCAATGAGCTCACAATGTCATTCAAACTCAATGCACTCCCATTGTCATTCAAACTCAATGCATTCCCATTGTCATTCGAACAATGCTCTCCCATTGTCATTCAAACTCAATGCTTTCCCATTGTCATTCAAACTCAATGCTCTCCCATTGTCATTCAAACTCAATGCTCTCCCATTGTCATTCAAACTCAATGCTCTCCCATTGTCATTCGAACAATGCTCTCCCATTGTCATTCAAACTCAATGTACTCCCATTGTCATTCAAACTCAATGCTCTCCCATTGTCATTCAAACTCAATGCACTCCCATTGTCATTCAAACTCAATGCATTCCCATTGTCATTCGAACAATGCTCTCCCATTGTCATTCAAACTCAATGCTTTCCCATTGTCATTCAAACTCAATGCTCTCCCATTGTCATTCAAACTCAATGCTCTCCCATTGTCATTCAAACTCAATGCTCTCCCGTTGTCATTCGAACAATGCTCTCCCATTGTCATTCAAACTCAATGTACTCCCATTGTCATTCAAACTCAATGCTCTCCCATTGTCATTCAAACTCAATGCACTCCCATTGTCATTCAAACTCAAAAAACTCCCATTGTCATTCGAACAATGCTCTCCCATTGTCATTCAAACTCAATGCTCTCCCATTGTCATTCAAACTCAATGCTTTCCCATTGTCATTCAAACTCAATGCTTTCCCATTGTCATTCAAACTCAATGAGCTCACATTGTCATTCAAACACAATGCTCTCCCATTATCATTCAAACTCAATGCTCTCCCATTGTCATTCAAACTCAATGCACTCCCATTGTCATTCAAACTCAATGCATTCCCATTGTCATTCGAACAATGCTGTCCCATTGTCATTCAAAATCAATGCACTCCCATTGTCATTCAAACTCAAAGCTCTCCCATTGTCATTCAAACTCAATGCTTTCCCATTGTCATTCAAACTCAATGAGCTCACATTGTCATTCAAACACAATGCTCTCCCATTGTCATTCAAACTCAATGCTCTCCATTGTCATTCAAACTCAATGCACTCCCATTGTCATTCAAACTCAATGCTTTCCCATTGTCATTCGAATAATGCTCTCCCATTGTCATTCAAACTCAAAGCACTCCCATTGTCATTCAAACTCAATGAGCTCACATTGTCATTCAAACTCAATGCTCTCCCATTGTCATTCAAACTCAATGCTTTCCCATTGTCATTCAAACTCAATGCTTTCCCATTGTCATTCAAACTCAATGAGCTCACATTGTCATTCAAACACAATGCTCTCCCATTATCATTCAAACTCAATGCTCTCCCATTGTCATTCAAACTGAATGCACTCCCATTGTCATTCAAACTCAATGCTTTCCCACTGTCATTCGAATAATGCTCTCCCATTGTCATTCAAACTCAAAGGACTCCCATTATCATTCAAACTCAATGAGCTCACATTGTCATTCAAACTCAATGCACTCCCATTGTCATTCAAACTCAATGCATTCCCTTTGTCATTCGAACAATGCTGTCCCATTGTCATTCAAAATCAATGCACTCCCATTGTCATTCAAACTCAAAGCTCTCCCATTGTCATTCAAACTCAATGCTTTCCCATTGTCATTCAAACTCAATGAGCTCACATTGTCATTCAAACACAATGCTCTCCCATTGTCATTCAAACTCAATGCTCTCCATTGTCATTCAAACTCAATGCACTCCCATTGTCATTCGAACAATGCTCTCCCATTGTCATTCAAACTCAATGTACTCCCATTGTCATTCAAACTCAATGCTCTCCCATTGTCATTCAAACTCAATGCACTCCCATTGTCATTCAAACTCAATGCATTCCCGTTGTCATTCGAACAATGCTCTCCCATTGTCATTCAAACTCAATGCTTTCCCATTGTCATTCAAACTCAATGCTCTCCCATTGTCATTCAAACTCAATGCTCTCCCATTGTCATTCAAACTCAATGCTCTCCCATTGTCATTCGAACAATGCTCTCCCATTGTCATTCAAACTCAATGTACTCCCATTGTCATTCAAACTCAATGCTCTCCCATTGTCATTCAAACTCAATGCACTCCCATTGTCATTCAAACTCAAAAAACTCCCATTGTCATTCGAACAATGCTCTCCCATTGTCATTCAAACTCAATGCTCTCCCATTGTCATTCAAACTCAATGCTTTCCCATTGTCATTCAAACTCAATGCTTTCCCATTGTCATTCAAACTCAATGAGCTCACATTGTCATTCAAACACAATGCTCTCCCATTATCATTCAAACTCAATGCTCTCCCATTGTCATTCAAACTCAATGCACTCCCATTGTCATTCAAACTCAATTCTCTCCCATTGTCATTCAAACTCAATGCACTCTCATTGTCATTCAAACTCAAAAAACTCCCATTGTCATTCGAACAATGCTCTACCATGGTCATTCAAACTCAATGCTCTCCCATTGTCATTCAAACTCAATGAGCTCACAATGTCATTCAAACTCAATGCACTCCCATTGTCATTCAAACTCAATGCATTCCCATTGTCATTCGAACAATGCTCTCCCATTGTCATTCAAACTCAATGCTTTCCCATTGTCATTCAAACTCAATGCTCTCCCATTGTCATTCAAACTCAATGCTCTCCCATTGTCATTCAAACTCAATGTACTCCCATTGTCATTCAAACTCAATGCTCTCCCATTGTCATTCAAACTCAATGCACTCCCATTGTCATTCAAACTCAATGCATTCCCATTGTCATTCGAACAATACTCTCCCATTGTCATTCAAACTCAATGCTTTCCCATTGTCATTCAAACTCAATGCTCTCCCATTGTCATTCAAACTCAATGCTCTCCCATTGTCATTCAAACTCAATGCTCTCCCATTGTCATTCGAACAATGCTCTCCCAATGTCATTCAAACTCAATGTACTCCCATTGTCATTCAAACGCAATGCTCTCCCATTGTCATTCAAACTCAATGCACTCCCATTGTCATTCAAACTCAAAAAACTCCCATTGTCATTCGAACAATGCTCTCCCATTGTCATTCAAACTCAATGATCTCCCATTGTCATTCAAACTCAATGCTTTCCCATTGTCATTCAAACTCAATGCTTTCCCATTGTCATTCAAACTCAATGAGCTCACATTGTCATTCAAACACAATGCTCTCCCATTATCATTCAAACTCAATGCTCTCCCATTGTCATTCAAACTCAATGCACTCCCATTGTCATTCAAACTCAATGCATTCCCATTGTCATTCGAACAATGCTGTCCCATTGTCATTCAAAATCAATGCACTCCCATTGTCATTCAAACTCAAAGCTCTCCCATTGTCATTCAAACTCAATGCTTTCCCATTGTCATTCAAACTCAATGAGCTCACATTGTCATTCAAACACAATGCTCTCCCATTGTCATTCAAACTCAATGCTCTCCATTGTCATTCAAACTCAATGCACTCCCATTGTCATTCAAACTCAATGCTTTCCCATTGTCATTCGAATAATGCTCTCCCATTGTCATTCAAACTCAAAGCACTCCCATTGTCATTCAAACTCAATGACCTCACATTGTCATTCAAACTCAATGCTCTCCCATTGTCATTCAAACTCAATGCTTTCCCATTGTCATTCAAACTCAATGCTTTCCCATTGTCATTCAAACTCAATGAGCTCACATTGTCATTCAAACACAATGCTCTCCCATTATCATTCAAACTCAATGCTCTCCCATTGTCATTCAAACTGAATGCACTCCCATTGTAATTCAAACTCAATGCTTTCCCACTGTCATTCGAATAATGCTCTCCCATTGTCATTCAAACTCAAAGGACTCCCATTATCATTCAAACTCAATGAGCTCACATTGTCATTCAAACTCAATGCACTCCCATTGTCATTCAAACTCAATGCATTCCCATTGTCATTCGAACAATGCTGTCCCATTGTCATTCAAAATCAATGCACTCCCATTGTCATTCAAACTCAAAGCTCTCCCATTGTCATTCAAACTCAATGCTTTCCCATTGTCATTCAAACTCAATGAGCTCACATTGTCATTCAAACACAATGCTCTCCCATTGTCATTCAAACTCAATGCTCTCCATTGTCATTCAAACTCAATGCACTCCCATTGTCATTCAAACTCAATGCTTTCCCATTGTCATTCGAATAATGCTCTCCCATTGTCATTCAACCTCAAAGCACTCCCATTGTCATTCAAACTCAATGCACTCCCATTGTCATTCAAACTCAATGCATTCCCATTGTCATTCGAACAATGCTCTCCCATTGTCATTCAAACTCAATGCTTTCCCATTGTCATTCAAACTCAATGCTCTCCCATTGTCATTCAAACTCAATGCTCTCCCATTGTCATTCAAACTCAATGCTCTCCCATTGTCATTCGAACAATGCTCTCCCATTGTCATTCAAACTCAATGTACTCCCATTGTCATTCAAACTCAGTGCTCTCCCATTGTCATTCAAACTCAATGCACTCCCATTGTCATTCAAACTCAATGCATTCCCATTGTCATTCGAACAATGCTCTCCCATTGTCATTCAAACTCAATGCTTTCCCATTGTCATTCAAACTCAATGCTCTCCCATTGTCATTCAAACTCAATGCTCTCCCATTGTCATTCAAACTCAATGCTCTCCCATTGTCATTCGAACAATGCTCTCCCATTGTCATTCAAACTCAATGTACTCCCATTGTCATTCAAACTCAATGCTCTCCCATTGTCATTCAAACTCAATGCACTCCCATTGTCATTCAAACTCAAAAAACTCCCATTGTCATTCGAACAATGCTCTCCCATTGTCATTCAAACTCAATGCTCTCCCATTGTCATTCAAACTCAATGCTTTCCCATTGTCATTCAAACTCAATGCTTTCCCATTGTCATTCAAACTCAATGAGCTCACATTGTCATTCAAACACAATGCTCTCCCATTATCATTCAAACTCAATGCTCTCCCATTGTCATTCAAACTCAATGCACTCCCATTGTCATTCAAACTCAATGCATTCCCATTGTCATTCGAACAATGCTGTCCCATTGTCATTCAAAATCAATGCACTCCCATTGTCATTCAAACTCAAAGCTCTCCCATTGTCATTCAAACTCAATGCTTTCCCATTGTCATTCAAACTCAATGAGCTCACATTGTCATTCAAACACAATGCTCTCCCATTGTCATTCAAACTCAATGCTCTCCATTGTCATTCAAACTCAATGCACTCCCATTGTCATTCAAACTCAATGCTTTCCCATTGTCATTCGAATAATGCTCTCCCATTGTCATTCAAACTCAAAGCACTCCCATTGTCATTCAAACTCAATGAGCTCACATTGTCATTCAAACTCAATGCTCTCCCATTGTCATTCAAACTCAATGCTTTCCCATTGTCATTCAAACTCAATGCTTTCCCATTGTCATTCAAACTCAATGAGCTCACATTGTCATTCAAACACAATGCTCTCCCATTATCATTCAAACTCAATGCTCTCCCATTGTCATTCAAACTGAATGCACTCCCATTGTCATTCAAACTCAATGCTTTCCCACTGTCATTCGAATAATGCTCTTCCATTGTCATTCAAACTCAAAGGACTCCCATTATCATTCAAACTCAATGAGCTCAGATTGTCATTCAAACTCAATGCACTCCCATTGTCATTCAAACTCAATGCATTCCCTTTGTCATTCGAACAATGCTGTCCCATTGTCATTCAAAATCAATGCACTCCCATTGTCATTCAAACTCAAAGCTCTCCCATTGTCATTCAAACTCAATGCTTTCCCATTGTCATTCAAACTCAATGAACTCACATTGTCATTCAAACACAATGCTCTCCCATTGTCATTCAAACTCAATGCTCTCCATTGTCATTCAAACTCAATGCACTCCCATTGTCATTCGAACAATGCTCTCCCATTGTCATTCAAACTCAATGTACTCCCATTGTCATTCAAACTCAATGCTCTCCCATTGTCATTCAAACTCAATGCACTCCCATTGTCATTCAAACTCAATGCATTCCCATTGTCATTCGAACAATGCTCTCCCATTGTCATTCAAACTCAATGCTTTCCCATTGTCATTCAAACTCAATGCTCTCCCATTGTCATTCAAACTCAATGCTCTCCCATTGTCATTCAAACTCAATGCTCTCCCATTGTCATTCGAACAATGCTCTCCCATTGTCATTCAAACTCAATGTACTCCCATTGTCATTCAAACTCAATGCTCTCCCATTGTCATTCAAACTCAATGCACTCCCATTGTCATTCAAACTCAAAAAACTCCCATTGTCATTCGAACAATGCTCTCCCATTGTCATTCAAACTCAATGCTCTCCCATTGTCATTCAAACTCAATGCTTTCCCATTGTCATTCAAACTCAATGCTTTCCCATTGTCATTCAAACTCAATGAGCTCACATTGTCATTCAAACACAATGCTCTCCCATTATCATTCAAACTCAATGCTCTCCCATTGTCATTCAAACTCAATGCACTCCCATTGTCATTCAAACTCAATTCTCTCCCATTGTCATTCAAACTCAATGCACTCTCATTGTCATTCAAACTCAAAAAACTCCCATTGTCATTCGAACAATGCTCTACCATGGTCATTCAAACTCAATGCTCTCCCATTGTCATTCAAACTCAATGAGCTCACAATGTCATTCAAACTCAATGCACTCCCATTGTCATTCAAACTCAATGCATTCCCATTGTCATTCGAACAATGCTCTCCCATTGTCATTCAAACTCAATGCTTTCCCATTGTCATTCAAACTCAATGCTCTCCCATTGTCATTCAAACTCAATGCTCTCCCATTGTCATTCAAACTCAATGCTCTCCCATTGTCATTCGAACAATGCTCTCCCATTGTCATTCAAACTCAATGTACTCCCATTGTCATTCAAACTCAATGCTCTCCCATTGTCATTCAAACTCAATGCACTCCCATTGTCATTCAAACTCAATGCATTCCCATTGTCATTCGAACAATGCTCTCCCATTGTCATTCAAACTCAATGCTTTCCCATTGTCATTCAAACTCAATGCTCTCCCATTGTCATTCAAACTCAATGCTCTCCCATTGTCATTCAAACTCAATGCTCTCCCATTGTCATTCGAACAATGCTCTCCCAATGTCATTCAAACTCAATGTACTCCCATTGTCATTCAAACTCAATGCTCTCCCATTGTCATTCAAACTCAATGCACTCCCATTGTCATTCAAACTCAAAAAACTCCCATTGTCATTCGAACAATGCTCTCCCATTGTCATTCAAACTCAATGCTCTCCCATTGTCATTCAAACTCAATGAGCTCACATTGTCATTCAAACACAATGCTCTCCCATTATCATTCAAACTCAATGCTCTCCCATTGTCATTCAAACTCAATGCACTCCCATTGTCATTCAAACTCAATGCATTCCCATTGTCATTCGAATAATGCTCTCCCATTGTCATTCAAACTCAAAGGACTCCCATTATCATTCAAACTCAATGAGCTCACATTGTCATTCAAACTCAATGCACTCCCATTGTCATTCAAACTCAATGCATTCCCATTGTCATTCGAACAATGCTGTCCCATTGTCATTCAAAATCAATGCACTCCCATTGTCATTCAAACTCAAAGCTCTCCCATTGTCATTCAAACTCAATGCTTTCCCATTGTCATTCAAACTCAATGAGCTCACATTGTCATTCAAACACAATGCTCTCCCATTGTCATTCAAACTCAATTCTCTCCATTGTCATTCAAACTCAATGCACTCCCATTGTCATTCAAACTCAATGCTTTCCCATTGTCATTCGAATAATGCTCTCCCATTGTCATTCAACCTCAAAGCACTCCCATTGTCATTCAAACTCAATGAGCTCACATTGTCATTCAAACTCAATGCTCTCCCATTGTCATTCAAACTCAATGCTCTCCCATTGTCATTCAAACTCAATGCTCTCCATTGTCATTCAAACTCAATGCACTCCCATTGTCATTCAAACTCAATGCTTTCCCATTGTCATTCGAATAATGCTCTCCCATTGTCATTCAACCTCAAAGCACTCCCATTGTCATTCAAACTCAATGAGCTCACATTGTCATTCAAACTCAATGCTCTCCCATTGTCATTCAAACTCAATGCTCGCCCATTGTCATTCAAACTCAATGCTCTCCCATTGTCATTCAAACTCAACGCTCTCCCATTGACATTGAAATCAATCTTCTCCCATTGTCATTGAAACAATGATCTACCATTTTCATTGCAACTCAATTCACTCCCATTATCACTGGAACTCAATACTCTCTGTTTGTCATTCGAACTCAATGCTCTCCCTTTCTCATTCAAACAATGGTCTCCCATTGTCATTCAAAATCGATGCTCTGCCATTGTCATTCAAACAATTTTCTCCATTGTCATTCAAACTCAATGCACTCCCATTGTCATTCGAACAATGCTCTCCCATTGTCATTCAAACTCAATGCTTTCCAATTGTCATTCAAACTCAATGCTCTCCCATTGTCATTCAAACTCAATGCTTTCCCATTGTCATTCAAACTCAATGCTCTCCCATTGTCATTCAAACTCAATGCTCTCCCATTGTCATTCAAACTCAATGCTCTCCCATTGTCATTCAAACTCAATGCTTTCCCATTGTCATTCAAACTCAATGCTCTCCCATTGTCATTCCAACTCAATGGTCTCCCATTGTCATTCAAACTCAATGCTCTCCCATTGTCATTCAAACTCAATGCTTTCCTATTGTCATTCGAATAATGCTCTCCCATTGTCATTCGAACTCAAAAAACTCCCATTGTCATTCGAACAATGCTCTCCCATTGTCATTCAAACTCAATGTACTCCCATTGTCATTCAAACTCAATGCTCTCCCATTGTCATTCAAACTCAATGCACTCCCATTGTCATTCAAACTCAAAAAACTCCCATTGTCATTCGAACAATGCTCTCCCATTGTCATTCAAACTCAATGCTCTCCCATTGTCATTCAAACTCAATGAGCTCACAATGTCATTCAAACTCAATGCACTCCCATTGTCATTCAAACTCAATGCATTCCCATTGTCATTCGAACAATTCTCTCCCATTGTCATTCAAACTCAATGCTTTCCCATTGTCATTCAAACTCAATGCTCTCCCATTGTCATTCAAACTCAATGCTCTCCCATTGTCATTCAAACTCAATGCTCTCCCATTGTCATTCAAACACAATGCTCTCCCATTGTCATTCAAACTCAATGCTTTCCCATTGTCATTCAAACTCAATGCTCTCCCATTGTCATTCAAACTCAATGCTCTCCCATTGTCATTCAAACTCAATGCTTTCCCATTGTCATTCGAATAATGCTCTCCCATTGTCTTTCAAACTCAAAGCACTCCCATTGTCATTCAAACTCAATGAGCACACATTGTCATTCAAACTCAATGCACTCCCATTGTCATTCAAACTCAAAAAACTCCCATTGTCATTCGAACAATGCTCTCCCATTGTCATTCGAACTCAAAAAACTCCCATTGTCATTCGAACAATGCTCTCCCATTGACATTCAAACTCAATGTACTCCCATTGTCATTCAAACTCAATGCTCTCCCATTGTCATTCAAACTCAATGCACTCCCATTGTCATTCAAACTCAAAAAACTCCCATTGTCATTCGAACAATGCTCTCCCATTGTCATTCAAACTCAATGCACTCCCATTGGCATTCAAACTCAATGCATTCCCATTGTCATTCGAACAATGCTCTCCCATTGTCATTCAAACTCAATGCTTTCCCATTGTCATTCAAACTCAATGCTCTCCCATTGTCATTCAAACTCAATGAGCTCACATTGTCATTCAAACTCAAAGCACTCCCATTGTCATTCGAACAATGCTCTCCCATTGTCATTCAAACTCAATGCACTCCCATTGTCATTCAAACTCAAAAAACTCCCATTGTCATTCGAACAATGCTCTCCCATTGTCATTCAAACTCAATGCTCTCCCATTGTCATTCAAACTCAATGCTTTCCCATTGTCATTCAAACTCAATGCTTTCCCATTGTCATTCAAACTCAATGAGCTCACATTGTCATTCAAACACAATGCTCTCCCATTATCATTCAAACTCAATGCTCTCCCATTGTCATTCAAACTGAATGCACTCCCATTGTCATTCAAACTCAATGCTTTCCCACTGTCATTCGAATAATGCTCTCCCATTGTCATTCAAACTCAAAGCACTCCCATTATCATTCAAACTCAATGAGCTCACATTGTCATTCAAACTCAATGCATTCCCATTGTCATTCGAACAATGCTGTCCCATTGTCATTCAAAATCAATGCACTCCCATTGTCATACAAACTCAAAGCTCTCCCATTGTCATTCAAACTCAATGCTTTCCCATTGTCATTCAAACTCAATGAGCTCACATTGTCATTCAAACACAATGCTCTCCCATTGTCATTCAAACTCAATGCTCTCCATTGTCATTCAAACTCAATGCACTCCCATTGTCATTCAAACTCAATGCTTTCCCATTGTCATTCGAATAATGCTCTCCCATTGTCATTCAAACTCAAAGCACTCCCATTGTCATTCAAACTCAATGAGCTCACATTGTCATTCAAACTCAATGCACTCCCATTGTCATTCGAACTCAGTGCTCTCCCATTGTCTTTCAATCTCAATGCTCGCCCATTGTCATTCAAACTCAATGCTCGCCCATTGTCATTCAAACTCAACGCTCTCCCATTGTCATTCAAACTCAACGTTCTCCCATTGTCATTGAAATCAATCTTCTCCCATTGTCATTGAAACAATGATCTACCATTTTCATTGCAACTCAATTCACTCCCATTATCACTGGAACTCAATACTCTCTGTTTGTCATTCAAACTCAATGCTCTCCCATTGTCATTCAAACTCAATGCTTTCCCATTGTCATTCAAACTCAATGCTTTCCCATTGTCATTCAAACTCAATGAGCTCACATTGTCATTCAAACACAATGCTCTCCCATTATCATTCAAACTCAATGCTCTCCCATTGTCATTCAAACTGAATGAAATCCCATTGTCATTCAAACTCAATGCTTTCCCACTGTCATTCGAATAATGCTCTCCCATTGTCATTCAAACTCAAAGGACTCCCATTATCATTCAAACTCAATGAGCTCACATTGTCATTCAAACTCAATGCACTCCCATTGTCATTCAAACTCAATGCATTCCCATTGTCATTCGAACAATGCTGTCCCATTGTCATTCAAAATCAATGCACTCCCATTGTCATTCAAACTCAAAGCTCTCCCATTGTCATTCAAACTCAATGCTTTCCCATTGTCATTCAAACTCAATGAGCTCACATTGTCATTCAAACACAATGCTCTCCCATTGTCATTCAAACTCAATGCTCTCCATTGTCATTCGAACAATGCTCTCCCATTGTCATTCCAACTCAATGCTCTCCCATTGTCATTCAAACTCAATGCTCTCCCATTGTCATTCAAACTCAATGCTTTCCTATTGTCTTTCGAATAATGCTCTCCCATTGTCATTCGAACTCAAAAAACTCCCATTGTCATTCGAACAATGCTCTCCCATTGTCATTCAAACTCAATGTACTCCCATTGTCATTCAAACTCAATGCTCTCCCATTGTCATTCAAACTCAATGCACTCCCATTGTCATTCAAACTCAAAAAACTCCCATTGTCATTCGAACAATGCTCTCCCATTGTCATTCAAACTCAATGCTCTCCCATTGTCATTCAAACTCAATGAGCTCACAATGTCATTCAAACTCAATGCACTCCCATTGTCATTCAAACTCAATGCATTCCCATTGTCATTCGAACAATGCTCTCCCATTGTCATTCAAACTCAATGCTTTCCCATTGTCATTCAAACTCAATGCTCTCCCATTGTCATTCAAACTCAATGCTCTCCCATTGTCATTCAAACTCAATGCTCTCCCATTGTCATTCGAACAATGCTCTCCCATTGTCATTCAAACTCAATGTACTCCCATTGTCATTCAAACTCAATGCTCTCCCATTGTCATTCAAACTCAATGCACTCCCATTGTCATTCAAACTCAATGCATTCCCATTGTCATTCGAACAATGCTCTCCCATTGTCATTCAAACTCAATGCTTTCCCATTGTCATTCAAACTCAATGCTCTCCCATTGTCATTCAAACTCAATGCTCTCCCATTGTCATTCAAACTCAATGCTCTCCCATTGTCATTCGAACAATGCTCTCCCATTGTCATTCAAACTCAATGTACTCCCATTGTCATTCAAACTCAATGCTCTCCCATTGTCATTCAAACTCAATGCACTCCCATTGTCATTCAAACTCAAAAAACTCCCATTGTCATTCGAACAATGCTCTCCCATTGTCATTCAAACTCAATGCTCTCCCATTGTCATTCAAACTCAATGCTTTCCCATTGTCATTCAAACTCAATGCTTTCCCATTGTCATTCAAACTCAATGAGCTCACATTGTCATTCAAACACAATGCTCTCCCATTATCATTCAAACTCAATGCTCTCCCATTGTCATTCAAACTGAATGCAATCCCATTGTCATTCAAACTCAATGCTTTCCCACTGTCATTCGAATAATGCTCTCCCATTGTCATTCAAACTCAAAGGACTCCCATTATCATTCAAACTCAATGAGGTCACATTGTCATTCAAACTCAATGAGCTCACATTGTCATTCAAACTCAATGCTCTGCCATTGTCATTCAAACTGAATGCACTCCCATTATCATTCAAACTCAATGAGCTCACCTTGTCATTCAAACTCAATGCACTCCCATTGTCATTCAAACTCAATGCATTCCCATTGTCATTCGAACAATGCTGTCCCATTGTCATTCAAAATCAATGCACTCCCATTGTCATTCAAACTCAAAGCTCTCCCATTGTCATTCAAACTCAATGCTTTCCCATTGTCATTCAAACTCAATGAGCTCACATTGTCATTCAAACACAATGCTCTCCCATTGTCATTCAAACTCAATGCTCTCCATTGTCATTCAAACTCAATGCACTCCCATTGTCATTCAAACTCAATGCTTTCCCATTGTCATTCGAATAATGCTCTCCCATTGTCATTCAAACTCAAAGCACTCCCATTGTCATTCAAACTCAATGAGCTCACATTGTCATTCAAACTCAATGCACTCCCATTGTCATTCGAACTCAGTGCTCTCCCATTGTCTTTCAATCTCAATGCTCGCCCATTGTCATTCAAACTCAATGCTCTGCCATTGTCATTCAAACAATTTTCTCCATTGTCATTCAAACTCAATGCACTCCCATTGTCATTCGAACAATGCTCTCCCATTGTCATTCAAACTAAATGCTTTCCAATTGTCATTCAAACTCAATGCTCTCCCATTGTCATTCAAACTCAATGCTTTCCCATTGTCATTCAAACTCAATGCTCTCCCATTGTCATTCAAACTCAATGCTCTCCCATTGTCATTCAAACTCAATGCTCTCCCATTGTCATTCAAACTCAATGCTTTCCCATTGTCATTCAAACTCAATGCTCTCCCATTGTCACTCCAACTCAATGCTCTCCCATTGTCATTCAAACTCAATGCTCTCCCATTGTCATTCAAACTCAATGCTTTCCTATTGTCATTCGAATAATGCTCTCCCATTGTCATTCGAACTCAAAAAACTCCCATTGTCATTCGAACAATGCTCTCCCATTGTCATTCAAACTCAATGTACTCCCATTGTCATTCAAACTCAATGCTCTCCCATTGTCATTCAAACTCAATGCACTCCCATTGTCATTCAAACTCAATGCATTCCCATTGTCATTCGAACAATGCTCTCCCATTGTCATTCAAACTCAATGCTTTCCCATTGTCATTCAAACTCAATGCTCTCCCATTGTCATTCAAACTCAATGCTCTCCCATTGTCATTCAAACTCAATGAGCTCACAATGTCATTCAAACTCAATGCACTCCCATTGTCATTCAAACTCAATGCATTCCCATTGTCATTCGAACAATGCTCTCCCATTGACATTCAAACTCAATGCTTTCCCATTGTCATTCAAACTCAATGCTCTCCCATTGTCATTCAAACTCAATGCTCTCCCATTGTCATTCAAACTCAATGCTCTCCCATTGTCATTCGAACAATGCTCTCCCATTGTCATTCAAACTCAATGTACTCCCATTGTCATTCAAACTCAATGCTCTCCCATTGTCATTCAAACTCAATGCACTCCCATTGTCATTCAAACTCAAAAAACTCCCATTGTCATTCGAACAATGCTCTCCCATTGTCATTCAAACTCAATGCTCTCCCATTGTCATTCAAACTCAATGCTTTCCCATTGTCATTCAAACTCAATGCTTTCCCATTGTCATTCAAACTCAATGAGCTCACATTGTCATTCAAACACAATGCTCTCCCATTATCATTCAAACTCAATGCTCTCCCATTGTCATTCAAACTGAATGCAATCCCATTGTCATTCAAACTCAATGCTTTCCCACTGTCATTCGAATAATGCTCTCCCATTGTCATTCAAACTCAAAGGACTCCCATTATCATTCAAACTCAATGAGGTCACATTGTCATTCAAACTCAATGAGCTCACATTGTCATTCAAACTCAATGCTTTCCCATTGTCATTCGAATAATGCTCTCCCATTGTCATTCAAACTCAAAGCACTCCCATTGTCATTCAAACTCAATGAGCTCACATTGTCATTCAAACTCAATGCACTCCCATTGTCATTCGAACTCAGTGCTCTCCCATTGTCTTTCAATCTCAATGCTCGCCCATTGTCATTCAAACTCAATGCTCGCCCATTGTCATTCAAACTCAACGCTCTCCCATTGTCATTCAAACTCAACGCTCTCCCATTGTCATTGAAATCAATCTTCTCCCATTGTCATTGAAACAATGATCTACCATTTTCATTGCAACTCAATTCACTCCCATTATCACTGGAACTCAATACTCTCTGTTTGTCATTCGAACTCAATGCTCTCCCTTTCTCAATCAAACAATGGTCTCCCATTGTCATTCAAAATCGATGCTCTGCCATTGTCATTCAAACAATTTTCTCCATTGTCATTCAAACTCAATGCACTCCCATTGTCATTCGAACAATGCTCTCCCATTGTCATTCAAACTAAATGCTTTCCAATTGTCATTCAAACTCAATGCTCTCCCATTGTCATTCAAACTCAATGCTTTCCCATTGTCATTCAAACTCAATGCTCTCCCATTGTCATTCAAACTCAATGCTCTCCCATTGTCATTCAAACTCAATGCTCTCCCATTGTCATTCAAACTCAATGCTTTCCCATTGTCATTCAAACTCAATGCTCTCCCATTGTCACTCCAACTCAATGCTCTCCCATTGTCATTCAAACTCAATGCTCTCCCATTGTCATTCAAACTCAATGCTTTCCTATTGTCATTCGAATAATGCTCTCCCATTGTCATTCGAACTCAAAAAACTCCCATTGTCATTCGAACAATGCTCTCCCATTGTCATTCAAACTCAATGTACTCCCATTGTCATTCAAACTCAATGCTCTCCCATTGTCATTCAAACTCAATGCACTCCCATTGTCATTCAAACTCAAAAAACTCCCATTGTCATTCGAACAATGCTCTCACATTGTCATTCAAACTCAATGCTCTCCCATTGTCATTCAAACTCAATGAGCTCACAATGTCATTCAAACTCAATGCACTCCCATTGTCATTCAAACTCAATGCATTCCCATTGTCATTCAAACTCAATGCATTCCCATTGTCATTCGAACAATGCTCTCCCATTGTCATTCAAACTCAATGCTTTCCCATTGTCATTCAAACTCAATGCTCTCCCATTGTCATTCAAACTCAATGCTCTCCCATTGTCATTCAAACTCAATGCTCTCCCATTGTCATTCAAACTCAATGCTCTCCCATTGTCATTCAAACTCAATGCTTTCCCATTGTCATTCAAACTCAATGCTCTCCCATTGTCATTCAAACTCAATGCTCTCCCATTGTCATTCAAACTCAATGCTTTCCCATTGTCATTCGAATAATGCTCTCCCATTGTCTTTCAAACTCAAAGCACTCCCATTGTCATTCAAACTCAATGAGCACACATTGTCATTCAAACTCAATGCACTCCCATTGTCATTCAAACTCAAAAAACTCCCATTGTCATTCAAACAATGCTCTCCCATTGTCATTCGAACTCAAAAAACTCCCATTGTCATTCGAACAATGCTCTCCCATTGACATTCAAACTCAATGTACTCCCATTGTCATTCAAACTCAATGCTCTCCCATTGTCATTCAAACTCAATGCACTCCCATTGTCATTCAAACTCAATGCTCTCCCATTGTCATTCAAACTCAATGCTCTCCCATTGTCATTCAAACTCAATGCTCTCCCATTGTCATTCAAACTCAATGCTTTCGCATTGTCATTCGAACAATGCTCTCCCATTGTCATTCAAACTCAATGCTTTCCCATTGTCATTCAAACTCAATGCTCTCCCATTGTCATTCAAACTCAATGCTCTCCCATTGTCATTCAAACTCAATGCTTTCCCATTGTCATTCAAACTCAATGCTTTCCCATTGTCATTCAAACTCAATGAGCTCACATTGTCATTCAAACACAATGCTCTCCCATTATCATTCAAACTCAATGCTCTCCCATTGTCATTCAAACTGAATGAAATCCCATTGTCATTCAAACTCAATGCTTTCCCACTGTCATTCGAATAATGCTCTCCCATTGTCATTCAAACTCAAAGGACTCCCATCATCATTCAAACTCAATGAGCTCACATTGTCATTCAAACTCAATGCACTCCCATTGTCATTCAAACTCAATGCATTCCCATTGTCATTCGAACAATGCTGTCCCATTGTCATTCAAAATCAATGCACTCCCATTGTCATTCAAACTCAAAGCTCTCCCATTGTCATTCAAACTCAATGCTTTCCCATTGTCATTCAAACTCAATGAGCTCACATTGTCATTCAAACACAATGCTCTCCCATTGTCATTCAAACTCAATGCTCTCCATTGTCATTCGAACAATGCTCTCCCAGTGTCATTCCAACTCAATGCTCTCCCATTGTCATTCAAACTCAATGCTCTCCCATTGTCATTCAAACTCAATGCTTTCCTATTGTCATTCGAATAATGCTCTCCCATTGTCATTCGAACTCAAAAAACTCCCATTGTCATTCGAACAATGCTCTCCCATTGTCATTCAAACTCAATGCACTCCCATTGTCATTCAAACTGAATGCTCTCCCATTGTCATTCAAACTCAATGCACTCCCATTGTCATTCAAACTCAAAAAACTCCCATTGTCATTCGAACAATGCTCTCCCATTGTCATTCAAACTCAATGCTCTCCCATTGTCATTCAAACTCAATGAGCTCACAATGTCATTCAAACTCAATGCACTCCCATTGTCATTCAAACTCAATGCATTCCCATTGTCATTCGAACAATGCTGTCCCATTGTCATTCAAAATCAATGCACTCCCATTGTCATTCAAACTCAAAGCTCTCCCATTGTCATTCAAACTCAATGCTTTCCCATTGTCATTCAAACTCAATGAGCTCACATTGTCATTCAAACACAATGCTCTCCCATTGTCATTCAAACTCAATTCTCTCCATTGTCATTCAAACTCAATGCACTCCCATTGTCATTCAAACTCAATGCTTTCCCATTGTCATTCGAATAATGCTCTCCCATTGTCATTCAACCTCAAAGCACTCCCATTGTCATTCAAACTCAATGCACTCCCATTGTCATTCAAACTCAATGCATTCCCATTGTCATTCGAACAATGCTCTCCCATTGTCATTCAAACTCAATGCTTTCCCATTGTCATTCAAACTCAATGCTCTCCCATTGTCATTCAAACTCAATGCTCTCCCATTGTCATTCAAACTCAATGCTCTCCCATTGTCATTCGAACAATGCTCTCCCATTGTCATTCAAACTCAATGTACTCCCATTGTCATTCAAACTCAGTGCTCTCCCATTGTCATTCAAACTCAATGCACTCCCATTGTCATTCAAACTCAATGCATTCCCATTGTCATTCGAACAATGCTCTCCCATTGTCATTCAAACTCAATGCTTTCCCATTGTCATTCAAACTCAATGCTCTCCCATTGTCATTCAAACTCAATGCTCTCCCATTGTCATTCAAACTCAATGCTCTCCCATTGTCATTCGAACAATGCTCTCCCATTGTCATTCAAACTCAATGTACTCCCATTGTCATTCAAACTCAATGCTCTCCCATTGTCATTCAAACTCAATGCACTCCCATTGTCATTCAAACTCAAAAAACTCCCATTGTCATTCGAACAATGCTCTCCCATTGTCATTCAAACTCAATGCTCTCCCATTGTCATTCAAACTCAATGCTTTCCCATTGTCATTCAAACTCAATGCTTTCCCATTGTCATTCAAACTCAATGAGCTCACATTGTCATTCAAACACAATGCTCTCCCATTATCATTCAAACTCAATGCTCTCCCATTGTCATTCAAACTCAATGCACTCCCATTGTCATTCAAACTCAATGCATTCCCATTGTCATTCGAACAATGCTGTCCCATTGTCATTCAAAATCAATGCACTCCCATTGTCATTCAAACTCAAAGCTCTCCCATTGTCATTCAAACTCAATGCTTTCCCATTGTCATTCAAACTCAATGCACTCCCATTGTCATTCAAACTCAATGCTTTCCCATTGTCATTCGAATAATGCTCTCCCATTGTCATTCAAACTCAAAGCACTCCCATTGTCATTCAAACTCAATGAGCTCACATTGTCATTCAAACTCAATGCTCTCCCATTGTCATTCAAACTCAATGCTTTCCCATTGTCATTCAAACTCAATGCTTTCCCATTGTCATTCAAACTCAATGAGCTCACATTGTCATTCAAACACAATGCTCTCCCATTATCATTCAAACTCAATGCTCTCCCATTGTCATTCAAACTGAATGCACTCCCATTGTCATTCAAACTCAATGCTTTCCCACTGTCATTCGAATAATGCTCTTCCATTGTCATTCAAACTCAAAGGACTCCCATTATCATTCAAACTCAATGAGCTCAGATTGTCATTCAAACTCAATGCACTCCCATTGTCATTCAAACTCAATGCATTCCCTTTGTCATTCGAACAATGCTGTCCCATTGTCATTCAAAATCAATGCACTCCCATTGTCATTCAAACTCAAAGCTCTCCCATTGTCATTCAAACTCAATGCTTTCCCATTGTCATTCAAACTCAATGAACTCACATTGTCATTCAAACACAATGCTCTCCCATTGTCATTCAAACTCAATGCTCTCCATTGTCATTCAAACTCAATGCACTCCCATTGTCATTCGAACAATGCTCTCCCATTGTCATTCAAACTCAATGTACTCCCATTGTCATTCAAACTCAATGCTCTCCCATTGTCATTCAAACTCAATGCACTCCCATTGTCATTCAAACTCAATGCATTCCCATTGTCATTCGAACAATGCTCTCCCATTGTCATTCAAACTCAATGCTTTCCCATTGTCATTCAAACTCAATGCTCTCCCATTGTCATTCAAACTCAATGCTCTCCCATTGTCATTCAAACTCAATGCTCTCCCATTGTCATTCGAACAATGCTCTCCCATTGTCATTCAAACTCAATGTACTCCCATTGTCATTCAAACTCAATGCTCTCCCATTGTCATTCAAACTCAATGCACTCCCATTGTCATTCAAACTCAAAAAACTCCCATTGTCATTCGAACAATGCTCTCCCATTGTCATTCAAACTCAATGCTCTCCCATTGTCATTCAAACTCAATGCTTTCCCATTGTCATTCAAACTCAATGCTTTCCCATTGTCATTCAAACTCAATGAGCTCACATTGTCATTCAAACACAATGCTCTCCCATTATCATTCAAACTCAATGCTCTCCCATTGTCATTCAAACTCAATGCACTCCCATTGTCATTCAAACTCAATTCTCTCCCATTGTCATTCAAACTCAATGCACTCTCATTGTCATTCAAACTCAAAAAACTCCCATTGTCATTCGAACAATGCTCTACCATGGTCATTCAAACTCAATGCTCTACCATTGTCATTCAAACTCAATGAGCTCACAATGTCATTCAAACTCAATGCACTCCCATTGTCATTCAAACTCAATGCATTCCCATTGTCATTCGAACAATGCTCTCCCATTGTCATTCAAACTCAATGCTTTCCCATTGTCATTCAAACTCAATGCTCTCCCATTGTCATTCAAACTCAATGCTCTCCCATTGTCATTCAAACTCAATGCTCTCCCATTGTCATTCGAACAATGCTCTCCCATTGTCATTCAAACTCAATGTACTCCCATTGTCATTCAAACTCAATGCTCTCCCATTGTCATTCAAACTCAATGCACTCCCATTGTCATTCAAACTCAATGCATTCCCATTGTCATTCGAACAATGCTCTCCCATTGTCATTCAAACTCAATGCTTTCCCATTGTCATTCAAACTCAATGCTCTCCCATTGTCATTCAAACTCAATGCTCTCCCATTGTCATTCAAACTCAATGCTCTCCCATTGTCATTCGAACAATGCTCTCCCAATGTCATTCAAACTCAATGTACTCCCATTGTCATTCAAACTCAATGCTCTCCCATTGTCATTCAAACTCAATGCACTCCCATTGTCATTCAAACTCAAAAAACTCCCATTGTCATTCGAACAATGCTCTCCCATTGTCATTCAAACTCAATGCTCTCCCATTGTCATTCAAACTCAATGCTTTCCCATTGTCATTCAAACTCAATGCTTTCCCATTGTCATTCAAACTCAATGAGCTCACATTGTCATTCAAACACAATGCTCTCCCATTATCATTCAAACTCAATGCTCTCCCATTGTCATTCAAACTCAATGCACTCCCATTGTCATTCAAACTCAATGCATTCCCATTGTCATTCGAATAATGCTCTCCCATTGTCATTCAAACTCAAAGGACTCCCATTATCATTCAAACTCAATGAGCTCACATTGTCATTCAAACTCAATGCACTCCCATTGTCATTCAAACTCAATGCATTCCCATTGTCATTCGAACAATGCTGTCCCATTGTCATTCAAAATCAATGCACTCCCATTGTCATTCAAACTCAAAGCTCTCCCATTGTCATTCAAACTCAATGCTTTCCCATTGTCATTCAAACTCAATGAGCTCACATTGTCATTCAAACACAATGCTCTCCCATTGTCATTCAAACTCAATTCTCTCCATTGTCATTCAAACTCAATGCACTCCCATTGTCATTCAAACTCAATGCTTTCCCATTGTCATTCGAATAATGCTCTCCCATTGTCATTCAACCTCAAAGCACTCCCATTGTCATTCAAACTCAATGAGCTCACATTGTCATTCAAACTCAATGCTCTCCCATTGTCATTCAAACTCAATGCTCTCCCATTGTCATTCAAACTCAATGCTCTCCATTGTCATTCAAACTCAATGCACTCCCATTGTCATTCAAACTCAATGCTTTCCCATTGTCATTCGAATAATGCTCTCCCATTGTCATTCAACCTCAAAGCACTCCCATTGTCATTCAAACTCAATGAGCTCACATTGTCATTCAAACTCAATGCTCTCCCATTGTCATTCAAACTCAATGCTCGCCCATTGTCATTCAAACTCAACGCTCTCCCATTGTCATTCAAACTCAACGCTCTCCCATTGACATTGAAATCAATCTTCTCCCATTGTCATTGAAACAATGATCTACCATTTTCATTGCAACTCAATTCACTCCCATTATCACTGGAACTCAATACTCTCTGTTTGTCATTCGAACTCAATGCTCTCCCTTTCTCATTCAAACAATGGTCTCCCATTGTCATTCAAAATCGATGCTCTGCCATTGTCATTCAAACAATTTTCTCCATTGTCATTCAAACTCAATGCACTCCCATTGTCATTCGAACAATGCTCTCCCATTGTCATTCAAACTCAATGCTTTCCAATTGTCATTCAAACTCAATGCTCTCCCATTGTCATTCAAACTCAATGCTTTCCCATTGTCATTCAAACTCAATGCTCTCCCATTGTCATTCAAACTCAATGCTCTCCCATTGTCATTCAAACTCAATGCTCTCCCATTGTCATTCAAACTCAATGCTTTCCCATTGTCATTCAAACTCAATGCTCTCCCATTGTCATTCCAACTCAATGGTCTCCCATTGTCATTCAAACTCAATGCTCTCCCATTGTCATTCAAACTCAATGCTTTCCTATTGTCATTCGAATAATGCTCTCCCATTGTCATTCGAACTCAAAAAACTCCCATTGTCATTCGAACAATGCTCTCCCATTGTCATTCAAACTCAATGTACTCCCATTGTCATTCAAACTCAATGCTCTCCCATTGTCATTCAAACTCAATGCACTCCCATTGTCATTCAAACTCAAAAAACTCCCATTGTCATTCGAACAATGCTCTCCCATTGTCATTCAAACTCAATGCTCTCCCATTGTCATTCAAACTCAATGAGCTCACAATGTCATTCAAACTCAATGCACTCCCATTGTCATTCAAACTCAATGCATTCCCATTGTCATTCGAACAATTCTCTCCCATTGTCATTCAAACTCAATGCTTTCCCATTGTCATTCAAACTCAATGCTCTCCCATTGTCATTCAAACTCAATGCTCTCCCATTGTCATTCAAACTCAATGCTCTCCCATTGTCATTCAAACACAATGCTCTCCCATTGTCATTCAAACTCAATGCTTTCCCATTGTCATTCAAACTCAATGCTCTCCCATTGTCATTCAAACTCAATGCTCTCCCATTGTCATTCAAACTCAATGCTTTCCCATTGTCATTCGAATAATGCTCTCCCATTGTCTTTCAAACTCAAAGCACTCCCATTGTCATTCAAACTCAATGAGCACACATTGTCATTCAAACTCAATGCACTCCCATTGTCATTCAAACTCAAAAAACTCCCATTGTCATTCGAACAATGCTCTCCCATTGTCATTCGAACTCAAAAAACTCCCATTGTCATTCGAACAATGCTCTCCCATTGACATTCAAACTCAATGTACTCCCATTGTCATTCAAACTCAATGCTCTCCCATTGTCATTCAAACTCAATGCACTCCCATTGTCATTCAAACTCAAAAAACTCCCATTGTCATTCGAACAATGCTCTCCCATTGTCATTCAAACTCAATGCACTCCCATTGGCATTCAAACTCAATGCATTCCCATTGTCATTCGAACAATGCTCTCCCATTGTCATTCAAACTCAATGCTTTCCCATTGTCATTCAAACTCAATGCTCTCCCATTGTCATTCAAACTCAATGAGCTCACATTGTCATTCAAACTCAAAGCACTCCCATTGTCATTCGAACAATGCTCTCCCATTGTCATTCAAACTCAATGCACTCCCATTGTCATTCAAACTCAAAAAACTCCCATTGTCATTCGAACAATGCTCTCCCATTGTCATTCAAACTCAATGCTCTCCCATTGTCATTCAAACTCAATGCTTTCCCATTGTCATTCAAACTCAATGCTTTCCCATTGTCATTCAAACTCAATGAGCTCACATTGTCATTCAAACACAATGCTCTCCCATTATCATTCAAACTCAATGCTCTCCCATTGTCATTCAAACTGAATGCACTCCCATTGTCATTCAAACTCAATGCTTTCCCACTGTCATTCGAATAATGCTCTCCCATTGTCATTCAAACTCAAAGCACTCCCATTATCATTCAAACTCAATGAGCTCACATTGTCATTCAAACTCAATGCATTCCCATTGTCATTCGAACAATGCTGTCCCATTGTCATTCAAAATCAATGCACTCCCATTGTCATACAAACTCAAAGCTCTCCCATTGTCATTCAAACTCAATGCTTTCCCATTGTCATTCAAACTCAATGAGCTCACATTGTCATTCAAACACAATGCTCTCCCATTGTCATTCAAACTCAATGCTCTCCATTGTCATTCAAACTCAATGCACTCCCATTGTCATTCAAACTCAATGCTTTCCCATTGTCATTCGAATAATGCTCTCCCATTGTCATTCAAACTCAAAGCACTCCCATTGTCATTCAAACTCAATGAGCTCACATTGTCATTCAAACTCAATGCACTCCCATTGTCATTCGAACTCAGTGCTCTCCCATTGTCTTTCAATCTCAATGCTCGCCCATTGTCATTCAAACTCAATGCTCGCCCATTGTCATTCAAACTCAACGCTCTCCCATTGTCATTCAAACTCAACGTTCTCCCATTGTCATTGAAATCAATCTTCTCCCATTGTCATTGAAACAATGATCTACCATTTTCATTGCAACTCAATTCACTCCCATTATCACTGGAACTCAATACTCTCTGTTTGTCATTCAAACTCAATGCTCTCCCATTGTCATTCAAACTCAATGCTTTCCCATTGTCATTCAAACTCAATGCTTTCCCATTGTCATTCAAACTCAATGAGCTCACATTGTCATTCAAACACAATGCTCTCCCATTATCATTCAAACTCAATGCTCTCCCATTGTCATTCAAACTGAATGAAATCCCATTGTCATTCAAACTCAATGCTTTCCCACTGTCATTCGAATAATGCTCTCCCATTGTCATTCAAACTCAAAGGACTCCCATTATCATTCAAACTCAATGAGCTCACATTGTCATTCAAACTCAATGCACTCCCATTGTCATTCAAACTCAATGCATTCCCATTGTCATTCGAACAATGCTGTCCCATTGTCATTCAAAATCAATGCACTCCCATTGTCATTCAAACTCAAAGCTCTCCCATTGTCATTCAAACTCAATGCTTTCCCATTGTCATTCAAACTCAATGAGCTCACATTGTCATTCAAACACAATGCTCTCCCATTGTCATTCAAACTCAATGCTCTCCATTGTCATTCGAACAATGCTCTCCCATTGTCATTCCAACTCAATGCTCTCCCATTGTCATTCAAACTCAATGCTCTCCCATTGTCATTCAAACTCAATGCTTTCCTATTGTCTTTCGAATAATGCTCTCCCATTGTCATTCGAACTCAAAAAACTCCCATTGTCATTCGAACAATGCTCTCCCATTGTCATTCAAACTCAATGTACTCCCATTGTCATTCAAACTCAATGCTCTCCCATTGTCATTCAAACTCAATGCACTCCCATTGTCATTCAAACTCAAAAAACTCCCATTGTCATTCGAACAATGCTCTCCCATTGTCATTCAAACTCAATGCTCTCCCATTGTCATTCAAACTCAATGAGCTCACAATGTCATTCAAACTCAATGCACTCCCATTGTCATTCAAACTCAATGCATTCCCATTGTCATTCGAACAATGCTCTCCCATTGTCATTCAAACTCAATGCTTTCCCATTGTCATTCAAACTCAATGCTCTCCCATTGTCATTCAAACTCAATGCTCTCCCATTGTCATTCAAACTCAATGCTCTCCCATTGTCATTCGAACAATGCTCTCCCATTGTCATTCAAACTCAATGTACTCCCATTGTCATTCAAACTCAATGCTCTCCCATTGTCATTCAAACTCAATGCACTCCCATTGTCATTCAAACTCAATGCATTCCCATTGTCATTCGAACAATGCTCTCCCATTGTCATTCAAACTCAATGCTTTCCCATTGTCATTCAAACTCAATGCTCTCCCATTGTCATTCAAACTCAATGCTCTCCCATTGTCATTCAAACTCAATGCTCTCCCATTGTCATTCGAACAATGCTCTCCCATTGTCATTCAAACTCAATGTACTCCCATTGTCATTCAAACTCAATGCTCTCCCATTGTCATTCAAACTCAATGCACTCCCATTGTCATTCAAACTCAAAAAACTCCCATTGTCATTCGAACAATGCTCTCCCATTGTCATTCAAACTCAATGCTCTCCCATTGTCATTCAAACTCAATGCTTTCCCATTGTCATTCAAACTCAATGCTTTCCCATTGTCATTCAAACTCAATGAGCTCACATTGTCATTCAAACACAATGCTCTCCCATTATCATTCAAACTCAATGCTCTCCCATTGTCATTCAAACTGAATGCAATCCCATTGTCATTCAAACTCAATGCTTTCCCACTGTCATTCGAATAATGCTCTCCCATTGTCATTCAAACTCAAAGGACTCCCATTATCATTCAAACTCAATGAGGTCACATTGTCATTCAAACTCAATGAGCTCACATTGTCATTCAAACTCAATGCTCTGCCATTGTCATTCAAACTGAATGCACTCCCATTATCATTCAAACTCAATGAGCTCACCTTGTCATTCAAACTCAATGCACTCCCATTGTCATTCAAACTCAATGCATTCCCATTGTCATTCGAACAATGCTGTCCCATTGTCATTCAAAATCAATGCACTCCCATTGTCATTCAAACTCAAAGCTCTCCCATTGTCATTCAAACTCAATGCTTTCCCATTGTCATTCAAACTCAATGAGCTCACATTGTCATTCAAACACAATGCTCTCCCATTGTCATTCAAACTCAATGCTCTCCATTGTCATTCAAACTCAATGCACTCCCATTGTCATTCAAACTCAATGCTTTCCCATTGTCATTCGAATAATGCTCTCCCATTGTCATTCAAACTCAAAGCACTCCCATTGTCATTCAAACTCAATGAGCTCACATTGTCATTCAAACTCAATGCACTCCCATTGTCATTCGAACTCAGTGCTCTCCCATTGTCTTTCAATCTCAATGCTCGCCCATTGTCATTCAAACTCAATGCTCGCCCATTGTCATTCAAACTCAACGCTCTCCCATTGTCATTCAAACTCAACGCTCTCCCATTGTCATTGAAATCAATCTTCTCCCATTGTCATTGAAACAATGATCTACCATTTTCATTGCAACTCAATTCACTCCCATTATCACTGGAACTCAATACTCTCTGTTTGTCATTCGAACTCAATGCTCTCCCTTTCTCAACAAACAATGGTCTCCCATTGTCATTCAAAATCGATGCTCTGCCATTGTCATTCAAACAATTTTCTCCATTGTCATTCAAACTCAATGCACTCCCATTGTCATTCGAACAATGCTCTCCCATTGTCATTCAAACTAAATGCTTTCCAATTGTCATTCAAACTCAATGCTCTCCCATTGTCATTCAAACTCAATGCTTTCCCATTGTCATTCAAACTCAATGCTCTCCCATTGTCATTCAAACTCAATGCTCTCCCATTGTCATTCAAACTCAATGCTCTCCCATTGTCATTCAAACTCAATGCTTTCCCATTGTCATTCAAACTCAATGCTCTCCCATTGTCACTCCAACTCAATGCTCTCCCATTGTCATTCAAACTCAATGCTCTCCCATTGTCATTCAAACTCAATGCTTTCCTATTGTCATTCGAATAATGCTCTCCCATTGTCATTCGAACTCAAAAAACTCCCATTGTCATTCGAACAATGCTCTCCCATTGTCATTCAAACTCAATGTACTCCCATTGTCATTCAAACTCAATGCTCTCCCATTGTCATTCAAACTCAATGCACTCCCATTGTCATTCAAACTCAATGCATTCCCATTGTCATTCGAACAATGCTCTCCCATTGTCATTCAAACTCAATGCTTTCCCATTGTCATTCAAACTCAATGCTCTCCCATTGTCATTCAAACTCAATGCTCTCCCATTGTCATTCAAACTCAATGCTCTCCCATTGTCATTCGAACAATGCTCTCCCATTGTCATTCAAACTCAATGTACTCCCATTGTCATTCAAACTCAATGCTCTCCCATTGTCATTCAAACTCAATGCACTCCCATTGTCATTCAAACTCAAAAAACTCCCATTGTCATTCGAACAATGCTCTCCCATTGTCATTCAAACTCAATGCTCTCCCATTGTCATTCAAACTCAATGCTTTCCCATTGTCATTCAAACTCAATGCTTTCCCATTGTCATTCAAACTCAATGAGCTCACATTGTCATTCAAACACAATGCTCTCCCATTATCATTCAAACTCAATGCTCTCCCATTGTCATTCAAACTGAATGCAATCCCATTGTCATTCAAACTCAATGCTTTCCCACTGTCATTCGAATAATGCTCTCCCATTGTCATTCAAACTCAAAGGACTCCCATTATCATTCAAACTCAATGAGGTCACATTGTCATTCAAACTCAATGAGCTCACATTGTCATTCAAACTCAATGCTTTCCCATTGTCATTCGAATAATGCTCTCCCATTGTCATTCAAACTCAAAGCACTCCCATTGTCATTCAAACTCAATGAGCTCACATTGTCATTCAAACTCAATGCACTCCCATTGTCATTCGAACTCAGTGCTCTCCCATTGTCTTTCAATCTCAATGCTCGCCCATTGTCATTCAAACTCAATGCTCGCCCATTGTCATTCAAACTCAACGCTCTCCCATTGTCATTCAAACTCAACGCTCTCCCATTGTCATTGAAATCAATCTTCTCCCATTGTCATTGAAACAATGATCTACCATTTTCATTGCAACTCAATTCACTCCCATTATCACTGGAACTCAATACTCTCTGTTTGTCATTCGAACTCAATGCTCTCCCTTTCTCAATCAAACAATGGTCTCCCATTGTCATTCAAAATCGATGCTCTGCCATTGTCATTCAAACAATTTTCTCCATTGTCATTCAAACTCAATGCACTCCCATTGTCATTCGAACAATGCTCTCCCATTGTCATTCAAACTAAATGCTTTCCAATTGTCATTCAAACTCAATGCTCTCCCATTGTCATTCAAACTCAATGCTTTCCCATTGTCATTCAAACTCAATGCTCTCCCATTGTCATTCAAACTCAATGCTCTCCCATTGTCATTCAAACTCAATGCTCTCCCATTGTCATTCAAACTCAATGCTTTCCCATTGTCATTCAAACTCAATGCTCTCCCATTGTCACTCCAACTCAATGCTCTCCCATTGTCATTCAAACTCAATGCTCTCCCATTGTCATTCAAACTCAATGCTTTCCTATTGTCATTCGAATAATGCTCTCCCATTGTCATTCGAACTCAAAAAACTCCCATTGTCATTCGAACAATGCTCTCCCATTGTCATTCAAACTCAATGTACTCCCATTGTCATTCAAACTCAATGCTCTCCCATTGTCATTCAAACTCAATGCACTCCCATTGTCATTCAAACTCAAAAAACTCCCATTGTCATTCGAACAATGCTCTCACATTGTCATTCAAACTCAATGCTCTCCCATTGTCATTCAAACTCAATGAGCTCACAATGTCATTCAAACTCAATGCACTCCCATTGTCATTCAAACTCAATGCATTCCCATTGTCATTCAAACTCAATGCATTCCCATTGTCATTCGAACAATGCTCTCCCATTGTCATTCAAACTCAATGCTTTCCCATTGTCATTCAAACTCAATGCTCTCCCATTGTCATTCAAACTCAATGCTCTCCCATTGTCATTCAAACTCAATGCTCTCCCATTGTCATTCAAACTCAATGCTCTCCCATTGTCATTCAAACTCAATGCTTTCCCATTGTCATTCAAACTCAATGCTCTCCCATTGTCATTCAAACTCAATGCTCTCCCATTGTCATTCAAACTCAATGCTTTCCCATTGTCATTCGAATAATGCTCTCCCATTGTCTTTCAAACTCAAAGCACTCCCATTGTCATTCAAACTCAATGAGCACACATTGTCATTCAAACTCAATGCACTCCCATTGTCATTCAAACTCAAAAAACTCCCATTGTCATTCAAACAATGCTCTCCCATTGTCATTCGAACTCAAAAAACTCCCATTGTCATTCGAACAATGCTCTCCCATTGACATTCAAACTCAATGTACTCCCATTGTCATTCAAACTCAATGCTCTCCCATTGTCATTCAAACTCAATGCACTCCCATTGTCATTCAAACTCAATGCTCTCCCATTGTCATTCAAACTCAATGCTCTCCCATTGTCATTCAAACTCAATGCTCTCCCATTGTCATTCAAACTCAATGCTTTCGCATTGTCATTCAAACTCAATGCTCTCCCATTGTCACTCCAACTCAATGCTCTCCCATTGTCATTCAAACTCAATGCTCTCCCATTGTCATTCAAACTCAATGCTTTCCTATTGTCATTCGAATAATGCTCTCCCATTGTCATTCTAACTCAAAAAACTCCCATTGTCATTCGAACAATGCTCTCCCATTGTCATTCAAACTCAATGTACTCCCATTGTCATTCAAACTCAATGCTCTCCCATTGTCATTCAAACTCAATGCACTCCCATTGTCATTCAAACTCAAAAAACTCCCATTGTCATTCGAACAATGCTCTCACATTGTCATTCAAACTCAATGCTCTCCCATTGTCATTCAAACTCAATGAGCTCACAATGTCATTCAAACTCAATGCACTCCCATTGTCATTCAAACTCAATGCATTCCCATTGTCATTCAAACTCAATGCATTCCCATTGTCATTCGAACAATGCTCTCCCATTGTCATTCAAACTCAATGCTTTCCCATTGTCATTCAAACTCAATGCTCTCCCATTGTCATTCAAACTCAATGCTCTCCCATTGTCATTCAAACTCAATGCTCTCCCATTGTCATTCAAACTCAATGCTCTCCCATTGTCATTCAAACTCAATGCTTTCCCATTGTCATTCAAACTCAATGCTCTCCCATTGTCATTCAAACTCAATGCTCTCCCATTGTCATTCAAACTCAATGCTTTCCCATTGTCATTCGAATAATGCTCTCCCATTGTCTTTCAAACTCAAAGCACTCCCATTGTCATTCAAACTCAATGAGCACACATTGTCATTCAAACTCAATGCACTCCCATTGTCATTCAAACTCAAAAAACTCCCATTGTCATTCAAACAATGCTCTCCCATTGTCATTCGAACTCAAAAAACTCCCATTGTCATTCGAACAATGCTCTCCCATTGACATTCAAACTCAATGTACTCCCATTGTCATTCAAACTCAATGCTCTCCCATTGTCATTCAAACTCAATGCACTCCCATTGTCATTCAAACTCAAAAAACTCCCATTGTCATTCGAACAATGCTCTCCCATTGTCATTCAAACTCAATGCACTCCCATTGGCATTCAAACTCAATGCATTCCCATTGTCATTCGAACAATGCTCTCCCATTGTCATTCAAACTCAATGCTTTCCCATTGTCATTCAAACTCAATGCTCTCCCATTGTCATTCAAACTCAATGAGCTCACATTGTCATTCAAACTCAAAGCACTCCCATTGTCATTCGAACAATGCTCTCCCATTGTCATTCAAACTCAATGCACTCCCATTGTCATTCAAACTCAATGCTCTCCCATTGTCATTCAAACTCAATGCTTTCCCATTGTCATTCAAACTCAATGCTTTCCCATTGTCATTCAAACTCAATGAGCTCACATTGTCATTCAAACACAATGCTCTCCCATTATCATTCAAAATCAATGCTCTCCCATTGTCATTCAAACTGAATGCACTCCCATTGTCATTCAAACTCAATGCTTTCCCACTGTCATTCGAATAATGCTCTACCATTGTCATTCAAACTCAAAGCACTCCCATTATCATTCAAACTCAATGAGCTCACATTGTCATTCAAACTCAATGCACTCCCATTGTCATTCAAACTCAATGCATTCCCATTGTCATTCGAACAATGCTGTCCCATTGTCATTCAAAATCAATGCACTCCCATTGTCATACAAACTCAAAGCTCTCCCATTGTCATTCAAACTCAATGCTTTCCCATTGTCATTCAAACTCAATGAGCTCACATTGTCATTCAAACACAATGCTCTCCCATTGTCATTCAAACTCAATGCTCTCCATTGTCATTCAAACTCAATGCACTCCCATTGTCATTCAAACTCAATGCTTTCCCATTGTCATTCGAATAATGCTCTCCCATTGTCATTCAAACTCAAAGCACTCCCATTGTCATTCGAACTCAGTGCTCTCCCATTGTCTTTCAATCTCAATGCTCGCCCATTGTCATTCAAACTCAATGCTCGCCCATTGTCATTCAAACTCAACGCTCTCCCATTGTCATTCAAACTCAACGCTCTCCCATTGTCATTGAAATCAATCTTCTCCCATTGTCATTGAAACAATGATCTACCATTTTCATTGCAACTCAATTCACTCCCATTATCACTGGAACTCAATACTCTCTGTTTGTCATTCGAACTCAATGCTCTCCCTTTCTCATTTAAACAATGGTCTCCCATTGTCATTCAAAATCGATGCTCTCCCATTGTCATTCAAACAATTTTCTCCATTGTCATTCAAACTCAATGCACTCCCATTGTCATTCGAACAATGCTCTCCCATTGTCATTCAAACTCAATGCTTTCCAATTGTCATTCAAACTCAATGCTCTCCCATTGTCATTCAAACCTAATGCTTTCGCATTGTCATTCAAACTCAATGCTCTCCCATTGTCATTCAAACTCAATGCCCTCCCATTGTCATTCAAACTCAATGCTCTCCCATTGTCATTCAAACTCAATGCTTTCCCATTGTCATTCGAACAAAGCTCTCCCATTGTCATTCAAAATCAAAGCACTCCCATTGTCATTCAAACTCAATGAGCTCACATTGTAATTCAAACTCAATGCACTCCCATTGTCATTCAAACTCAATGCACTCCCATTCTCATTCGAACTCAAAGAGCTCACATTGTCATTCAAACTCAATGCTCTCCCATTGTCATTCAAACTCAATGCTTTCCCATTGTCATTCAAACAATGCTCTCCCATTGTCATTTGAACAATGCTCTCCCATTGTCATTCAAACTCAATGCTTTCCCATTGTCATTCAAACTCAATGAGCTCACATTGTCATTCAAACTCAATGCTTTCCCATTGTCATTCAAACTCAATGCTCTCCCATTGTCATTCGAACAATGCTCTCCCATTGTCATTCAAACTCAATGCTTTCCCATTGTCATTCAAACTCAATGCTTTCCCATTGTCATTCAAACTCAATGCTCTCCCATTGTCATTCAAACTCAATGCTCTCCCATTGTCATTCAAACTCAATGCTCTCCCATTGTCATTCGAACAATGCTCTCCCATTGTCATTCCAACTCAATGCTCTCCCATTGTCATTCAAACTCAATGCTCTCCCATTGTCATTCAAACTCAATGCTTTCCTATTGTCATTCGAATAATGCTCTCCCATTGTCATTCGAACTCAAAAAACTCCCATTGTCATTCAAACTCAATGAGCTCACATTGTCATTCAAACTCAATGCACTCCCATTGTCATTCAAACTCAAAAAACTCCCATTGTCATTCGAACAATGCTCTCCCATTGTCATTCAAACTCAATGTACTCCCATTGTCATTCAAACTCAATGCTCTCCCATTGTCATTCAAACTCAATGCACTCCCATTGTCATTCAAACTCAAAAAACTCCCATTGTCATTCGAACAATGCTCTCCCATTGTCATTCAAACTCAATGAGCTCACTATGTCATTCAAACTCAATGCACTCCCATTGTCATTCAAACTCAATGCTTTCCCATTGTCATTCAAACTCAATGCTCTCCCGTTGTCATTCAAACTCAATGCTCTCCCATTGTCATTCAAACTCAATGCTTTCCCATTGTCATTCGAATAATGCTCTCCCATTGTCATTCAAAATCAAAGCACTCCCATTGTCATTCAAACTCAATGAGCTCACATTGTCATTCAAACTCAATGCACTCCCATTGTCATTCAAACTCAATGCACTCCTATTCTCATTCGAACTCAATGAGCTCACATTGTCATTCAAACTCAATGCTCTCCCATTGTCATTCAAACTCAATGCTTTCCCATTGTCATTCGAACAATGCTCTCCCATTGTCATTCGAACAATGCTCTCCCATTGTCATTCAAACTCAAAGAGCTCACATTGTCATTCCAACTCAATGCTCTCCCATTGTCATTCAAACTCAATGCTCTCCCATTGTCATTCAAACTCAATGCTTTCCTATTGTCATTCGAATAATGCTCTCCCATTGTCATTCGAACTCAAAAAACTCCCATTGTCATTCGAACAATGCTCTCCCATTGTCATTCAAACTCAATGTACTCCCATTGTCATTCAAACTCAATGCTCTCCCATTGTCATTCAAACTCAATGCACTCCCATTGTCATTCAAACTCAAAAAACTCCCATTGTCATTCGAACAATGCTCTCCCATTGTCATTCAAACTCAATGCTCTCCCATTGTCATTCAAACTCAATGAGGTCACAATGTCATTCAAACTCAATGCACTCCCATTGTCATTCAAACTCAATGCATTCCCATTGTCATTCGAACAATGCTCTCCCATTGTCATTCAAACTCAATGCTTTCCCATTGTCATTCAAACTCAATACTCTCCCATTGTCATTCAAACTCAATGCTCTCCCATTGTCATTCAAACTCAATGCTTTCCCATTGACATTCGAATAATGCTCTCCCATTGTCATTCAAACTCAAAGCACTCCCATTGTCATTCAAACTCAATGAGCTCACATTGTCATTCAAACTCAATGCACTCCCATTGTCATTCAAACTCAAAAAACTCCCATTGTCATTCGAACAATGCTCTCCCATTGTCATTCAAACTCAATGTACTCCCATTGTCATTCAAACTCAATGCTCTCCCATTGTCATTCAAACTCAATGCACTCCCATTGTCATTCAAACTCAAAAAACTCCCATTGTCATTCGAACAATGCTCTCCCATTGTCATTCAAACTCAATGAGCTCACTATGTCATTCAAACTCAATGCACTCCCATTGTCATTCAAACTCAATGCTTTCCCATTGTCATTCAAACTCAATGCTCTCCCGTTGTCATTCAAACTCAATGCTCTCCCATTGTCATTCAAACTCAATGCTTTCCCATTGTCATTCGAATAATGCTCTCCCATTGTCATTCAAAATCAAAGCACTCCCATTGTCATTCAAACTCAATGAGCTCACATTGTCATTCAAACTCAATGCACTCCCATTGTCATTCAAACTCAATGCACTCCCATTCTCATTCGAACTCAATGAGCTCACATTGTCATTCAAACTCAATGCTCTCCCATTGTCATTCAAACTCAATGCTTTCCCATTGTCATTCGAACAATGCTCTCCCATTGTCATTCGAACAATGCTCTCCCATTGTCATTCTAACTCAAAGAGCTCACATTGTCATTCAAACTCAATGCTCTCCCATTGTCATTCAAACTCAATGCACTCCCATTGTCATTCAAACTCAATGCACTCCCATTGTCATTCAAACTCAATGCACTCCCATTGTCATTCAAACTCAATGCTTTCTCATTGTCATTCGAACAATGCTCTCCCATTGTCATTCGAACAATGCTTTCCCATTGTTATTCAAACTCAATGAGCTCACATTGCCATTCAAACTCAATGCTCTCCCATTGTCATTCAAACTCAATGAGCTCACATTGTCATTCAAACTCAATGCACTCCCATTGTCATTCAAACTCAATGCTTTCCCATTCTCATTCGAACAATGCTCTCCCATTGTCATTCAAACTCAATGCTTTCCCATTGTCATTCGAACAATGCTCTCCCATTGTCATTCGAACTCAACGCTCTCCCATTGTCATTCAAAGTCAATGCTTTCCCATTGTCATTCAAACTCAAAGCTCTCCCATTGTCATTGAAACTCAATGCTCTCCCATTGTCATTCAAACTCAACGCTCTCCCATTGTCATTCAAAGTCAATGCTTTCCCATTGTCATTCAAACTCAACGCTCTCCCATTGTCATTCAAACCCAACGCTCTCCCATTGTCATTCAAAGTCAATGCTTTCCCATTGTCATTCAAACTCAATGAGCTCACATTGTCATTCAAACACAATGCTCTCCCATTGTCATTCAAACTCAATGCTCTCCCATTGTCATTCAAACTCAATGCTTTCCCATTATCATTCAAACTCAACGCTCTCCCATTGTCATTGAAATCAATCTTCTCCCATTGTCATTGAAACAATGATCTACCATTTTCATTGCAACTCAATTCACTCCCATTATCCCTGGAACTCAATACTCTCTGTTTGTCATTCGAACTCAATGCTCTCCCTTTCTCATTCAAACAATGGTCTCCCATTGTCATTCAAAATCGATGCTCTCCCATTGTCATTCAAACAATTTTCTCCATTGTCATTCAAACTCAATGCACTCCCATTGTCATTCGAACAATGCTCTCCCATTGTCATTCAAACTCAATGCTTTCCAATTGTCATTCAAACTCAATGCTCTCCCATTGTCATTCAAACCTAATGCTTTCGCATTGTCATTCAAACTCAATGCTCTCCCATTGTCATTCAAACTCAATGCCCTCCCATTGTCATTCAAACTCAATGCTCTCCCATTGTCATTCAAACTCAATGCTTTCCCATTGTCATTCGAACAATGCTCTCCCATTGTCATTCAAAATCAAAGCACTCCCATTGTCATTCAAACTCAATGAGCTCACATTGTAATTCAAACTCAATGCACTCCCATTGTCATTGAAACTCAATGCACTCCCATTCTCATTCGAACTCAAAGAGCTCACATTGTCATTCAAACTCAATGCTCTCCCATTGTCATTCAAAGTCAATGCTTTCCCATTGTCATTCGAACAATGCTCTCCCATTGTCATTTGAACAATGCTCTCCCATTGTCATTCAAACTCAATGCTTTCCCATTGTCATTCAAACTCAATGAGCTCACATTGTCATTCAAACTCAATGCTTTCCCATTGTCATTCAAACTCAATGCTCTCCCATTGTCATTCAAACTCAATGCTTTCCCATTGTCATTCGAACAATGCTCTCCCATTGTCATTCCAACTCAATGCTCTCCCATTGTCATTCAAACTCAATGCTCTCCCATTGTCATTCAAACTCAATGCTTTCCTATTGTCATTCGAATAATGCTCTCCCATTGTCATTCGAACTCAAAAAACTCCCATTGTCATTCAAACTCAATGAGCTCACATTGTCATTCAAACTCAATGCACTCCCATTGTCATTCAAACCAAAAAACTCCCATTGTCATTCGAACAATGCTCTCCCATTGTCATTCAAACTCAATGTACTCCCATTGACATTCAAACTCAATGCTCTCCCATTGTCATTCAAACTCAATGCACTCCCATTGTCATTCAAACTCAGAAAACTCCCATTGTCATTCGAACAATGCTCTCCCATTGTCATTCAAACTCAATGAGCTCACTATGTCATTCAAACTCAATGCACTCCCATTGTCATTCAAACTCAATGCTTTCCCATTGTCATTCAAACTCAATGCTCTCCCGTTGTCATTCAAACTCAATGCTCTCCCATTGTCATTCAAACTCAATGCTTTCCCATTGTCATTCGAATAATGCTCTCCCATTGTCATTCAAAATCAAAGCACTCCCATTGTCATTCAAACTCAATGAGCTCACATTGTCATTCAAACTCAATGCACTCCCATTGTCATTCAAACTCAATGCACTCCTATTCTCATTCGAACTCAATGAGCTCACATTGTCATTCAAACTCAATGCTCTCCCATTGTCATTCAAACTCAATGCTTTCCCATTGTCATTCGAACAATGCTCTCCCATTGTCATTCGAACAATGCTCTCCCATTGTCATTCAAACTCAATGCTTTCCTATTGTCATTCGAATAATGCTCTCCCATTGTCATTCGAACTCAAAAAACTCCCATTGTCATTCAAACTCAATGAGCTCACATTGTCATTCAAACTCAATGCACTCCCATTGTCATTCAAACTCAAAAAACTCCCATTGTCATTCGAACAATGCTCTCCCATTGTCATTCAAACTCAATGTACTCCCATTGTCATTCAAACTCAATGCTCTCCCATTGTCATTCAAACTCAATGCACTCCCATTGTCATTCAAACTCAAAAAACTCCCATTGTCATTCGAACAATGCTCTCCCATTGTCATTCAAACTCAATGAGCTCACTATGTCATTCAAACTCAATGCACTCCCATTGTCATTCAAACTCAATGCTTTCCCATTGTCATTCAAACTCAATGCTCTCCCGTTGTCATTCAAACTCAATGCTCTCCCATTGTCATTCAAACTCAATGCTTTCCCATTGTCATTCGAATAATGCTCTCCCATTGTCATTCAAAATCAAAGCACTCCCATTGTCATTCAAACTCAATGAGCTCACATTGTCATTCAAACTCAATGCACTCCCATTGTCATTCAAATTCAATGCACTCCTATTCTCATTCGAACTCAGTGAGCTCACATTGTCATTCAAACTCAATGCTCTCCCATTGTCATTCAAACTCAATGCTTTCCCATTGTCATTCGAACAATGCTCTCCCATTGTCATTCGAACAATGCTCTCCCATTGTCATTCTAACTCAAAGAGCTCACATTGTCATTCCAACTCAATGCTCTCCCATTGTCATTCAAACTCAATGCTCTCCCATTGTCATTCAAACTCAATGCTTTCCTATTGTCATTCGAATAATGCTCTCCCATTGTCATTCGAACTCAAAAAACTCCCATTGTCATTCGAACAATGCTCTCCCATTGTCATTCAAACTCAATGTACTCCCATTGTCATTCAAACTCAATGCTCTCCCATTGTCATTCAAACTCAATGCTTTCCTATTGTCATTCGAATAATGCTCTCCCATTGTCATTCAAACTCAAAAAACTCCCATTGTCATTCGAACAATGCTCTCCCATTGTCATTCAAACTCAATGCTCTCCCATTGTCATTCAAACTCAATGAGGTCACAATGTCATTCAAACTCAATGCACTCCCATTGTCATTCAAACTCAATGCATTCCCATTGTCATTCGAACAATGCTCTCCCATTGTCATTCAAACTCAATGCTTTCCCATTGTCATTCAAACTCAATTCTCTCCCATTGTCATTCAAACTCAATGCTCTCCCATTGTCATTCAAACTCAATGCTTTCCCATTGACATTCGAATAATGCTCTCCCATTGTCATTCAAACTCAAAGCACTCCCATTGTCATTCAAACTCAATGAGCTCACATTGTCATTCAAACTCAATGCACTCCCATTGTCATTCAAACTCAAAAAACTCCCATTGTCATTCGAACAATGCTCTCCCATTGTCATTCAAACTCAATGTACTCCCATTGTCATTCAAACTCAATGCTCTCCCATTGTCATTCAAACTCAATGCACTCCCATTGTCATTCAAACTCAAAAAACTCCCATTGTCATTCGAACAATGCTCTCCCATTGTCATTCAAACTCAATGAGCTCACTATGTCATTCAAACTCAATGCACTCCCATTGTCATTCAAACTCAATGCTTTCCCATTGTCATTCAAACTCAATGCTCTCCCGTTGTCATTCAAACTCAATGCTCTCCCATTGTCATTCAAACTCAATGCTTTCCCATTGTCATTCGAATAATGCTCTCCCATTGTCATTCAAAATCAAAGCACTCCCATTGTCATTCAAACTCAATGAGCTCACATTGTCATTCAAACTCAATGCACTCCCATTGTCATTCAAACTCAATGCACTCCCATTCTCATTCGAACTCAATGAGCTCACATTGTCATTCAAACTCAATGCTCTCCCATTGTCATTCAAACTCAATGCTTTCCCATTGTCATTCGAACAATGCTCTCCCATTGTCATTCGAACAATGCTCTCCCATTGTCATTCTAACTCAAAGAGCTCACATTGTCATTCAAACTCAATGCACTCCCATTGTCATTCAAACTCAAAAAACTCCCATTGTCATTCGAACAATGCTCTCCCATTGTCATTCAAACTCAATGAGCTCACTATGTCATTCAAACTCAATGCACTCCCATTGTCATTCAAACTCAATGCTTTCCCATTGTCATTCAAACTCAATGCTCTCCCGTTGTCATTCAAACTCAATGCTCTCCCATTGTCATTCAAACTCAATGCTTTCCCATTGTCATTCGAATAATGCTCTCCCATTGTCATTCAAAATCAAAGCACTCCCATTGTCATTCAAACTCAATGAGCTCACATTGTCATTCAAACTCAATGCACTCCCATTGTCATTCAAACTCAATGCACTCCTATTCTCATTCGAACTCAATGAGCTCACATTGTCATTCAAACTCAATGCTCTCCCATTGTCATTCAAACTCAATGCTTTCCCATTGTCATTCGAACAATGCTCTCCCAATGTCATTCGAACAATGCTCTCCCATTGTCATTCAAACTCAATGCTTTCCTATTGTCATTCGAATAATGCTCTCCCATTGTCATTCGAACTCAAAAAACTCCCATTGTCATTCAAACTCAATGAGCTCACATTGTCATTCAAACTCAATGCACTCCCATTGTCATTCAAACTCAAAAAACTCCCATTGTCATTCGAACAATGCTCTCCCATTGTCATTCAAACTCAATGTACTCCCATTGTCATTCAAACTCAATGCTCTCCCATTGTCATTCAAACTCAATGCACTCCCATTGTCATTCAAACTCAAAAAAACTCCCATTGTCATTCGAACAATGCTCTCCCATTGTCATTCAAACTCAATGAGCTCACTATGTCATTCAAACTCAATGCACTCCCATTGTCATTCAAACTCAATGCTTTCCCATTGTCATTCAAACTCAATGCTCTCCCGTTGTCATTCAAACTCAATGCTCTCCCATTGTCATTCAAACTCAATGCTTTCCCATTGTCATTCGAATAATGCTCTCCCATTGTCATTCAAAATCAAAGCACTCCCATTGTCATTCAAACTCAATGAGCTCACATTGTCATTCAAACTCAATGCACTCCCATTGTCATTCAAATTCAATGCACTCCTATTCTCATTCGAACTCAATGAGCTCACATTGTCATTCAAACTCAATGCTCTCCCATTGTCATTCAAACTCAATGCTTTCCCATTGTCATTCGAACAATGCTCTCCCATTGTCATTCGAACAATGCTCTCCCATTGTCATTCTAACTCAAAGAGCTCACATTGTCATTCCAACTCAATGCTCTCCCATTGTCATTCAAACTCAATGCTCTCCCATTGTCATTCAAACTCAATGCTTTCCTATTGTCATTCGAATAATGCTCTCCCATTGTCATTCGAACTCAAAAAACTCCCATTGTCATTCGAACAATGCTCTCCCATTGTCATTCAAACTCAATGTACTCCCATTGTCATTCAAACTCAATGCTCTCCCATTGTCATTCAAACTCAATGCTTTCCTATTGTCATTCGAATAATGCTCTCCCATTGTCATTCAAACTCAAAAAACTCCCATTGTCATTCGAACAATGCTCTCCCATTGTCATTCAAACTCAATGCTCTCCCATTGTCATTCAAACTCAATGAGGTCACAATGTCATTCAAACTCAATGCACTCCCATTGTCATTCAAACTCAATGCATTCCCATTGTCATTCGAACAATGCTCTCCCATTGTCATTCAAACTCAATGCTTTCCCATTGTCATTCAAACTCAATTCTCTCCCATTGTCATTCAAACTCAATGCTCTCCCATTGTCATTCAAACTCAATGCTTTCCCATTGACATTCGAATAATGCTCTCCCATTGTCATTCAAACTCAAAGCACTCCCATTGTCATTCAAACTCAATGAGCTCACATTGTCATTCAAACTCAATGCACTCCCATTGTCATTCAAACTCAAAAAACTCCCATTGTCATTCGAACAATGCTCTCCCATTGTCATTCAAACTCAATGTACTCCCATTGTCATTCAAACTCAATGCTCTCCCATTGTCATTCAAACTCAATGCACTCCCATTGTCATTCAAACTCAAAAAACTCCCATTGTCATTCGAACAATGCTCTCCCATTGTCATTCAAACTCAATGAGCTCACTATGTCATTCAAACTCAATGCACTCCCATTGTCATTCAAACTCAATGCTTTCCCATTGTCATTCAAACTCAATGCTCTCCCGTTGTCATTCAAACTCAATGCTCTCCCATTGTCATTCAAACTCAATGCTTTCCCATTGTCATTCAAATAATGCTCTCCCATTGTCATTCAAAATCAAAGCACTCCCATTGTCATTCAAACTCAATGAGCTCACATTGTCATTCAAACTCAATGCACTCCCATTGTCATTCAAACTCAATGCACTCCCATTCTCATTCGAACTCAATGAGCTCACATTGTCATTCAAACTCAATGCTCTCCCATTGTCATTCAAACTCAATGCTTTCCCATTGTCATTCGAACAATGCTCTCCCATTGTCATTCGAACAATGCTCTCCCATTGTCATTCTAACTCAAAGAGCTCACATTGTCATTCAAACTCAATGCACTCCCATTGTCATTCAAACTCAATGCACTCCCATTGTCATTCAAACTCAATGCACTCCCATTGTCATTCAAACTCAATGCTTTCTCATTGTCATTCGAACAATGCTCTCCCATTGTCATTCGAACAATGCTTTCCCATTGTTATTCAAACTCAATGAGCTCACATTGTCATTCAAACTCAATGCTCTCCCATTGTCATTCAAACTCAATGAGCTCACATTGTCATTCAAACTCAATGCACTCCCATTGTCATTCAAACTCAATGCTTTCCCATTCTCATTCGAACAATGCTCTCCCATTGTCATTCAAACTCAATGCTTTCCCATTGTCATTCGAACAATGCTCTCCCATTGTCATTCGAACTCAACGCTCTCCCATTGTCATTCAAAGTCAATGCTTTCCCATTGTCATTCAAACTCAAAGCTCTCCCATTGTCATTGAAACTCAATGCTCTCCCATTGTCATTCAAACTCAACGCTCTCCCATTGTCATTCAAAGTCAATGCTTTCCCATTGTCATTCAAACTCAACGCTCTCCCATTGTCATTCAAACTCAACGCTCTCCCATTGTCATTCAAAGTCAATGCTTTCCCATTGTCATTCAAACTCAATGAGCTCACATTGTCATTCAAACACAATGCTCTCCCATTGTCATTCAAACTCAATGCTCTCCCATTGTCATTCAAACTCAATGCTTTCCCATTATCATTCAAACTCAATGTTCTCCCATTGTCATTCAAACTCAATGAGCTCACATTGTCATTCAAACTCAATGCTCTCCCATTGTCATTCAAACTCAATGCTCTCCCATTGTCATTCAATCTCAATGCACTCCCATTGTCATTCCAACTCAATGCACTCCTATTGTCATTCAAACTCAATGCTCTCCCATTGTCATTCAAACTCAATGCACTCCCATTGTCATTCAAACTCAATGCTTTCCCATTGTCATTCAAACTCAATGAGCTCACATTGTCATTCAAACTCAATTCTCTCCAATTGTCATTCGAGCAATGTTCTCCCATTGTCATTCAAACTCAATGAGCTCACATTGTCATTCAAACTCAATGCCCTCCCTTTGTCATTCGAACTCAATGCTCTCCCATTGTCATTCAAACTCAATGCTTTCCCATTGTCATTCAAACTCAATGCTCTCCCATTGTCATTCAAACTCAATGCTCTCCCATTGTCATTCAAACTCAATTCTCTCCCATTGTCATTCAAACTCAATGCTCTCCCATTGTCATTCAAACTCAATGCTCTCCCATTGTCATTCAAACTCAATGAGCTCACATTGTCATTCAAACTCAATGCACTCCCATTGTCATTCAAACTCAAAAAACTCCCATTGTCATTCGAACAATGCTCTCCCATTGTCATTCAAACTCAATGTACTCCCATTGTCATTCAAACTCAATGCTCTCCCATTCTCATTCAAACTCAATGCACTCCCATTGTCATTCAAACTCAAAAAACTCCCATTGTCATTCGAACAATGCTCTCCCATTGTCATTCAAACTCAATGAGCTCACTATGTCATTCAAACTCAATGCACTCCCATTGTCATTCAAACTCAATGCTTTCCCATTGTCATTCAAACTCAATGCTCTCCCGTTGTCATTCAAACTCAATGCTCTCCCATTGTCATTCAAACTCAATGCTTTCCCATTGTCATTCAAATAATGCTCTCCCATTGTCATTCAAAATCAAAGCACTCCCATTGTCATTCAAACTCAATGAGCTCACATTGTCATTCAAACTCAATGCACTCCCATTGTCATTCAAACTCAATGCACTCCCATTCTCATTCGAACTCAATGAGCTCACATTGTCATTCAAACTCAATGCTCTCCCATTGTCATTCAAACTCAATGCTTTCCCATTGTCATTCGAACAATGCTCTCCCATTGTCATTCGAACAATGCTCTCCCATTGTCATTCTAACTCAAAGAGCTCACATTGTCATTCAAACTCAATGCACTCCCATTGTCATTCAAACTCAATGCACTCCCATTGTCATTCAAACTCAATGCACTCCCATTGTCATTCAAACTCAATGCTTTCTCATTGTCATTCGAACAATGCTCTCCCATTGTCATTCGAACAATGCTTTCCCATTGTTATTCAAACTCAATGAGCTCACATTGTCATTCAAACTCAATGCTCTCCCATTGTCATTCAAACTCAATGAGCTCACATTGTCATTCAAACTCAATGCACTCCCATTGTCATTCAAACTCAATGCTTTCCCATTCTCATTCGAACAATGCTCTCCCATTGTCATTCAAACTCAATGCTTTCCCATTGTCATTCGAACAATGCTCTCCCATTGTCATTCGAACTCAACGCTCTCCCATTGTCATTCAAAGTCAATGCTTTCCCATTGTCATTCAAACTCAAAGCTCTCCCATTGTCATTGAAACTCAATGCTCTCCCATTGTCATTCAAACTCAACGCTCTCCCATTGTCATTCAAAGTCAATGCTTTCCCATTGTCATTCAAACTCAACGCTCTCCCATTGTCATTCAAACTCAACGCTCTCCCATTGTCATTCAAAGTCAATGCTTTCCCATTGTCATTCAAACTCAATGAGCTCACATTGTCATTCAAACACAATGCTCTCCCATTGTCATTCAAACTCAATGCTCTCCCATTGTCATTCAAACTCAATGCTTTCCCATTATCATTCAAACTCAATGTTCTCCCATTGTCATTCAAACTCAATGAGCTCACATTGTCATTCAAACTCAATGCTCTCCCATTGTCATTCAAACTCAATGCTCTCCCATTGTCATTCAATCTCAATGCACTCCCATTGTCATTCCAACTCAATGCACTCCTATTGTCATTCAAACTCAATGCTCTCCCATTGTCATTCAAACTCAATGCACTCCCATTGTCATTCAAACTCAATGCTTTCCCATTGTCATTCAAACTCAATGAGCTCACATTGTCATTCAAACTCAATTCTCTCCAATTGTCATTCGAGCAATGTTCTCCCATTGTCATTCAAACTCAATGAGCTCACATTGTCATTCAAACTCAATGCCCTCCCTTTGTCATTCGAACTCAATGCTCTCCCATTGTCATTCAAACTCAATGCTTTCCCATTGTCATTCAAACTCAATGCTCTCCCATTGTCATTCAAACTCAATGCTCTCCCATTGTCATTCAAACTCAATTCTCTCCCATTGTCATTCAAACTCAATGCTCTCCCATTGTCATTCAAACTCAATGCTCTCCCATTGTCATTCAAACTCAATGCTTTCCCATTGTCATTCAAACTCAATGCTCTCCCATTGTCATTCGAATAATGCTCTCCCATTGTCATTCAAACTCAATTCTCTCCCATTGTCATTCAAACTCAATGCTTTCCCATTGTCATTCAAACTCAATGCTCTCCCATTGTCATTCAAACTCAATGCCCTCCCTTTGTCATTCAAACTCAATGCTCTCCCATTGTCATTCAAACTCAATGCTCTCCCATTGTCATTCAAACTCAATGCTCTCCCATTGTCATTCAAACTCAATGCTCTCAGAGTTTTCTCAAATACAAACAAACAGAACATCAGGAACAGGCGTATTTTTACATCATTAGCTTGAGGAGATGAATTTTATGGCAACAGGCCATCCCTTGGCGATGAACAAATTATATTTTTACTGACATTGAGTTTGTTAAGTAGGAAAAGACACATATCTCACTCAATATGGCATCCGTACTTTCACAAGAGACTAGAAGATATAGGATCAGAATTAAGCCATTTGGCCCATCGTGTCTGCACTACCGTTCCACCTTGCTTGAGCAAAGGCAAACAGAACAAGGTACAGGTGCGTTGGTAACTGAAACTAGACACTGGTGGAAATAATCAACTAACAATCAGGAGGAAGAGGACTGGAACCTGGAGGACTCAGGTGATCCCTGGCATTTGTGACAGAGCTATGGGGGAGGTTACAGAGTGAATAACCTCCTCCTGTGACAAGACATCTAAGGTCTCCCCAATTTCTTACGTGCTTTCTGGGATTCTGTACAGTTTGATGTTCACCAGCTTGGTGGGGCTGGTATCGTTTGGCCAGTCCCACCAATACTACTGCCTGTGGCACTCCGAAGGTAAAACAACCCTCACTTGATCACAGGGACCTGCCCTTCTGCATGTTCATGCCCAGGATGAACTCAGGAGATGCCACTCTCAAGATAGTCATGGGTCCTGGCTGTGCTGGTCTGATACCACCTGCAACGTGCCCTTCCAGGCACGGAAAAGTGAGCCACCTAGCCCTAGGGCTCCACCACCGATTATTGAGACTGCCTGGAATGATGGTGCGCTCAGCACCAGAGTCCACCAGTTCCGTCCCTCACTGCACACTTCACTTTCCCCGAAGTACTGCAATGGGTAGCAGAGTCTCAGGCTCCCCAGCCGGGACAGCGCTGCCTCGCATATCCGCTGGGAGCCCTGAACCCATTCCTATAAGGGTGAGGCAGTAGGGGCCCATCAACCACCCAACATCTGCTGCTGCTGCTGAAGGTCAGCTATAGCCTTTGTAAAGCCTCCAGCGAGGAAAAAAAGGAACACTGATATAAGGAATTGTGCAAGGATTAGAAGGAACCCTTATCAGGGGAGGGCTTATGGGATGAACCCTTTGCTTTACAGTTTCCTTGTCCTTCTCTCCCTGGCAATGTTCCCTCTACATCACATTGCAGGTGGGAGTGGGAACCTCATTGATCTGTTCCTTCAGGAGCCCTGCCCTAAACAATGATAAAAACATCTCCTTACAGCTTAAGTTGGACTCCCCACTCCCAGTCTGCTTATCCAGCTATTGTTCTTTGCAACGGGTACCTTCTCCTGAGTACTCTAACCCTCCAAACTATTGGATGTCTACCATTACATTATCACCAATCACTGGTTCGATTAAAGGCAGCCCGCTTTTAAATGGGGAGCTGCTGTTTTAACCAAGGACCCCACCATGGTTGTGGTTAGTTTATGGTCCTCTGACTACCATTGTGTATACCCATGATCAAAGCCACTGATGAGGGCTTTTGTCCCTCCTCTACTGTGCCCCACTCCTCCCGAAACTTTAAATCTCATTCAAGAAGGTTGAAGTAGCTAACCTTAACTGCCACTGTCACTCAATCCTATAAATATTTATCATCCCTTTGGGAAGTGGGCGGCATTATCAGCGTGTTATTTATCATCTGATGGGATGACAGCCCTACAGGATGACCATCTCTCTAGTAGATAAAATCATTCCAGTACCTCTTGCATCCCAAATCCTCAATAGCCATGCGGCTAGAGGCTCCCTGGCTTTGGTTTCAATTTGTCCCTAAATCCCGCCAGTTCCTGAGTGGAAAACTTAATCATTGTTGTCTCAGAAGGGTCATGCTATCTGCCCCATATTCCTCTTCATCATTTTGTGCCATGGGGGTTGGAGAGGCCAGGGGTCAAAGCCCCCTATGTGTATGGGACCGGGTGGTCATCAGTCTGGCCTGTACTGGCTCTGCCGCCTAAGGGCAAGAGCGATCACTTTGAGGGCGAATTACAGGACTCTCATCTAACCTCTCTTCCCCATCACCATTCCCCATCCTCGCATTGGGATCATCAAGGCTGGACCTTAACAGGGTCCAGTTGCCAATTAACCCTTTGGACCTCCTCTAATTTTACTTTTACAGGCTGACAGGTGCCCTTGTCCTCTAGTTCTTTAGCCTGGTTCTGCTTCCACCTCATTTTTAAGGCTTTTAACTTCCTGCTCTTTCTGTGAAATCATCTCGCACGTTTGCCTTATGATCCCCACTGGCTCTGCTTCCTTGGGAGCCCTACCTCGCTCAGCACATTCACAATGTGGGGTCCTTTTCTCATCCTCCAGGGATTCAGCGTGCCTGACCAATCCATGTGGCCAACTATAGGTTATTCAGACTTTGAATCCTGCACAGTTATAAGTTCACTTCAGGACTTAGCGTTCCTCACACAGGAGGCGGGTTCTCTTCCTTACAACATGGACCCATCCACACCAGCTTCTGAGGCTCAGACACTCACTCCCCGGAGTGTGGATGGGTGATACGGCCCCTTTTGAAGATTCAGGTCCATCCAGCTAATTGGCAATCATGGTTTGGGTGCCAAGGATTGGACATTTAAGGAACACCTGAACTGAGGTTTGGTGTCCCAGTTTCAGCAGGTGGAATTTTGGTAAAGCAAATTGGGAGTGGTTTAAGGTTCTATGTGACAAACGTCTATCAGGGCCGAATGTTGAGGATGATGTGGATTTCTGCAATGAAAGATTATTTTGCATTATTCATCAAACTGTGGTGGAAGTGATTCCTATTAAAAAGGGCATTAACAGGAGAAAGGTTGTACAGTGGTGGCCTGAGGAGTGTGCAGAGGCAATTAGGGAGAGTCACCCAGTGCAGATATGGCCCAAGTGCAGAGTGAGAGACACTGAAGTGGATCAATAGTTCACAGACTTTAATGCGAACAGTGTTAAAGGGAAAAGAAAACAATAAACACAAGCCATTAACTAAAACTCTCAAATGGAAAACAAAGCCTACACTGCGGCTGAAATGAACAACTAAGGATAAAATGAATACCGCTAGTCTTCAGAGTCAGCTGACTCGACAGTCCAGTTTCTCAGGCATGGCGGAATGCAAGCAACAAAGCGTTGCTGTGTCCAAGTCTCGACAAATACTATGATGGAATGAAATGAGTTAAATACTATCACAAGGAAATAATAGTTAGCTGACACGTGTATCTCCACAAGCGGAATTGCTGAATCCATGGTAGTGACAGGGCCCCTCACTAGGTGCAGTCTCTGAGGTGCCATGGACCTGAGTCTGCTGGAAGTCCCAGATGAGGGACTTTTCCAAAATGTCCTTCAGTGATGCTGGTAGATAAGTGCCATGGTGTGCACTTCCAATATCGGAGTCAAACACTTCCACGTAGAGACAGAAACAAGTGTTTATACAGAAGTAGCTCAACCAAGTGACACCGTGAGATAAATCATTCTCAAAAGGAGGACCGTCTGATTGGAGCTAATCCAACATCTGCTTCAAGAATAAAACACAGAATCCCTGAGCCTATCAGAATAAACTTAAACTTAAGCAGAAAGCACCAGGAAACTGCAAAGAGTGAGCCTTTCGAGAAAAACACAAACTCTAAAAGCATTAATAACTGTTAAGCAACAATTAATCAATTCAGGTGCTCTAAATCCCTCAGAGCCCAATGCTCTCTGATGCCCTGCACATGCCTGAAGAAGTTACTACAGGACTTGCCCACTCCCACCCCATAGCTGGCACCTGATGGCCGAGGAAGACCTGAAAACTCGAGATCCAGGGAAGACTCGAGAGATCTGGGGAACCGGAGAGGGAGGGATGGGGATCTCGAGAGGCCGGAAGACTCAGGGATCCAGAAAGTTTGACAGACCTGCGAACCACAACAGTCTGAGAGACCGGGGAATCCTGAGAGACTGGGAACTCTAACAAGACTGAGATCAAGAAACCTCAGGCGGGGCCAAGAGGGAGGCTTGGAAGTCCTTGAGTTGGGGAGGACAATGAAAAACCCTGAACACGTTGAATAAGCCTTGGAAATGATCAGAAAAAAACCCTGGAAACATAGAGAAAAGTCCTTGGGAACCTTGAACCATGAAACTTGAAACCTGGAGAAGGAACCTTTTCAAATCTTGCTCACAGTGTTTTATCTTTCACAATTTTTCCAGTGTAATTTAGGATATACTCTCAATTTTACAGATCAATACAGCACAGACAGGTTTTTTTCATCGCTAAACTAGCTGGTTCTCTGTAGATCTGGAGTTACCATTGACAGGAAACTGAACTGGTCTAGCCATATAAAAACTGTGACAACAAGAGAAGGTCAAAGGCTAGGAAAGCTTGTGGTGTGTAACTCACCTCTTGACTTCACAAAGTCTGTCCACCATCTACAAGGCTCAGATCAGGAGTGTAAAGGAATTCTCGCCACTCGCACAAAGCTTGACACCATCCAGTACAAGGCAGCCCACTTGAATGGTACCCCTTCCACAAGCATCTTATCCCTCCACCATCGACGGACAGTTGCGGCAGTGTGTGCTATCTACAAGATGCACTGCAACAACACACCAAAGTTCCTAAGGCAGCACCGTCCAGACCCACGACCACTACCATCTAGAAGGACGAGAACAGCAGATACCTGGGAAAACCACCACATGGAAATCCCCCTCCAAGTCCCTCACCATCCTGACTTGAAAAAATATTGCCATTCCTTCATTGTTGCTGGGTCAAAATCATGGAATTCCCTCCCTAACAGCACTGTGGGTGTACCTACACCTCAGGGATTGCAGCTCATCACCACCTTCTCAAGGGCAACTAGGGATGGGCAATAAATACTGGCTTAGCTGGCGGCATCCACATCCTATAAGTGAATAAATTTAAAAAAAACACTGCTGGAGCCAGCCAAGCCTCAGACTGTGTAATGAAGATTGAACAGGGGAACAGGCGATAATTGTCTGGCAGAGCCTAAGTGGGACTACATCATGAGGTCGAGGAGGGCTAGCCCAAGCCTGGACTCAATATATCATTGTTCCACTCCCCAGCCTTGGACCATGACCAGCCCGTTACCTGCTCAAGATCCAGTCGAACCCATGCAGATCAGTTACATGAGACTCTGTGCCGATGAGAGGTCCCAGCGTCAGGAAAGGTTTCTGCTTTCACTGTGGGGAAGCAGGTCACCTGTGGGCCAAATGTCCAAAGCTGCAGCCACCTGGGGAACTGCTAGGACCGTCCAGTGTCAGAAGGACTGTGACAGCAGCAGCCACTACACCCAATCCCACAGATTCTGGTTTTGTGCTGAAGGCGCAGTTTACCTGGGGTAAGAACTTGAGGCAGGAGACGGCTTTTGTGGACTCTAACTTCCATTGCTTCTCATCCTCTTCATTCCCTCTTTTTCATTCCCTATTTTGGTTCCCCTCTCACCCATTCTCTTAGGTGTTTGGCAATATCTCATAGACTGGGAAGGACTCGGACAGGAGGAGAGATGCTGGGTGCCTGAAAGAGACATCTTGGATCTGGTTCTCATCCATGACAATAACCATCATCTCTCCAAGCAGCCAGGGTCGTTAGGTGTCGGCTGTAGGGGAGGGGGTCCGTTACGACACGCACCATCTGCTCCAGCTTCTGAGGTTTAGACACCCTGGCTGGAGTATGGATATCTGCCACAGTTCCTTTAAATATATAGGACATTCCTGTTAATTGGCAATCATGTTTTGGGCACCAAGGATTGAGGTTCGGTGCTCAATCGTAAGCCTAGTGTTCGTTTTGCGGTCAGGTTCTTGATCCCAGCCTCAGATACTCCAGCATTTGGTCCAAGCTATCCTTGTCAAGGACTCTCATCACAATTTCTTTTAAGCATTTTAATCTTCTATTCCATTATGATGTCAATTGTTGCTTGGAAATAGATTCGTGGATTCAGTAAATGGTACAGGAAACACCCAGGTGTAAGTATCTTAACTATTTAAAAACAGACGAACATTAAACTATTTCTCAAAACATTCCAGTTACACAGTTACTTACCTAAGTGTGTGCACCCTCCATGATCTTCCTGCGACACTGTGCATCAGTGAGCCCCTGAAGCAAGAGTTGAGAGCTCCATGTGTGCTGTATTTATACGACAGTGGTACTTCATCAAAATGTCTACTGTAGTACCAAAAGCAGCCAATGGAAGGGGTGCAGCATTTTTCAGATAGACCACTCTAACCCAGTAGCAGTGACTTTCAACCAGTGGAGTGTTAATCTGGCACACTACAATTGTCCATTTGTTCCAGAGCTGAGGATAGGACCAGTGAATTGGCATCTGTTTTCGACCTGTTGTGACAGATGGAGCATTAAATTGGAGTGGGTCCAAGTCACTTCTCAGGCAGGAGTTGATATGCTTCATCACCAATCTCTCAAGGCATTTCATCACAGTGGATGCAAGTCATTGAGGTTGGTCACTACATTCTCTTGGGCACTGATACAACTGAAGTCTTTCTGAAGTGGGTAAGGGCCTCAGACTGCTGAAGTGGGAGTTGATTAGTACTGGCCTTGAGTATTCAGCTAGCTATGACATCTGGGCCAGATGCTCTCCATGGATTCATCCTCCTGAAAGATGGTCTCACATTGGCCTCAGACACTAAAATCGTGGGGTGGTTGAGGGTTTATGAAGGTCCCTCCATGTTCTGTTGGTCACAGTGAGCTCACCTGGGAGTGAAACCTCTGTCATTGGTTATGTGGGTTGGTTTTAGAGCAGCTGCAGCCAGTCAAGCCCCACCACAGTTGTTAAGCATCCCTTTGCAATTTAGTCTGAAATTGTCTCTTGGCACATCTTTTGTACTTGCTTCAGTTGCCAGTCCTGAAGACTATTGATCTAGCCCTCGGCAGATTGTGAATCTTTGTTCATCCAGGCTTTGTGGGGACACACTTGTCCACTAGTATCTTTATAAAGCCCATGACTGAACCTTCCTGGGTGGGTATACATTTTCTGTGCTGCTTTCAATATCGTACACATAAGATGTTGAAAGCTTTTCAGAATATGCTCTTCCAATCAACTAAATACCAATGCCAACGATGATGCATCACAAGATCAACTACTGTAACTGATAATTGAGTTGATTAGCAGCCTGCAGTATTTCTTTGGAAAGTTCAAAGCCTTTTCCTGAACTTTGGTCTGAAATGATAATTAGTAATTAGATGATTGTCAGAGAAAGGCTGTTTGCACACCATCCAGTCATATCAAGTGCATCAAGTTAGTGTGAATGGTAAATGAAAGAGCATGCAAAATGCAGAACATTGTTTTACAAGGAAAGCGGGTAAATGAAGTGCAAGAGGCCTACGAGGTCGATTGAGTGTTCGAGTTGAATTTTTACTGCACATTATTTCACCATAAAATAAATATTGCTAGATTTGTCTGCAATTTGTTATATTAATTCAATATTTCCAGATGCCCATCAGCTTAGTTTGTCACCCGGTTTGGATATGGCCCAAGTGTGGAGTGAGAGACACTGAATCAGGTCGATAGTTCATAGACTTTAATACAAACAGTGTTAAAGAGAAAAGAAGATGATAAACACTAGGCCAAACAGGGCTGTTGACTAAAACACTCAAATGGACAATGGAGGCTACGCTGTGGCTAGGAAGAACAACTAAGAATAAAACAAATACCATTAGTCTTCAGAGTCATTCGACTCGACAGTCCAGTTTCTCAGGCAAGTCAGAATGCAAGCAGTGTTACTGTGTCCAAGTCTCGACAAATACTACGCTGGAATGAATGGAGTTAAATACTATCACAATGAAATAATAATTAATTGATACGTGCAAATTCACGAGTGCAATTGCCGTATCTACTATGCTGCTGAATCTGTGGTTGTGACAGGGCCCCCTCTCTACCTGTGTCCGCTGGAAGTCCCGGATGAGGGACCTTTCCAAGATGTCGTTCAGTGATGCTGGTAGATAAGTGCCGTGGTGTGCACTGCCAATATTGGAGCCAAAGACTTCCATGTAGAGACAGAAACAAGAGCTTAGACAGAGGTAGCTCAAGCAAGTGACACCGTGAGACGAATCATTCTCAAAATGAGGACCCTCTGAATTGAGCTAATTGGGCATCTGCTTCAAGAATAAAACTAACACAGAATCCCTGAGCCTATCAGAATAAACTTAAACTTAAACAGAAAGCACCAGGAAACTGCAAAGAGTGAGTTGCTCGAGAAAAACCCAAGAAACTCTAAAACCATTAATAATTGTTAAGCAACCATTAACCAGTTCAGGTGCTCTAAAAATCTCAGAGCCCAATGCTCTCTGATGCCCTGCACAGGCCTGAAATAGTCACTACAGGACCCCCCTCCCTATAGCTGGCATCTGATGGCCCAGGGAGACCTGAAAATCCGAGATCCAGGAATGACTCAAGAGACCTGGGGAACTTGAGAGGGAGGAATGGGGAACTCAAGAGGCAGGGAGACTCAGGGATCCAGAGAGACTGAGTCCTGGGAACCCCAACAGACAGAGAAACCATGGACCTCGAGTGAGATCAAGAAACCTCAGGCAGGGCTTAGAAGGAGGCTTGGGAGACTTCGAGATGAGGAGGACATTGAAAAGCCCTAAACACATTGAACATGCCTTGGAAACATTTGAAAAAAATGAAAACCTTGGGAACATAGAGGATAGTCCTTGGGAAGCCTTGAAAACATGAAACTTGAAACCTAGAGAATGAAGCTTTTCAAGTCTTGCTCAGTATTTTATCTTTGTCAATTTTTTCCAGAGACAATTAGGATATACTGTCAAATTTACAGATCAAGACAGCACAGACAGGTTTCTTTCATCACTAAGCTAGCTGGTTCTCTATAGATCTGTTTAATTTGTTACATGGAAGTTCAATTTTCCCAGTCTGTACCATGACTTTCATCAAGAGGTTAACAATACTCTTGATAGGGTTACTTTACTTGTGTACTTGCACACTCCAGTCAGGGATCAGTTTTTGGAGTAGGGCTCTTCCAGAATTCACACTATTGACTTGAATGATGATTTGTTGAATCATTTGACAAGGTTGCTTGAAGCACTCTTTTGTTATGCAGACCCAAATCACAGGACCAGAAAGCTGGGAACCTGGGTTTTTGTTGACTTGAAAAGCTTGGAATGGATATCGGAAAACAATGTAGACTAGAGAAACTCGGAATGTGGACTCGGGACTCTTGGAATGTAAAGTCAGGACATGCACTCAAGCTACCAATTTCAAAACGTCACTGTTCAAACCTTGCTGGGTTCATTACTCGGCAAGATCCTTCTGTCACGCTGGAGACAGAAACAAGAGTTAATACATAGGAATTCCAACAGAACATTGTTGCCTTGACAAATCACTCTGACCAATGAATCTCATGGCCATGGTCAGCTATTCTCTCTCTGCTGGGTCCATCTTTGTGTGGTCAAGACTTGCTGTCACCTGATGTGGATATGGCCCAAGTGGAGAGTGAGAGCCACTGAATCAGGTTGATAGTTCACAGACTTTAATGCGAACAGTGTTAAAGGGAAAAGAAAACAATAAATGCTAGGCCAAACAGGGCCATTGACTAAAATTCTCAGATGGAAAACGAGGCCTTGACTGTGGCTGAAAAGAACTACTAAGAATAAAATGAATACCATTAGTCTTCAGAGTCAGTTGACTCAACAGTCCAATTTCTCAATCAAGTCAGAATGCAAACAGGCAGCAAAGCGTTGCTGAGTCCAAGTCTCAACAAATACTAGGCCAAAATGAATGGCGTTAAATACTATCACAACAAAATAATAATTAGCTGACACGTGCATATTCATGAGCGCAATTACTGAATCTGTTGTGCCGCCGAATCCGTGGTGGTGACATAGTTACATTAGTTGGGCCAGAAACACTGGGTTAAATCGGGGTTTGTGGCTTGAAGGGCTGACTTCCTGCTGTATCGCTAAATAGATAAATAAATACCATTATATACCACGTGAAAGTCATTTTCTTCCAGGCATTCACAGTAAACACAATAGAATCAATAAAAAACTACAGATAAAAAGCTGGGTGAAGCAACTCTGAACAATGCCATCCAGGGTGTAAGCAGAGATAGGCTGGTTGAGATGTACCTCAGGAATTTGGATTCTCTCTGCTAGTCCAATATTCAAAAAATTCCCCGCTGAGCCATAGTCTACCAAAGCTCTCATAGAATGTTGATGTGTCCCCCAAGGTAACAGGATTGTAACACCACTTCAGGACTTGACAAAACTGGAAAGAGACTTGAGAACGTTAAAGCTCTCCCCTCTCTGGATGATCTTGGGAGTTTACTGACAACTCAGGGCAGGTGAGTCGGAAGTGGCTGGGCCTACCACAGTATAAGCAACACCTCTGCCTCACATGTGTCCCTCACTCTGATGGGGAGACTCCGGTCCTTCCAACAAATTGCATGGGTTCTTCTAGAGATGACTGCGGGGACCTGTATTGGTATCAGATTGAGGAACTGGGGTAGACATTGGGAGTTCTGAGCACCAGCCCTCCAGGTGAACTTCCCACGTCTTTCCCTCCTTCTTTCAGAAATATGGTTGTTGATTCTTATGGCCATTCCATAAGCTCCTCCAAATCCTCCAGCTGGTCCCTGGTTGCAAGTACATTTTAAAGTTTTTCATTTTTCTGTGTCTAAACAGAGCAACTAAAGCCGCCGGGAATGAATGGAGTAGTCGATCTGCACTCCCTGACTCAGTCTGCTGGCTACCTCAGCCCCTGGCTGGACAAAAGAAAACACTCTTTATTATTCTTAGAAAAAAATTTACATCTGAACACACGGGAGCATCTTCTTCCCATAAAGGCATTGCCCATGAAAGGACGCTGCCCGAGAGGAGGTACCTTCCTGCTGTGCGAAGAAAACTTTGTGCATTGTAATTCAATGACTGGAGAGCAATGGTTTCAAAACCCACAAGACTTGGGGTCCCTACTGTATGATTCTAGAGCCAGCAGGTTAATTGAATCTTCACAGCGGTTCTGGGAACACATGGGTGAATGCTTGAAACCAGACTGCATCCCCCGAGTCCCGCTCATTGCTCTCAGGGTTCTGCTCCAGTGATGTTGATGCCCATGCTGTTCAAATGCCTCTCTTTGGTTAGTAATGGGTCAATCTCTGCTGGGTCCATGATGGCTGGGTCCTGTTACAATCTTCAGACAAGCGGCCTTAGTGTGGAGTAGACTCCGGACTCGATAGCAGAAGTTAATGATGAGGATTTATGCAGAGCATAATACAGGGAATAATCAAACTAAAGGCTCACTTACTCGGGACTTGATCACAAAGTTCACACAGAACTCAAATCCAGGCTCAATGATGAGCGCCGGCCCAGAATAACCTTAAACAGAGCAGAAAACACAGGAAACCCGTGTGGGTTGAAATCAAGACCTAATCACATAAGGACGAGAAGCATAAGGAAACTGTCTTCACATAATGAGGGTCCGGAAACACAGTGACAGCTTAGTGATAAATGTGGTCATTAAACAACTCAAATTAACTCCAATAAATGGTGTATTGAGACCTGACGCTGCCCGGCGCCCCTCGCTGGTCTGAAGGGCTCATGACAAACAAACTGTGTAAATACAAAAATGACAATCTCCTTCCTGATGGCAGCAGTGAGAAAAGAGCCTGGCCTGGTTGGTGGGGGTGCTGCTTTCCTGCGTTGATGCCCCATGTAGATGGACTCAGTGGTAGGAAGGGATTCATTGGGTGGACAGGGTTGCGTCCACTACCTTTTGTGGGTTTTTCCATTCAGAGTTTCTATTGCAGGCTGTGATGCAACTAGTTAGGATACTCTGCAGGTACATCTACAGAAGTTTGTCAAGGTTTTAGATAACATGCCAAATCTGTTTCTTCACTGTAATGACACTTAAACGCTGGTGAGAACCTTTGAAATGATAACGTCAAGGAATTAAAAGTTGCTGACCCTCAGATGAGGACTGGCTCCTGGACCTCCGCTTTCCTCCTCCTGAACTCAGTAATCAGCTCCTTGGTCTTGCCGACATTGAGTGTGAGGTGGTGGTTGTGACACCACACAGCCAGATTTTCAATCTCCCTCCTATATGCTGATTTGTCACCACCTTTGATTCAGTCTATGACACTGGTGTTGTCAGCAAACTTGACTATGGCATTAGAGCTGTGCTGAGCCTCAGAATCATAGCTGTAAGGTAAGTAAAACAGGGGTTAAGCTCACAGCCTTGTTGTGATTCTCTGTGCTGTTGGTGAGCATGGAGGAGATGGTGTTGCCAACCCACACAAACACAAAGTTCAAAAAGTTCAAAGTAAATTTATTATCAAACTACATGTATGTCACCTTATAGAATCCTGACATTCAATTTTTTTGCAGGCATACTTAGTAAATCCAATAACCATGATAGGATCAATGAAAGACTGCACTGGCATACACCAGTTTGTAAACTGTACACGTACAAAAATAAATAAATAATAATAAATACAGATGCAATAAATATTGAGAACATGAGATGAAGACTCCTTGAAAATGAGTCCATAGGTTGTGGGAGCGATTCAGTGATGGGGCAAGTGAAGTTGAGTGAGGTTATCCCCTCTGGTTCAAGAGTCTGATGGTTGAGGGGTTATAAATATTCCAGAACCTGGTGGTGTGGGTCCTGAGGCTCCTGTACCTTCTACCTGATGGAAGCAGCAAGAAGACAGCATGTCCTGGGTGGTGGGGGTCCCTGATGATGGACGCTAGTATCCTGCAATAAAGCTCCGTGTAGATATGCTCAAAAGTGGGGAGGGCTATATCCATGATTGACTGGGCTGTATCCAATACTTGTTGTAGGATTTTAGTTCAAGAGCATTGGTGTTTCCGTACCGAGCTGTAATGCAGCCAGTCCATATACTGTCCACCACACATCTATAAAAGTTGTTCAAAGTTTTAGATGTTAGGCCAAATCTTCACAAAATTCCAAAGCAAGCAGAGTCTAGTGAGGCGGCCACAATTGGAGTAGGCCGGTAGTGAGAGTAGGAGTGCCAGGCTTCAGCTCAGAAGAGACGTTGGCTCTGGGTAAGTTTCTGCTAAGGTTCCTTTTTTCTCTCTTACTGTACCTAGTGTAGTAAATGGCTGTTGTGTGTTCATCATGCTGGATGTTGGACCCAGAGTCTCCCAAGGAACTATATCTGTGTGAAGTGCATCTGGCTGCAGCTCCTTGAAGACCATGTTAGGGATCTGGAGCAGCAGCTGGATGATCTTTGGCTTGTACGGGAGAGTGAGGAGATTGTTGATCAGGGTTACAGGGAAGTAGTCACCCCTAAGTTGTGAGAGGCGAGTAGCTGGGTGGCCATCAGGAGTAATGGAAATGTGAATAGGCAATTAGTGCAAAGCACCCCGTGACCATTCCCCTTAATAATAAGTATACCGTTTGGATATTGTTATGGGAGGATGACCTCCCAGGGGAATGTCTCAGACACCGGGTTACTAGCACTGAGCATAGGTCTGTGGTGCTGAAGGGAAAAGAGGGAGAAGAGGGGAACGGTAGTGATAGGGAACTCAGTTGTCATGGAAACAGACAGGAGATTCTGTGGGTGTGAATGGGACACTCGGATGATATGTTGCCTCCCAGGTGCCAGGGTCAGGGATGCCTCAGATCGTGTCCACAACATTTTTGGAGAGGGAGAGGGTGCAGCCAGATGTCTTGATACATGTTAGTACCAATAACACAGGAAGAAAAAGCAATGAGATTCTGAAAAGAGAATTTAGAGAGCTTGGTAGAAAGCTGAGAAGCAGGAGCTCCTGGGTAGTAATTTCTGGATTGCTGCCTGTGCCACGTACCAGTGAAGGTAGAAACAGGATGGTCTGGCAGATAAATGCCTGGCTGAGAAGCTGGTGCAGGGGGCAGGGCTTCAGGTTCTTGGATAATTGGGATCTCTTCTGGGGGAGGGATGACCTGTTCAAAAGTGATGGGTTGCACCTGAACCGGAGGAGGGCCAATATTCTCGTGGAAAGGTTTGTTCGAGCTGTTAGGGAGGGTTTAGACTGTTACGAACCCCGTAACTGGGTTACTTACCAGCAAAGATAGAGACATCCATTGGAGTCTGGTGATACTATTTTTAACAGTATTTATTAGTAAAAATACACAAAAACAATATCAATGCAAATATACAGATAATATATGTCGTCAATACTAAACCTAAAAGTGCGGGTATAATAATAATCAATAAGAAATAAGCTCTATCGTTGTCTAGGGGATAATGAATTGTCCGATGGAAATCTAAAGTTCATTTCAGTTCATACAGGCTGCAGCCGTTGTTTGTTTGCCGCTGTGTTACAATTGTTGGAGAGAGAGAGAGAAATAGAAGAATAACTTGCCGACTTTCCTTGGTATGATCTTGATCCGTATCCGTCCTTTAGCTAGACCGTTCCGTGGAGGACTCATCACCCAGGCAAGGATGGACACACACACAAGCCCCCCACCGGTCTCATACGTTTCTCCTGGTGCGTCTGAGGGGTGTTCCCCAGACCCGTCTTTTATCCTCACTCACGGGGTCTCAGATGTCAATCAGGTTGGGATGATGCAATCCCTCAACCAGACCACTCTGGTTGTCCCCGAGGGGTTTCAATGACTAGTACAGCACTCAATACACAATTCCTTCTCCAAGAGACATTAGCAGTAATCAGTGGTTCCGTTCCGCTTTTGTTAAGAGACATTCCACCTGGTTGTGTATTCTGCGTCTCTCTCTCTCTCATTTCCTGACATGCTGTGTATCTCTCTCATTTCCTGGGTCTCAGACCCGAAATAATAGCGATTTTGCGATTCTCAAAAAGGGGGGGGGCATTGGCGATTCTGGACCCTTCTGTCCATCAGAGTTGCTCCTCATTCGTAACAAGACTAATTTGGCCGGTGGTAGGAGGTGGGAACCAGGGTGAAGGGGCTCAGGATAGGATGGATGGTAAAAAAGCAAAATAGTGTACAGTCAGTCTGTCAGGAAGGGCAGGCAGATGATAGGACAAAATTGCAGCCAGCAAGGAGAGTATCAGTGTATTTGCGATACAAAATCAAAAAGGGTAACAAATACAGTACACAAAATGTTATATTTCAATGCATGGCATATAAGAAATAAGGTGGATGATCTTGTTGCACTGTCACAGATTGTCAGGTATGATGTTGTGGCCATCACTGAATCATAGGTGAAAGATGGTTGTAGTTGGGAACTGAATGTCCAAGGTTACACGTTGTATTGGAGGGATAGGAAGGTAGCCAGAAGAGGAGGCTGGTAAAGAATGACATAAAATCAGTAGAAAGATGTGACATAGGATTGGAAGATGTGGGTTGAGTTAAAGAACTGCAAGGGTAAAAGGACCCTGATAGCAGTTATATATAATTTGTAGATGTCCTAACAGTAGCTGGGATGTGGACCACAGATTACAACAAGAAATAAAAAAGGCACGTTAAAAGGGCAATGTTGTGAATAGTCATGGGAGATTTCAACATGCAGGTTGATTGGAAAAATCAGGTTGGTAATGGATCTCAAAAAAGTGAGGTTGTTGAATGCCTACAAGATGGCTTTTTAGAGCAGTTTGTCGTTGAGCCTGCTAGGGGATCAGCTAAACTGGATTGGCTGTTATGTAATGAACCAGAGATGATCAAAAAGCTTAACCTTATCCCTCCTAAAGTCAATAATCAGCTTCTTGGTGTTGCTGACATTGTATGAGAGATTGTTGTTGTGACATCACTCAGCCAGATTTTCAATCTCTGTCCTATATGCTAATTCATCACCTCCTTTGATTTGGCCAGTGACACTGGCGTCATCAGCAAACTTAAATATTGCATCAGATCTGTGCTTAGCCTTACAGTTAAATGTGTAAAGTGAGTAGAACAATTATCATGCACTTGTGCTGATGGAGTTTGTGGAAGAAATGTTGTTGCCAATCTGAACTGACTGGGGGACAGCAAGGAAATTCAAGACCCAATAGCACAAGGAGATATTCAGTCCAAGGTATTGATGATTACTGATTAGTTTTTTTTGGGGGGGAGGGGGTTTGAATGCTGAGCTGTAGTTGTTGAAGAGCATCTTGATGTATGCATCTTTGCTATCCAGATGCTCCAGGGTTGAGTTTAGAGCCAATGAGATGGCATCTGCTATGGATCTGTTGTGACAGCAGGCAAGTTGGAGCAGATCCAAATTGCTTCTCAAGCAGGTGTTGATGTTTCATCATTAAACTCTTAAAACACTTCTTCACTGTGGATCGAAGTACTACTGGACAATGGTTGTTGAGGCCAGGCACTACGTTCTTCTGAAGCACCGTTACGATTAAAGCCTGCTTGAAGCAGGTGTGTACCTCAGACTACTGAAGTAAGAAGTTAAAAACTCCAGCCAGTTGATCAGCAAGTCTTTAATACTTGGCCAGGTACCCCTTCTGGGCTGGAGGATGCTCTTGCATTGGCCTCAGAAATGGTAATCACTGGATCATCGGGGCCTTTGGGAGTTTTGTGATGGTTACTCTATGTTGCAGTGGTCAAAACAAGCATAGAAGGCATTGAGCTCATTTGGAAGTCTTATGATGTTGTGGGGATACACTTGTCTATGACCATTTTTATAAAGCCCATGATGAGTCCTTGATTCACTTTGTTAGAGGTGATAACATTCAAGCCCTGCCACAACTCTCGAGCATTCTTCATTGATCCAGGTTTAGTCCGGAATTGCCATTTCACCTGTAAGGTGGCTTTCTGGAGATCCTAACTGGGCATCTTGTAGCTTTTTCAGTCGCCAGACTCTGATCTGGCCCTCAGCAGATCTCATGGATCATCCAGGGCTTCTAGTTGGGGAATTCTGAATGATTTTGTGGGGACATACTTGTCTGTGATTGTTTTTATAAAGTCCGTGACAACAATGGTGTGTTCATTCAGATCCAGAGATGTGTCCTTGAACATGGCCCACTCCACCGACTTGAAGCAATCCCATAGCCTCTCCTTGGTCTCCTGTGTCCACATTTTTGTTCTAATCTCTGGAGTTTTGCTCTTCAACCTCTGCCTGAGTCCAGGTAGGACAGCCAAGTGATCTGATTTTGGGAACTGTGATCTGGTGTGGCATGGTCGACATTCCTTTTCTAATTTAACAGTGGTCACTGTTTTGAGAATTCTGGTGTTACTGGTTATGGTAGTTGATGGTAATTGGGCCAGGACTGCTTCAGGCAATCCGGGTTGATATCCATGACTATGATATGAAATGTACTGGGATGGACAATTTCTTGTTTGGTGATGGCAACATACAGTATCAAACGGGCTTGATAATAGCTGGCCACTGGTGGTATTTAAGACAATAAGACCATAAGATATAGGAGCATAAGATTAGGCCATTTGGCCCATCAAGTCTGCTTCACTATTTCATCGTGGCTGATCCAATTTTCCTCTCAGTCCCAATCTCCTGCCTTTTCCCAGTATCCATTCATGCCCTGACCAATCAAAAATCTATCAACCTCTCACTTAAATATACATCATGACTTGGCCTCTACAGCTGCCTGTGGCAAAGAATCCCACAGATTCACCAATCTCTGGCTAAAGAAATTACTCCTCATCTCCGTTCTAGAAGGACACCCCTCTATTCTGAAGTTGTGCTCTCTGGTCTTAATCTCTCCCACCATAGGGAACATTGCCTCCACATGAGGTCACCACTCATTCTAGTGAATACAGACCCAGAGCCATCAAACATTCTTCATATGACAAGCCATTCAATTCTGGAATCATTTTCATGAACCTCCTTTGAAAACTCTACAGTTTCAGTACATCCTTTCTAAGATAAGGGACCCAAAACTTTTCACAATACTCTATGTGAAGCCTCACCAGTGCTTTATAAAGTCCCAATATTATATCATTGCTTTTATATTCTAGTCCTTTTGAAATGAATGCTAACATCGCATTTGCCTAACTTACCACAGTCTCAACTAGCAAATTAACCTTTAGGGAATCCTGCACAAAGATTCCTATGTCCCTTTGTGCCTCCACTTTGGGTATTTCCTCTCCATTTAGTAAGTAGTCAACCCTTTAATATCTTCTAACAAACTGCATGACCATACATCTCCTGACACTATATTCCATCTACCACTTCTCTGCTTATTCTCTCAATCTGTCCATGTACTTCTGTAAACTACCTCAAAACTACCTTCCCCTCCACCTATGTTCATATTGTCTGCAAACTTTGCAAAATAGCCGTCAATTCCATCATCCAAGTCATTGACATAAAGTAAAAAGAACCAGACCCAACACACACCCCTGCAGAACACTGCTTGCCACTAGCAGCCTACACAAAAAGTCTTCCTTTATTTCTACTCATTGCCTCCCGACAATCAGCCACTGCTATACCCATGCTAGAATCTTTCCTATAATACCATGGGCTCATAGCTTTTTAAGCAGCCTCATGTGTGGCATCTTATCAAAGGCCTTCTGAAAATCTAAGTTCACAAACATCAACTGATTCTCCTTTGTCTATTCTGCTTGTTATTTCTTCAAAGAATTCCAACAGATATGATGGGCAAGATTTTCACTTAAGAAAACCATGCTGACTACAGCCTATTTGTGCCTATCATGTGCCTTCAAAAACCCTGAGCCCCCATCCTTAATAATCAACTCCAACATCTTCCCAACCACTGAAGTCAGACTAAGTTCCCCTTCTTCTGCTTCTCTCCTTTCTTGAAGGTGGAAGATATTTGCAATTTTCCAGTCTTCTGGATACATTCCAGAATCTAATGATTTTTGTAAGATCATTACTAATGCCTCCAAAATCTTATCAGCCATCTTTTTCAGAACTCTGGGGTGTACACCATCTGGGCCAGGTGACTTATCTACCTGCAGATGTTTCTGTTTCTTAAGAACCTTCTCTCTAATAATGGTAACTTCACACACTCATGATCCCTGACACACAGAACTTCCACCAGACTGCTAGAGTCTTCCACAGTGAAGAGTGATGCAAAATACTTACTCAGTTTGTCTACCCTTTCCTTGTCTCCATTACCTCTCCAGCGTTGTTTCCCAGTAGTCCGATCTCCACTGTCATCTCTCTTTTACATTGTATGCATCTGAAGAAATGTTTGGTATCCTCTTTAATATTACTGGCTAGCTTACTATCTTTACCTTCTTAATTACTTTTCCAGTTGCTTTCTTTTGGTTTTTAAAAGCTTCCCAATCCTTTAACTTCCCACTAGGCTTTGCTCTGTTATATGCCCCATTGCTCTATTTAAGCTGCAGCCAGGATCATGGAGGAGAACTCCCTTGGTAAGTAGAATGAATGGCATTTGATGATTCCATGCTCAAGATCAGGGGAGCATGAGTATGACAAAACCACCACATCAGGGCATCACAGAGAATTTATCATGAAACATACATCCCACCCAACCCCCTTTTGCCTTTTCTGAATCAGCTGTTCATCCTGTGTATCAAGAACCCTTCAAGACTGATTGCCGTGTCTGCTGTGTGGGAGTAAGCCATATGCTTGTAAAACACAGAACACAACAATTTCTCATTTCCTTCTGTATACCAATCTGGCCCTCAGGTCCGCAGTTTTCTTTTTCAGCCACTGTACGTTTGCTACCAAGATGCTGTCTAGAGTTGGTCTCATCTCTCTACCTTCCAGCCTGCCTTGGAGCACCCCTCTCCTGCCTCACGTCCAGTACGGCAATGTACCTTCATCTGTTTAAAGGTGCCATACCTGCTTGCTTGAGACTCAAGTCCCCTGAGTCCTTCAGGAGATGGTGAAAACAGTAGTTCATTAAGTCAATTGAAAAGTATATTGCTTAAAGGGAAATGACATGCTGTTATTTACAGTGGGAGTGGGAGAGATATTTGGAAGTATTGTATGTAGCCCACAGAACATTGTCATGGTTCACTGTTGCGATCTTGCAAAAAAATGACCTCACAGTTGATATAGGTGTTACTGGACAATAGTCAATGAGGAAGTTTGCAACTTTCTTGTTGAGAGCCAATATGCTTGAAGCAGCAGGGTACCTCATACTGCCAGGGCGAGAGGTTAAAGATCTCAGTAAGCACATGATGCTCCTGTAAACAAGCTATCATCTTGATACTCGGTATAGTGACCTTGATAAAGGCCTGATGTAAGGTCTTATAACCATATAACATATAACAATTACAGCACGGAAACAGGCCATCTTGGTCCTTCTAGTCCGTGCCGATGCTTACACTCACCTAGTCCCACCGACCTGCACTCAGTCCATAACCCTCCATTCCTTTCCTGTCCATATACCTATCCAATTTTACTTTAAATGACAATACCAAACTTCACTTCTACTGGAAGCTCATTCCACACAGCTACCACTCTCTGAGTAAAGAAATTCCCCCTCATGTTACCCTTAAACTTCTGCCCCCTAACTCTCAACTCATGTCCTCTTGTTTGAATCTCCCCTGCTCTCAATGGAAAAAGCCTATCTACGTCAACTCGATCTATCCCCCTCATAATTTTAAATACCTCTATCAAGTCCCCCCTCAACCTTCTACGCTCCAAAGAATAAACACCTAACTTGTTCAGCCTTTCCCTGTAACTTAGGTGCTGAAACACAGGTAACATTCTAGTAAATCTTCTCTGTACTCTCTCTATTTTGTTGATATCTTTCCTATAATTCGGTGACCAGAACTGTACACAATACTCCAAATTTGGCTTTACCAATGCCTTGTACAATTTTAACATTACATCCCAACTCCTATACTCAATGCTCTGATTTATAAAGGCCAGCATACCAAAAGCTTTCTTCACCACCCTATCCACATGAGATTCCACCTTCAGGGAACTATGCACCATTATTCCTAGATCACCCTGTTCTACCACATTCTTCAATGCACTACCATTTACTATGTATGTCCTATTTGGATTATTCCTACTAAAATGTAGCACCTCACACTTATCAGCATTAAACTCCATCTGCCATCTTTCAGTCTACTCTTCTAACTGGCCTAAATCTCTCTGCAAGCTTTGAAAACCTACTTCATTATCCACAACGCCACCTACCTTAGTATCATCTGCATACCTACTAATCCAATTTACCACCCCATCATCCAGATCATTAGTATATATGACAAACAACATTGGACCCAATACAGATCCCTGAGGCACACCACTAGTCACCGACCTCCAACCTGACAAACAGTTATCCACCACTACTCTCTGGCATCTCCCATCTAGCCACTGTTGAATCCATTTTACTACTTCAATGTTAATACCTAACGATTGAACCTTCCTAACTACTTTCCATGTGGAACCTTGTCAAAGGCCTTACTGAAATCCATACAGACAACATATACTGCTTTACCCTTGTCAACTTTCCTCGTAACCTCTTCAAAAAATTCAATAAGATTTGTCAAACATGACCTTCCATGCACAAATCCACGCTGACTGTTCCTAATCAGACCCTGTCTATCCAGATAATTATATATACCATCTCTAAGAATACTTTGTATTAATTTACCCACCACTGACATCAAACTGATAGGCCTATAATTGCTAGGTTTACTCTTAGAACCCTTTTTAAACAATGGAACCACATGAGCAATATGCCAATCCTCTGGCACCATCCCCGTTTCTAATGACATTTGAAATATTTCTGTCAGAGCTCCTGCTATTTCTACACCAACTTCCCTCAAGGTCCTGGGGAATATCCGGTCAGGACCCGGAGATTTATCCACTTTTATATTCCTTAAAAGTGCCAGTACTTCCTCCTCTTTAATTGTCATAGTTTCCATAACTTCCCTACTTGTTTTCCTTACCTTACACAATTAAATATCCTTCCCCTTAGTGAATACAGAAGAAAAGAAATTGTTCAAAATCTCCCCCATCTCTTTCGGCTCCACACATAGCTGTCCACTCTGATTCTCTAAGGGACCAATTTTATCCCTCACTATCCTTTTGCTATTAATATAACTGTAGAAACCCTTCGGATTTATTTTCACCTTACTTGCCAAAGCAACCTCGTATCTTCTTTTAGCTTTTCTAATTTCTTTCTTAAGATTCTTTTTACATTCTTTATATTTCTCGAGCACTTCATTTACTCCATGCTGCCTATATTTATTATAGATCTCCCTCTTTTTCCGAACCAAGTTTCCAATACCCCTTGAAAACCATGGTGCTCTCAAACTTTTAACTTTTCCTTTCAACCTAACAGGAACATAAAGATTCTGTACCCCCAAAATTTCACCTTTAAATGACCTCCATTTCTCTATTACTTCCTTCCCATAAAACAAATTGTCCCAATCCACTCCTTCTAAGTCCTTTCGCATCTCCTCAAAGTTAGCCTTCTCCAATCAAAAATCTCAACCCTTCATGGTTCCTGAAAGATTTCTGGCAGATAAAGCTCGAGAAAGTTGATAAATTGTTTTCTTGGTTTAATATTATCACATGTACTAAGGTATAATGAAGAGCCTGTCTTGCATGCTGCCCGAGAAATCAATGAATGACAATATTGGATTGAGGAAGGATAACGAATGCAGAGTAAAGGATTACACTTACAGGGAAAGGGCTGTGCACAAAGACAGGAAGGTGCAAGGTCACAATGGGGTAGATTGTAAAGACAACGATCCTCTTATTGTACCCCAGAGACATCCTATAATAGTGGAACGAAACTTTGTCTGGGCTTGCTGGGACACTCTCCAGGCTTTTCTATTTTTGCCCAATGGAGGGCAAAGAAGGGAGTATGTCAGAAGTGGGTGGGATCTTTGATTATGCTGACTGCGTTACAATGAAGCAGCAAGTGTTGACAGAGGCTGATTTCTGTGAAGCTCTGAGAATAGTCACCATATCAAGCCACGATTATTCAGGTGGGGTGCCTTCTGTGGTGCATCAGTAATACTTAGTGAGGGCCAAAGGAGACACACCATCTTCCTTTGGCCTGCTGAGGAAGTGGAACCACTGCTGTGCTTTCTTTGCCATGGGAGAAATGTGGTTAGATGTTGGCCATTGGTGACGTTCACTCCTAGGAAAAAGAAACTCTCAACCATCTCAAACTCAGTACTACCTTCATCAATACAAACACGTCTTCCTCAAGTCAATGAGCAGATCTTTTGTTTTTGCAGACATTGAGCTTGTTACCATGATACCAAGTCATTAGACGCTCGATCACCTTCTTGTTCTTCACCTCATTACTTTTTTTGAGATACTGATCACCGTTACCTATTCCCTATAAACTTGCAGACACAGCTAGAGCAGAATATGGACACACTGGTGAGTATTTCGGGAGCGGACTAGGAACTGGGCATGCAGCTTTGCAGACTGCCAGTGTTTCGAATAATTCCTCAAAGTTCAAAGTAAACCTATCAACTATTCTAAGCACTGGCAGACTGCAAGGCTGCATCCGAGCTCCTGCTCTACTCCCAAAATACTGGCAGCGGAGTCACTGCCTGTCCTTACTGAACGTGGTTTATTGGTCAAGAAGACAACAAGCCATTTGCAGAGGGAAGTGTGGGGTCCCAGGTTATGGTCTTTGAGGATGAGTTTGCATACCAGTACTGTACTGTAGGGGGAGCTTCAGTCAATAAACAATGTCAATGTCTTTAGATCAGATTGAGATTTATTTACCACATGTACATTCAGTGAAATGCACCGTTTAACTAACACAACTGTGGGTGTGCTGAGGTCAGCCTGCAATGGTCACTCATTGATACTCTGGTGCCAGCAGAGTAGCCCACAAGGTTCAGCAGAGCAAACCCTTTAGCAGCAGCAACAAAACAAACCAACAGGAAAACAAGTCAGGTTCACACTCTCACACCCACTACCAAACTTATGCACACATACAGGCTTCCCACCCAGGACAGGACACCTCCAGGCCTTCAGTTTTTGGCCCAGGCTCTCAGGCTGACAAGCACAAACAGGCCTCCATCCCCAGGACAGGGGTTCAGACCTTGGCCCAGGCTCTCAGGCTCAGACATACAAACAGGCCTCCAACCCCAGACAGGACACATTCAGGATTTCAGTCTGTGGCCTAGCTCACACAAACAGAGAGGCCTCCAATCCCAGGACATACCACCTCCAGGCTGTCAGTCCATGGCACAGACTCGCAGATTCACAAATACGGACAGGCCTCCAAACCCAGTACAGGCTCATCCAGGCCTTAATTTTTTTGCCCAGGCTCCCAGGTTCACTCAAACAGATAGGCCTCCAACCCCAGTATAGGCCTTTAGTCCTTGGCACAAGTTCACACAGACAGACAAGCCTCCAACCCTAGGACAGGTGAGTTCTTGCCTAGGCTCTCAGGTCCACACATACAAACAGGACTCTAACACTAGGATGCAACCTGCTTTGGTCTCACTGATGTGCAGATCACAACGGGAGCACCTGATGCAATAAATTACACCACAGGATTCACTGAGAAGGGCTGTTCAGCGCTGTAGATGGCCGTGAATGAGAAAGTGTAGGGACAGGTGTTACTCCTCTTGTGTTTAGGGATGAGTACCTGGGAAAGGGCTGAGTGTGGGGGGGGGGGGGGGGGTGAGCAGACCATCTTCCTCACCCACCTTAATCCATCACCCTCAGCCAACTGATCACCTCCCTGCTTGTGACATCATTACTACTCTTCCCCCTCCCATCTGCCTGCCACTCCTCCACTTAGACCTACCAGCTCTTGCTGTAATCCCTTCCCTTCAGCTCTGTCTCTCTCTTTCAGTTCCAAAGATGACTGACCCAAACATCAATGTCCATTTGTCTCACAATGTTCTCTCACCTTCAGTGTACCTCTTTGTGGGTTGCTCCAGTGACTGGATTCTGCAGTCTCCACCCATCTTAGACTAGACCAGCAAGGTTAATTACACACACAGAAATTAAAGCTGAACTAAATTCAGCATGCAACTTCTGGAAATCAATTTCCCTTAAAGATCAATGTGATAACACCCAGATAGTTTATTTTCAGGTTTTGTGAAAGTAAATTATTGGCCACGATTTCACAAAATAATTCCAAACTCTAACTAAATTTGAAGTGGAAGATTTTAATGAGTTTTTTCTCATGCCTTTGTGGGGATCTGTATGTACCGAATATGGAACAGGCTACTCATTGGGTAATTTGGTCTCAGCACTGCAGCACAATCGACTACAGAGGGATGGGTTTCTCTTTTATGTAAATAACCAAGAGTGGATAAAGAAACTATCAAGTGGGAACTTTAAACAAATAAAGTGCATGCACATTTTTAAAAAAGCCATTGTTAATAGGTTACCAGAAAGGTAAATACAGCTAGTTATTCTATACGATGACAATGCATTGTGAGAAAACCTTGCAATATAGGCATCACTGTTACAGCAAAACAGGTTGTAGCTGCCTTCAAGGCACAGACTCATACAGCATTTCCTGCTCACGACAAGGCCATAACCGCGTAATGTAAACAGTGATCCCTAGTCCATTAATCATGTTATAATGAATTCACTATGGAATTTATAATGAACCACTTTATGGTTTACAGCAGACCTATCTGTAAGATTAATAGATTAAAAAAACAAGATTTCTAAAAAATAGGGTATACTGTTTCAAACACTGGGCTAGATCTTACTAAGAAAAAGCTGTAATCACAACACATTTGGTTTGTTCAATGATTTAGCACACCTCTCAGCTAAACCCTCTTCCATTTCCCTTTCCTCGTCCATCTTGCATTTTCTAACATTGGCTGTGGTCCAATTAATAGCACCCTTCACCTCTGAGCCACAGGTACTAGATTTATACATTTACGTGACCTGCCATGTGGAAAATCTTTAATAATATCATAGAAACATAGAAAACCTACATCACAATACAGGTCCTTCAGCCCACGATACTGTGCCAAACATGTACTTACTTTAGAAATTACCCAAGGTTACCCATAGCCCTTTGTTTTTCTAAGCTCCATGTACCTATCCAGGAGTCTCTTAAAAGACCTTATCGTATCCACCTCTATCACTGTCGCCGGCAGCCCATTCCATGCACTCACCACTCTCTGCATAAAAAACTTGCCCCTGATATCTCCTCTGTACCTACCTCCAAGCACCTTAAAACTGTGCCCTCTCTTGTTAGCCATTTCAGCTCTGGGAAAAAGCCTCTGACTATCCACATGATCAATGCCTCTCATCATCTTGTACACCTCTGTCAGGTCACCTCTGATCCTTCGCTGCTCCAAGGAGAAAAAGCCAAGTTCACTCAACCTATTTTCATAAGGCATGCTCCCCAATCCAGGCAACATCCTTGTAAATCTCCTCTGCACCCTTTCTATTATTTCTACATCCTTCCTGTAGTGAGGTGACCAGAACTGAGCACAGTACTCCAAGTGGGGTCTGACCAGGGTCCTATATAGCTGATGAAGGCAAATGCACCGTATGTCTTCTTAGCCATGGAGTCAACCTGCACAGCAGGTTTGAGTGTCTTATGGGCTCGGAACCCAAGATCCCTCTGATCCTCCACACTGCCATTACAAAGATTTTTGTTATCCTGACCAGAACCCACTGTACATTGACAGCTCTAAGATATCTGAATAAAAATTGCAGCACTTGCTTGGTTATAATCACTACAGTTCAAGAAGTACATGATTGGTTTTAATGTGTGTTGGGACATTCTGAAAGAAATCTGAAAGGTTCTGGGTCAAAGTATGGCTTTTAATTTAATTACCTTTAGTTTCAGAACCCTGAAAAGGAAATGGACTGGTGTAATAAATTGATGTGTTTGTAAAGGGGAAGATTCTGAGAGTCTGTGTTCATCTATCCAACAATAACATTGATCTGGGGCCAGTTATCAGATTCTATATACACACAATTACTTTCAAGCTTGTGATAAAATTGGCTATATGTACAATACCATATGGTATTGGATATATACAGTACATAGTTACATTATACATGAGATGATAAGCAAATGTTTAATATTGTACTATCTTCCACTTTCAAAATGCATTTCAACAGGGAAAACCACAAGATGGAAGGTATATTTGAATCAGAGGTGTGGAGTTTAATAGTCCAAGAACATTCATGTGAACAAGTTATAGTGCATATAATATACATATTATATTCAACAGAGACTAGAGAGTCCCAGACATTTCGTTATATTTATAAAGTGCGCAGTGTTTCATGCTCATGGTAAGGCAGCTCATCAGATTGGTTTGGAATCTGATAGCCTCCCAGTAGGATTCAGCCTCTTTGTTAGATTATGTCAAATGTTGATGTTTAGATGAGCAAAGCCATTTGCAATTACATTTATTTAAATGACTCTACAAAGTTGCGAGCAGGTTCTGACAAGGTAATGTGACTAATTGTACAGAATACTTACAACACCAAGTGATCAAACTGGTGAGATATATCTTTCTCCCCTGCTGACTATTGAAAGGTTATGGAGATTAGGGGTTTAAATTGCAAACAGCAGTTTATAAGACTGGCCTGGTAATTGGAAATTGATGTTATTTGTACATAAAGACTTGAAGGGGTAGAAAGTTCTCTTGCTTTGCCTATGTAACTGTATATTTGTCCATGTACCATTTCACTTTGGAAATGTAATTCGATTAAAAGCAATTAAATCAACCTTTCATGCACAAATGACTGAGGATCGATTTCAACACCTGTGTCTAAATGTGACTTGCTTCTGACATGCATGTTAATGATGTTGTTACCCTGTAGTATAACTTGTATTACAGCAAGATGCAAAAGAACATCTTCCATATTTCTGTAATTAACGGTGATTTCCAGTCACCACTCTTTGGTCATGATTCTGAAACTTATATTCATCATGGTGTTGTGTTGATATTAGTTTAATTATTAAAGAAATTTTATCCAATGAGTGTGTCTCAGTTGTAGGAGCCAAAATGCCAGCTACTGAACTGTCGACTGTTCCAGAGAGAGAGGCAGAGAGGGGGAGACACAGAGAGGGAGAGGGTGAGAGGAAGAGGAAGAGGGGGAGAGTGGGGAAAGAGGGAGTGGGGAGGGGAATGGGGAGAGAGGGGGAGGGGGAGATGAAATGACACTAATCCATTATTTGCAAATAGTGTAATGTGATACTAGAAAAACATAGAGAAAACAACGGTTTCTAAGGTAAGCTTGACTCCCTCCAACTCCTGAATCAATGTTACATGCTTTCTATTCATCCTGTATTGTCTCTCCGTCACTGATTCGTTCAGAAAACTGTCGCATTAATGGAGGCGCATGGGACAGTCTCCGACCATTGCTGATTTCACTCTGTGAAAATTCATTTCCAGTTGTATCTGGAGGAGCAAATCTGATCTTTAATTTTAACTCAGACTTATTGGTTTCATTGTTAGTTTCGTTCTGCTCCCTTCCTTTCAGATTCATATCTTTTTCATCAGAACTTTGTAGGATCTCCAATTCCTCCTCATTGATCCACTCTGTGGAGCTTGGCTGCTGAGGCATCACTGAAATGGACTTGGGTAACTTTGGGCGTGGATCTTCGGAACGGTTTTTACTGCCTCCATATCCACCAACTGCACACAGAAGACACAAAGGGCATTCAGAAACCTTGACATAATAAAATTCCTACAGTGAAGTTCCAATGCTGGTTCTAAACTACTTAGCAGATATTGACTTGGTTTCTCTTCCTGTCTCTGTGGCAATCCCTGCAATGTCCATAGGCCTCGCAAAGTTGCTGTGCAAATGGATAGGATGATTAAGAAGGTGTATGGAATGTTGACCCTCATTAGTCAGGGCACTGAGCTTAAGGACCATGAGGTGGTGTTACAGCTCTATAAAGCCCCGGTTCGATCGCACTTCGAATATTGTGCTCAGTTCTGGTCACCTCATTATAGGAAGAATGTAGAAGCTTTGGAGAGGGTGCAGAGGAAATATAACAGGCTGCTGCCTGGATTAGAGAGCAAGTCTAATGAGAAGAGGTTGAGTGTTTTTCTCTTTGGAGCAATGGAGGTTAGGAAGTGACTTGATAGAGATGTACAAGATGAGAAGAGGCATAAATTGAGTAGACAGCCAGAGAATTTTTCCAAGGGCAGAAATGGCTGATACCAGTGGGCATAATTTTAAGGTGAATGGAGGAAGGTATAGGGAGAGATGTCAGAGGTAGGTTTTATTACACAGAGTGGTGATTGCATGGAATGGCCTGTTGGGGTGGTGGTAGAGGCAGATACATTGGGGGCATTTAAGAAACTCTGAGATAGGCACATAGATGACAGAATGGTGGGCTGTGTGCTGAGGAAGAATTAGATTGATCTTACAAATGGCACAACATGTAAACCAACTCCACAGCCACTCCCATTGCCTTGAGTCTATTCTTCTCACAGAAAATGGGAATAGTTTAGATCAGCATCTTAATTGACATTGACAAGTTGAGCCAAACAACCTGTTTTCATGTGGTGTTACAACATTATGCAGGGAAAAGAGTGAGACGAGTAGAAGCTGTCAAGTTAACCAGATTGGAACTGATGGTGCTTCTGTGATCTGGACATACACTGTGAGAATCTGCCAAGAGTCTAAAATGATACAGGGGTTTTGTTGTTTCATAGAAACATACAAAACCTACAGCACAATACAGCTGTGCTGAACATAGCCCTACCTTAGAAATATCTAGGGTTGTCCATAGCCCTCTATTTTTCTAAGCTCCGTGTATCTATCCAGGAGTCTCTTAAAAGATCCTATCGTATCCACCTCTACCACTGTCATTGGTAGCCCATTCCACACACTCACCACTTTATACGTAAAAAACTTACTCCTGACGAGATCTCCTCTGTACCTACTTCCAAGCACCTTAAACTGTGCCCTCTCATGCTAGCCATTTCAACACTGGGAAAAAGCCTCTGACATTATCAATGCCTTGAAACAAGTTCTCTTCCATTGAAACATCCCATTAGAAAGACAGTGAAGGTGGGAGAGATTGTGATTAAAGAGAGATGGTTGGGGAGTGAGAGCATGTACAGGGAAAAGAGGAAGAGAGAAACGAACAGATAAAGAGAGAAGAGAGAGACAGCGATGGACATAAAAAAGAGAAAGGAAAATGGGTTTTCTTCTCCTGGATGATGGTCCACAATACAATCAGCTGCTCACAGAGGCCAAACGTGAAAAAAATCTGTAGCCCAAATATTAGGAAGACAAGCAGTTCTAGTTCTTCGGAATTACCCTCTGTGATCTGCAGCCTGTAATTTCCCTTTAAGCAACATATATTGGTGACAAGTGTTCACCCCCAGAAGAGATTGATTTGGCATATTATCTAAAACTTTGACAAACTCCTGTAGATGCGTGCTGGAGAGTATATTGATTGATTATAACATGGATGCAAGGCTAATGCCCTTGAATGGACAAGCCTAAGGAAAATGCCTGTAAATGGAGAAGTAGTGGATGTGTCCCTGTCCATCATGGGTAAAGCCCTCACTACTACTGAGCACATCTACATAGGAAAGTAGCATCAAGGACCCCCACCACCCAGGCCGTGTTCTCTTTTTGCTGCTGCTATCAGGAAGGAGGTACAGAAGCCTCAGGATCCTCACCACCAGGTTTAGGAACAGTTACTACCACTTAACCATCAGATTGTTGAGCCAGAGAGGATAACTTCACACTACTCCACTCGCCCTGTCACTGAACTGTTCCCAAGTAACTGGACTCACTTTCAAGAGCTCTTCATCTCATGTTCTCAATATTTATTTTTTGTTTGTTTGTTATTGTTATTATTTTTTCTCTTTTTTATTTGCACAATTTCGTGTTTCTTTTTGCACATTGGATGCTTGGCCATCCTGTTAGGTGCAGTCTTTCATATGTTCTATTGTGCTTCTTGTATTTACTGCAAATGCCCAGGGGGAAATGAATCTCAGAGTTGTATATGGTGACATAAATGTACTTTGATAATAAACGTTACTTCTTTAAACTTTTAGGGAGTTGCGTTCTGATCCAGTGGAGAGTTAAATAGAAGCTTCAGTTACTTTGTGCAGGATAGATCACATGGATGGTTATTGCCTGCTATGAATGTGGCAGTGCAGAAAGATGTGTTGTAGAGGGCTATAAACATGTCATGTTAAAATCTTAGCTATGTATTCAGCAAGTGTATATGAAACCATGCATTACCTACAATAAGTCATTCCATTTTGTCTCTGATATTTTAAAAAATCTTTCCTTGTTGCTGTGAGATTATTGATAGTGCAATGCTGCCCAAAGTACAGTGTGAGTTTAGGTAAAAGATGCATTTTAATGAGTTTCTGTCTGCTTATGCATGGTTTGTAGGATAGGAGGTTGTGTTGGGATTTGTATAACAATCCTGATCTCTACGCATGCGTTACATGTAATCACCAAAAGGGGTCTCTGTTCCATTGTATGTGGGTGTGCCCCCAGATAATCTGCTTCTGGAGGAAGGTGCTGGATTTGATTGGTCAGATTATTGGAAAAAAGGTGCCCCTTGATCCTAAATTATGTATTCTGAACATTTATCCAAAGGACTTTGTAACCTCCAAAAATGTTAAGTCTCTGCTTATTATTTTTGGAAGACAAACGCTGCATAGCCTATTCATGGAAGAAATCAACAACCAGTGGACTCTCACAGTAGTTGAAAGGAATAAATTCTTATCTTGCTCTAGATAAGATAAGCTACATCACAAAAAACAAACTTAGCAAATTTTGGGAAATTTGGGAGAAATTTCTAGAGAACAATATTTAGGATGATGAAAGTAACAAACTGAATTAACTGCTTTCTTTAATGGCAGGGTGTTTGCTTTTTTTGTTTGTGTTTTTTTTTCTTTAGATTTCTTATGTATTTTATTTTAAATAAAAACAGGAACTAAAAAAAAATCCTAATCTCTACCCTGGACAACAACACTAGAACCACCTTGCGCTAAAATATTCATATTTCTTTGGTTTAAATTGAGCTCTTTGTTGTATAAGTTAGTAGAAGTTATGTTTGTTTTTCTCGTGAATGTTGTATGTTTAATGCTATGCGTTGTGATGCTTCTGAACGTAATTTTTCTTTGCACCGGTGTGTACATTTAGTTGTGCGTGTGATAATAATCTTCACTTTGTGTCATTATTCATGCTAAGTCTATTTACACCATATGTAGCACTCAATCTATAGAAATACATCTGTTAATGTTCCTAAGGTAGTTTTAAAATAGGTTTAACACCAAGCCATTTTAGCAGAAACTTGTTTAATGCCTAGTCAAAGACCCAAGTTCAGGTAACCTACTGCTCCTCTGTTCCATTTCGATCTCCACCTGATCGAGTCAATTCCATCAACCTGTTCCTTTCCCCTCCCACCGGTTTATCACCCATATGCTATTTCTTCTTGGTCTCCAGACCCACTGTTCCCATGTGTCCTCCCCACCTCCCTCACCTGATTCCATTCTCCACCTTCCTCTCCTTTCCTATCTTTTCCAGCCCCCATCACCTTCCAGCCTTCTCTTCCTACTTCCACTTTCCCTCCTCCCTTCTCACGCAGATCTACCTATCACTTGCCACCCCCACCTGTTTCTACTGGTTACCTCTTCCCTATCCTTCAATCTGGATGAAGGGTCTCCACTGTCTATATTCCTCCACAGATACTGCCTGACCTGCTCAGGTACTCCACCAGATGCAGTCTTTGAGTAGATTGGACTGAGGTGGCAGCAGGAATTTCCATACGTCTGGGTCCTTTTGCAACTTCCCATCCGTGAGTCACCTGCTTATCGAGAAACTCACCCACTATCCATGTGTGGTTCAAACTTGCACAAGCATTCTGCCTACACTTTACTTAATATAGATGCTTTCATACTTCAAGATACAAGAAAAACAATGTCCCTGACAAATACTTTATAATGATAGTTAATTAATTATGTGAGTGTTGCTGTTACTGAGTGGGAGTTAGTCTGAGTTTAAGCATTTCAATGAAGTCAACAACATTAACTCTTAACTTACTGTCACTTCCTTAGTATGTAAAGCAGTCTTAATAATGACAGGCTGTGGTTGAAGACTACAACTACAGCAGGGTCTAACCTTTCACTAAGTCTGTCTATTTCATCTATAGAGCATTATTAGACTCTTAAAAATAACAATTAGAAAGAAGAGGTGTGTGGAGCTATTGGGTGCACAAACCACCAAGATATCGATTGGCCTCGAGCTATAAAGGAAACTTACTGCAGGAAAGCCTTTCACAACCTGCTGGAGGAACTCAGCAGTCCAGGCAGCATCTATTGAAAAAAGTACAGTCGATGTTTTGGGCCGAGACCCTTTGGCAAGATCCTCTGACGTTTCAGAGTCCTGCCGAAGGGTTTTGGCCTGAAACTTCGATAGTTTGCTATTTTCCATAGATGCTGCCTTGACTGCTGAGTTCCTCCAGCATTTTACAAGTGTAAGGCCCCAGGAGGCAGCATGACCTTCCACAATGTACAACTAGAAATTCAACTATACCATGCTGCTTTTTGACAGCAGTATGAGACTGAAAATTATTTAAACAACAACACACACAAAATGCTGGTAGAACACAGCAGGCTAGGAAGATGCTGCCTGGCCTGTTGTGTTCTACCAGCATTTTGTGTGTGTTGTTGTTTGAATTTCCAGCATCTGCAGATTTCCTCGTGTTTGCTCTGAAAATTATTTATTTCTTTTTTGAATCAGAGCCGATAGTGACCATTTCTGGGTTGTATTGTGTCAGAATGGAAAGACAATGGCACCTTTTTGGTGTGTGTCAGCTTTGCCCTCCCACCATTGAAATACCCTACCGATCAGTTCAGCAAGAGGACTTGCACTAAGTGTTCACAAACAATCCCCTGCTCAAGAGCAATCGGAGATGAGCGATCAATCCAGCCTTACCAGAAACACTCAGACTCTAGAAATAATGCGAATAAAGTGAAAATGGAATAAAAGTGGATAGACTTGGACCAAAACCTCACACACAAAGCCATTGGGATGATCTTTGGATTGACAGCAAACCCACACTCCCATTTAGCTATCTATTAGAGTTGTCTCCAATATTCAAAATACTCTAAAACTATTTTAAAAAATTACTAAACACTTAATAATATAAATAATTGAAAACACAATAAAACACTTAAATCATTATGAAACATTACTGCAGAAAGTAGTAATTAGAAAAAGTTCTTTTTTTAAACCATTTTTCTCAGATGTTTCAAAATTTTAGCTGAAGGCTCCTGGATACTGGGTCACTTCAAACTGTGACCCGGTTCCCTGGACCACATGCCAGAGAACTTCAGTATGTTTGTTTTTGATTCTGTCTGCTGTCCGGCAACTGAATGGAGTAACAAATTCTCTGACAAAAACCTGTCAACAACTTTTGAGTTCAGATAAAGGCTGGAACCAAAGTTCCAAAGTTGTGGTTATGTTTATACGGGTCAATGGCAATCCTGTTGTTCTTTTCCCTGTACCTGTAACACGTATTCCTTCTCAGTAACACTTCTTCCCTATGACACATGTCCACTACTCCCCCCCCCCCCCCCACACCCCAAACTCCTCCTTTATTCTCTTTACAATTAAATTACACTGAGAGAAATGTACAGTAGCCAATTAAATTAGTGGTCCAGAGTCAACATTAGTCCCTGGAGTTGAGAAAGAATTACTTTAGTCACTGCACCATCACATTGTCCTCACCTACTAGATGAAGATGTCCTTTTCCAACATTAGCTGCAGTTAAAACATGTTCCTTTACACTGGAAAATACCCTTGTTTTGATTAGGCAGAAGTACCCTGTGGCCTTGTAGACTACCAATTAACAAACAGCACAGGAACAGGTGCTTCGGCCTGGGATGTCTGTGGTGATTAGGATGCCAAATGAAATTAATTCCATTTGCCTGCATTTGATCTACATTTCCCCAATCCCTTTGTGTTCAGGTGTCTGTCTAAGTGCTATTCTCATGCCATCTCCAGCAGAGCATGTCAGGCACCCACCATCTGCACACCCCCTTTAAATCAGGATCAGAATCAGGTTTATTATCACCGGCATGTGATGTGAAATTTGTTAACTTAGCAGCAGCAGTTCAGTGCAATACATAATCTAGCAGAGAAAAATATAAGAGAAAAATAATATTAATAATAAATAAACAAGTAAATCAATTACTTATATTGAATAGATTTAAAAAACATGTAAAAACAGAAATACTGTATATTAAAAAATGTGAGATAGTGTCCAAAGCTTCAATGTCCATTTAGGAATCGGATAGCAGAAGGGAAGAAGCTGTTCCTGAATCAATGTGTGTGTACCTTCAGGCTTCTGTACCTCCTACTTGATGGTAACAGTGAGAAAAGGGCTACCCTGGGTGCTGGAGGTCCTTAATAATGGACACTGTCTTTCTGAGACACCGCTCCCTGAAGATGTCCTGGGCACTTTGTAGGCTAGTACTGATGGAACTGACTAGATTTATAACCTTCTGCAGCTTCTTACGGTCCAATGCAGTAGCCCCCTCCATACCAGACAGTGATGCAGCCTGCCAGAATGCTCTCCACGGTACAACTATAGATGCTTTTGAGTGTATTTGTTGACATACCAAATCTCTTCAAACTCCTAATAAAGTATCGCCACTGTCTTGCCTTCTTTATAACTACATCGATATGTTGGGACCAAGTTAGATCCTCAGAGATCTTGATACCCAGGAACTTGAAGCTGCTCACTCTCTCCACTTCTGAACCCTCTATGAGGATTGGTACGTGGGGGGTGGTACCTCCCCATCACCCCACATTAAAACTTTTGCCCTGTATAATTCAACATTTTCATCCTGGGAAAAATATTCTGACTGTCTACCTGATCTACGCCTTTCATAATTTTATAAACCTCTATCAGATCTCTCCTCAGCCTCTGACATTCCAAAGAAAACAACCCAAGTTTGCCTGCCCTCTTCTCACAGCTAATACTCTAATCCAGGCAACCCTTCTGCACTCTTTCCAAAGCTTCTGCATCCCTACTGTAATCGAATGGCCAGACTGAACACTAAACTTCAAATGCAGCCTAACCAAAGTTTTACAATCTACAGCCACTGGAAATCAAGGAATCACACATGACATGCTGGAGGAACTCAGCAGATCAAGCCTGGCAGCGTCTACAGCTGAAACATGACTTCCTTACTCTCATACCCAGTGCCTCATACATCTTGTTTCACCCCATCTACTTGTGTGGCAACTATAGACTTGCCCTCCAAGATCCCTCCATATATTAATGCTTTTACAGCTAGCCAAGCTGAGGGGAACCTTCTGCTTGGCAAGAATTGATTCTCTCATTGCCCTTTAAGGTGACTTACACTGCAGCATAATTGCAGAAGTGTCCCACACAATTTCTGCTAGTTCTATTTTTAATGTATCTGCATACGACATGATCTCTGTAGGTGAATAAAAGACGGTGCTGGTCAATTGCCCCATCACAAGAGGTACAAGGTAATTTCTCGAGTTTGCAACCATAGCATCTGCAGGCTGGGTATTAAATTTCCACTTCAGGTGCACTAAATGATAGGTAAATGAATTTCAATTATCTGTGGCGCATATTTCCTCACCTGGAGAAAATACAACATATTTTCCAGAAGGGCTAATTACATCAGCTGTTAGTGTAGATCGGTGTCAGGCAGATGGTGTGGTATCATGGAGAGAGGTTATAAAGTCATTGATCATTTCACAATGTACAAATGTGAATCAACCGCTGGAATGACATGTATGTAAAATTAAAAAAAAATCAAATCCTAAACCACCCACATCCATTTTTAATAGAAATGGGGAAATGGAATATAGGCCTGCTCCTGGAGGCCCAGTTATATAGTGCGTTTCTGAATCGTTTCTCTGCTCTATCTGTAGCTGAGCTGAACAAGCTCACATGGGCTTCAGCATACTCAGTGGATGGAGAGAAATGGATGAAGGAGCTACCAGTGGGTCAGCATGAATGCAGCACAAGCTTATCAGCAAACACTTTAACCATCTCTCACCCTGCCAGCACTCCCCACTGCCATGGTCATCAAATGATGTTCACAGCAGAGATCTTCACCTCTCAGAGCTGTCTCAGCACCTTCCTCTCTCTCTCACACTCCCCTCATCACCAACCTCCCCCAAAACCACCTCTACTCCTCACGAAACTCACTGACCTCCCCTTGCCACCAAACTTCCCTCCTCACCAATCTCCTCTTGTCAAAAACATCCACTCCTCACCAAACTCCACTCCTCACCAATCTCCTCTTGTCAAAAACCTCCACTCCTCACCAACCTCCACTTGTCAAAAACCTCCACTCCTCACCAACCTCCACTTGTCAAAAACCTCCACTCCTCACCAACCTCCACTCCTCACCAACCTCCACTTGTCACCACCACACCACCATAATTTGATGTTTATTTATTCAACTTTTACGATCTGTACTTTGCTGACAAAGTAATCATTTACAGCCCATCCCTAAGTTACCTGGAGAAGGGCTGAACCGTCTTCTTGCGGGGAAGGTGCTCCCGCTTCTTGGTGGGGAGGGCATTGTGAGATGTATGCCCAGGGATTATGGGAGGATGGTGGTAATGACGTGATTTGATGGAGAACCTGCTGCTGTGGCACTTTCTTGCATGGCTCTCCTTGTCCTTCTCAACAAAGAGATTGTGGGTGTCAGGGACCTCTCAGAGTGGCCTGGCTGAGTAATCAAGGTGCCATTGAGTGCTAGTGTGGAGGGAGTGAAAGTTTATGTTGTGACTGGGGTTGAATGGAATGAATTGTTTCGCTCAAGATAGTGTGAAGCTTGTTGAGTGTTGTCAGAACTGAATTCACTCAGGAAAGCAGAAAGCATGCTCCCATGCTCCTGACTTGTCCCACACAGAGAGTGGAAAGGCTTTGGACTTCAAAAGGAGGATTTTTGGCTGCAGATCTCAGCTCCTGATCCGCTTTTGTAGCCACAGGGTCAATAGGCTGCTTCAGTTTAGTTTTTAGGTAAGTGTGACAAACTTCAGTAGATTTGTGATGGAGAGTACATTGACTGGTTGCATCATGGCCAGGTTTTGAAACACTAATGTCCTGGAATGGAAATGCCTACAAAAAGTAGTAGATACAGCCCAGTCCATCAAGAGTAAAGTCCTCCCCAGCATCAAAGACCTCCACCATCAAGGTTACGCTCTCTTCTTGCTGGTACATGAGCCTTAGCACCCACATCAAGTTAATAAACTACTATTACCCCTCAACCCCTGAACCATTTTAATCAACTTCACTCATTTCACCACTGAACTGTTCCCACAACCTAGGGACTCAACTTTTAACTATAACATGTTCTTGATATTTCTTGCTTATTACTATTACTTTTTGTATATTTGCACATTGTTGTCTTTTGCACACTAGTTGGAAGTGGTCTTTCATTGATTCTACTGTGCTTATTGTATTTACTCTGAATGCTCTCAAGAAAATGAATCTCGGGGTTGTCAGATACTGTATGTACTTTGATAATAAATACACTGTAAACTTTGAACCCCCCCAGATGGCAATGTTGGTCATTCAGTAGTGGTACTGGGATTGATTTGTTCTCGTCATGTGTATTGAGATAGAGTGGAACGCTTCTGTTTGGATGTCATCCAGACACATCACTCCATACATTGGTGCATCAGAGCAGTGATGTGGAATGAAGTGTAGCAGCTGTAGAGAAAGTGCAATGCACACAGACAAATAAAGTGCAAGGGGTAGACTGGGAGATGATGAGAGGCCATTTAAGAGTCTGATAAGTGCGGGATAGAGGTGTGCTTAGATTTGGTGGGATGTACTTTATATCAAGGGTCAGTGGGTTACAGTCACAAAGCCATACAGCACTGAAACTACCTCATCAGCCCCCTCTGTCCAATTAACTGCTTTCAATATGTTCACTTCTATGTCTCCAGTAGATACTCCTTAAATGGTGTGAGAGTCTCTACCTCAAACACGCCCTCAAGCCGATACTTTGGATTCCAGCCACCCTCTGGGTGAAACAGTTCCTCAATCCTCTGCAGTTTGCCTACCAGGAGCACATTGGGGTTGATGATACGGTCATCTGCCTGCTGAACAGAGCCTACTCCCAGGGCAACACTGTGAGGATTGTGTTTTTTTTTTGTTTTCTCAAGTGCCTTCAATACCATACAGCCCTGATTGCTGGGGAAAGGCTCCCTTTAATGCAGATTGGCACTTCCATTGTATCCTGGATAACGGACGACCTGACCACAGTTCGTGCAGCTTCAGAGCTGTGTGTCAGACATGGCTATAAGCAGCACTGGGGCCCTACAGGGACTGCATTGGCTCCCTTCCTGTTTATGCTGTATACTTCTGACTTTAGATACAACACTGAGACATGTCATCTGCGGAAATTCCCTGATGACTCAGCAATAGTCGGGTGTATAAAGGGAGGATGGGTGGATAAATACAGGACCCTGGTGGAGGACTTTGTCAAATGGTGCAAGCTGAACATCTGCAGCTCAACATTAATAAGACAATAGAGATGGTGATAGGCTTTAGGAAAACTAAGCCTGCATTGCTCCCTGTTACTATTGATGGTGAGGACGTGGATGTGGTGAGGACCTACAAGTACCTGGGGGTTAGGGGGTGCACCTGAATGACAGTGGAGCACCAACACAGAGGCTGTGTACAAGAAGGGCCAGAGTCACCTCTACTTCCTGAGGAGACTGAGGTCCTTTGGACTAAGCAGGCACCTCCTTCACATGTTCTCCCAGTCTGTTGTCACCAGTACAATCTTCAAATGCAGTGGTGTGCTGGGGCAATGGCATCAACATGGGTGATGCCAACAGGATCAATAAACTGATTAGAAAGGCTGGCACTGTTATAGGAGTCAAACTGGACACACTGGAGGTTGTGGTGATTTAGTAATAGACTAAAAGAATGGTGCTGCTCTAAAGAGCACAATATGAGGTAATTCTTACCCTCGGCCATTAGGTTCTATAAATCAGTCAACCTATAGCCCCTTCTGTTAGATTGTTATTGACCTCAGTTTACCAGAGTTCTGTCTGAGATCTGTCTACCACACACTAATACCGTGGACAGTCTGTGCAATACCGTGCAACATCACCATCACATCTGATCTGGACGGTGTGAATGTGAACCCATTGCCGTTTAATATTATGGTAATTCTTGCACTACCAACTTATCAGTGTGAACTTGGAAATCTTGTAATCTTTCATGTAAATTTTATATATCTTATTTTTAAGGCAAAATTTTTATCTTTATTATCTCTCTTCTAATATCTGTGCACCTTTAATGCTACTGTGATACTGTAATTTCATTTGGGCTCAATAAAGTACCTATCTATCTATTTATCTATCTATAATTGTCTGCAGCACTCCAGCTGTCACCTAATTAGTTGTTTAAATAAATTAGTACTGTAACTAGACACTAGAACACTACAGCACAGTACAGGCCCTTTGGCACTCAATGTTATGCCGACCTATATATTCCTTAAAAAAAGGTACTAAACCCACACTACCCCATAACCCTCTATTTTTCTTTCATTCATGTGTCTGTCCAAGAGGCTCTTAAATACCCCTAATGTTTTAGCCTCCACCACCATTCCTGGCAAGTCATTCCAGGCACCCACAACCCTCTGTGTAAAAAACTTACCCCTGATGTCTCCCCTAAACTTTGCACATATGCCCTCTGGTGTTTGCTATTCATGCGCTGGGAAACAGGTACTGGCTATTCACCCTATCTATGCCCCTCATAATTGTAGACCACTATCAAGTCCCCTCTCATCCTTTTATGCTCCAAAGAGAAAAGTCCCAGCTCTGCTAACCTTGCCTCATAAGACTTGTTTTCCAATCCAGGCAACATCCTGGTAAAGCTCCTCTGCACTCTCTCCATAGCTTCCACATCCTTCCTATAATGAGGTGACCAGAACTGAACACAATACTAATTCTGTGTAACCTGAGGTAGCACAGTAGTTTAACTAACATAGTCACTACCTCACAGCACCAAAGACCCAGGTTGAATCTTGACCTTGGGTGCTGACTGTGTGGAGTCTGCATGTTCTCCCTATGACAACATGTGGTTCTCTGGGTTCTCTCTTTTTCTCCCACATTGGTAGAATCTGGAGAGCGATGATGGGAATGTGAAGAGAATAAAAAATGTGTACACTCATCCTATATTATATATAGTCTCATTTATCCTATATATGCATCTCCCCAATTCTATAATCTACTCCTTGCTCTTTGTCCTCCTTGCCCAGGCGAATGAAGGTAAGTATCCCACATGACCTTTTTACTACCTTATTGACCTGTCCTGCCCCAGTCAGGGTTCCATGGTCCATAATTATCCCATCAATCTCTCAAACATCAGCAGTCTGGACTCTCCAAAGCCACCATCTCACCAGCAGTCTCCTACTGGGCAGCCTATACCAGAATGTTGATTCTAAAAATGATCATTAAGAGGGAAAACTGTGCTCCTGAATACCACCAACATAACTCAACGGCATCCTCATTCCCTCCCTGTACATACCGGGGTTTTTTCTCATGTCTGGGTCCTGAGTCTTTGTAGACTATTGGGAGGAGGTTGTGACTGTAAAGCAGAACTCTCAATAGCCAGGGATAGAGTGAAGGTGATCGCAGGGGATGGACTGGTTCAGTTTTCCAAAGAGGCTGCTGAATTTTTGATTGATTATAAAATGTGAACCATGTTACAGACTCAGTAATCCAGATTTCAAACTGTCAGGCTGTCACTCTTCAGTATTATTACAACCTAAGCCCATGCTTGTAAGATCTGGTCAGATTGGATGAAGGGTGGAGGAGTGCTGTCTGCTGCTAATGTCACTCCTGAAACTTGGAGACTCCACCCTGTTTCAGCCAGACATTACATTAGACAGCAGTGGTCAATCTATGAACAATTCTTCACTGAAGGTGCCAGACACTGTTAGGATCGAATTATTGAAACAGAAATTAGATGGCTAGTCTTCAAAAATATCATAGTGTTTCTAGGTAACTTGACACATAGTGAACAAGAAAAGTTGTAAGGACAGGAGGAGTAGGCCAAATGAGTCCACAGTATTGTACCAAGAAAAAGATATGAGAAGCCTGCATTACAGCTAGTGGATTTGTGCTCTACAAAGCAGTCCGTATCATGGTTTTCCATAATGGAAAGCTGTACCATCTGCGCATGGGTGAGGAATGAAGGAAAAACTTATGTTTACTTTTATACTTTTATTTGCAAAAGTTCAGTGAGAGTAAAATTTATTTCACATCTCAAATTTTTGGGTAGTGACTTTTAAATTCTGTAAGGGTGGATTTTTGTTCACCAAATGCATATAATGTGGTGGTGGGTAATGTATAGGATGTGGTGGTAGGCAATCACCTGGACAGCAAATGTGGGTAATGTATAGAATGTGGTGGTGGGTAATGTATATGATGTGGTGGTGGGTAATGTATAGAATGTGATGGTGGGTAATGTTTAGAATATGGTGGTAGGCAATCACTTGGACAGCAAATGTATAGAATGTGGTGGTGGGTAATGTGTAGAATGTGGTGGTGGGTAATGTATATGATGTGGTGGTGGGTAATGTGTAGAATGTGGTGGTGGGTAATGTATAGATTGTGCTGGTGAGTAATCTCCTGGACAGCAAGTGATGGGAAAAAGTGACAAGCTCAAATGGGGAAATAATGCAACATACAGAGAAGTTATTGCAAAAATGATATTCCTTACCTGTAAGTGATCGAGCCAGTTTGCCTTTCTTTTGCGAGTCATCAGCTAAGCAAACTGATCTCCTCTGTGGCACAAGGGAATAAAGAGTAACTGATGGGTAAGAGCCCTTGTCTCCCAGTGTGTGAGCACAGAGCCCAGTAGTTCCTCCCCATCAGTGGACAGCCCCACACCTACACCGGCCTTCATTAGAGACCTGACCCCACTGTAGAAAAGGTCGAAGTCTCATTGCAGCCACAATGCAGGGTTTCAACCTAAACTGTCGACAACTCCTCTCCCCCTCAGTCGCTGCTCGAGCTGCTGATTTCTTCAGCACATTGCTTTCTGCTAACTGAAAGAGTTAGCCGCTTCCTCCTACAGATATTGCAAAGAATCGGTGTGCTGAGCATTGACACAAGCCTGATAAAAGAGCTGATCAACCCTCCCTTTCAAAGAGCGTTCACCCAACAACGTTATTTGTTGTCCTTTACTCAACTGCAGGTAGCCTGCAAAGGAGTCAAACTGTTCTCACTGTTACTGGGAAGCAGTTAACTTTAAATTAAACTTCTCCCATCAGGAGTAATAGTTACACACATTGCTCCAAAATGGTCTTACCTTTTACCATCAAAATGGGCTTCACAGGTCAGTTTTTTTTATCCTTGCTTAAATGTGAGTTAGATGCAGGCCCCTCCTAATCCACATTCTGTTCTGGACTCAGTATAGAGACCAGACAGTGGGACGTGGCTGTAGTGAACTGACTGAGGGGACGCTGGCTTATGCCAGGCTTGACTGGCTCGACCTGGGCTGTTGGATTCAGTTATTGAGTATAGTTGAAAAAAACTGGGATTGTGTTTTATTTTTCTCTTAATTAAACTTAATGGTCCTAATTAATTTTTATCACTTGAGTTTATATATAACTTTTATATAACAGCTGGGAACAGGCTCTTCTTTGCTGGGTATGAATACAATAAGCTGAATATGGGAAAAAAATATTTCTATCTTCAAATCTTTAAATGGAATCAAATCTCTGGAAATGAATAGGGAATGTATTTCCAGGAAGCAGGAATGAAATTTTAAATAGAAATTAATGGGGGAAGTTGGTAATTCTGCACATCACACATCATTAAAAGCCACTGGGCAGTGCATTGTATGAGCAAGATCTGAAAAAAGCCAGTGAGGCAAGTCGGGGACATCCTCCACATCAGAGACCACTAGGAGCCATTGGTTGGGTATAGCAAGAGTGAGATTTGTGGAAAAAAAAGCCAGTGGGGGCTGTTGGGACATCCCCAGCATCTTAGCGACACACACAAAATGCTAAAAGAACTCCACCATTAGCAGCATAGATCACTAGGAACCACTGGATTTATGCGTAGCGGGAGCAAGATCTGAAAAGAGTTTGTGGGGTACTCAGGACATTCTGTGTGCTACACATCACTAGATGGCTATGGATTATGCAAAGTGGTAGTGAGAATTGAAGAAAAAAATAATGGACACTGTTGGAACATCCCCAGCACTACAGGTCACTAGGAATCATTGTAGTGCGAGTGAGATTTGAGGAAAAAGCCAGCGGGGCAGTCAGACATTCTACACACCACAGATTGTTAGCGGCTGCTAGTTTGTGTGTAGTGGGAGTGGGATTTAAAAGTAGGTGAGCTGGGCAGTCAGACATTCTGCACACCACAGATTGTTAGCGGCTGCTAGTTTGTGTGTAGTGGGAGTGGGATTTAAAAGTAGGTGAGCTGGGCAGTCAGACATTCTGCACACCACAGATTGTTAGCGGCTGCTAGTTTGTGTGTAGTGGGAGTAGGATTTAAAAGTAGGTGAGCTGGGCAGTCAGACATTCTGCACACCACAGATTGTTAGCGGCTGCTAGTTTGTGTGTAGTGGGAGTGGGATTTAAAAGTAGGTGAGCTGGGCAGTCAGACATTCTGCACACCACAGATTGTTAGCGGCCGCTAGTTTGTGTGTAGTGGGAGTGGGATTTGAAAGTAGGTGAGCTGGGCAGTCAGACATTCTACACACCACAGATTGCTTGGAGCTGTTGGGTTGTGCGCAGGAGAGATTTCAAAAAAAGGGAGGGTGGAGGCAGTCAGGACAGGACATCGGCACGCTGCAAATTGCGGTGTGATTCGGCACTTAACAAGCACCAGTAAAAAGAAATAAGGCTTAAGCGGAGTGGACATGATATGACTGTCCAGTGTTGGAGTGAGGAGTTGAGGCTTTGGCTCATCGAGGTTTCAACAAGGAGAGGCGTAGGGTCCAGGTAGAGTTTTTTGGTTAACTTTCATTCTGTCCTATTGCAGTAGGAACGCCAAACAAGGTAGTGGGATGCTCCCCTTGCGGGATGTGGGAAAGTAGGTCAAAGGAAAAACATTTCAGGATGTGTATTGTATACAATTCTCTGACATTAAATGTACCTTTGAAACCTCCAGTGTCCCTGATGACTACACCTGCAAAAAGCGCATTCAGTTACATCCTCTTTCAGACTGTTTTGGATTGCAGTTGGATGAGCTCTGGATCATTTGGTGCCATGGTAGCTTAGCGGTTATCGTTACGCGATTACAGGTCGGGATGTTGGAGGTCACAGTTCAGTCCTGGCATTCTCTGTAATTTCTCCATGAGGAATGTGTGGGTTTTCTCCGGGTACTCTAATTTCCTCCCGCAGTCCAAAGACGTACCATTAGTAGGTTATTTGGTCATTGTAAATTGCCCCATGAATAGGGGAGGGTTAAGCTGTGGTTGTTGGGTGTTCCTGGGCAGTGCAGCTCAAAGGGCCAGATGTGCTAAATTAATAAATGACTTTGGGAGGCTGAGAGGTTGGATGTCAGGCAAGACAGGGAAGCAGTTACACTGAACTTGCAAGACATAAGTAACAAGTCAGGAGGGGGAAAGGGGATAGGCTTGTTCAGGGCATCAGAGTTTACAGAATGGGATTGAAAGAGATAATAAATCAACCATGATGGAAAGCTGAAACAGACTTAATGGGCCTAATTCTACTCCCGTGTCTTATGGCTGCCAGTGCAGGGTCTGAATACTGCTGTTGGGAGAAATGAAGGCAGAGGAAAGCCACAGCGGTCAGATATCTGACACTGTGTCCCAGAAAGGAATGGGGAGAAGATAGAAATTTCAATGCTTAGGGGAACAGGCAGGAGGATCTGTGGCCGTGGACATGATTCCCGGATGGTCTGTTGCTTCCTGGTGCCAGGGTCAGGAACATCTTGGATCAAGTCAATAGCATTCTTAAGTGGGAGAGTGAGTAGGCAGAGGTGATGGTCCACATCCATACCATTGACATGGGGAAGAAGGGTGACAAGAGCCTGTAGAGTGAGTTCGGGGAGTTAGATACTAAGTTAAAGAACAGGACCTCCTAGGTTGTGATCCCAGGAATGATACACAATCCACAAGTTACTGAGGCCAGAAATAAGAAGATAATACACATGACTAAGGAGATGTCACAAGAGGGAGGGGTGGCTTCACATTTTTGGATCATTGGGCTCTCTTTCAGGGAAGGTACTGATGGGACAGTTTGCACCTGAACAGGAGAGGGACAAATACTGTGGAAAAGTTTGCTATGACTCACAGGGGATGTTTAGGTTGCAGGGTATGGGAAGCAGAACACCAAAGCAGACAGAGGAGTGGACATGGGAAAAGATGTTGTTAAGCCGATACAAAGACAGGAATTGAAAGGTTGAGCAAAGTGGGAATGATGTTCTTGGCTGTGTCTATTTCAATGCAAGGAGTATTGTAGGAAAGGCGGATCAGCTGAGAGTAAGGCTCAGCATCGGGACTTAGTGAGGGGTGGTTGCAGGAGCGGTAGGATTGCCAGCTCATTATTCTGGGGATCCATTGTTTTAGACATGATAGAGTGGGAGGGGTGGCGTAAGGAAAACATCAGGGCAGTGATCAGACAGGACAGACTGGAGAACTCATCCATTGAGGCTGTATGAGTGGAACTAAGGAAAAAGAAAGGGTCAACCATGTTAATAGGATTGTATTATAGAGCACCAAACAGTAATCTCTCAGTTGCTGCCTGTTCCATGTGCCAGTGAGGGTAAGAATCACCCTGAGGATCTGAAGCAGGGGGCAGGGGCTCAGATGTATGGATCATTGGGATCTTTTCTGGGTAAGGTATGACCTGTACAAAAGGGATGGGTTACACCTGAACCAGAGGGAGTCAAATATCTGTACAGGCAGGTTAGCTGGAGGTACTTGGGAGGGTTTAAACTAATTTAGCCAGGGGATAGGAACTGGAATGATAGTGCTGAAGATTAGGTAGCTGACTTAAAAACAGCAATATGTCATGAGGAATGGCTGTTGATAGGACAAAACTGCAGTCAACAGGTTGACTTGGAACGTAAATGGTGGACAAAATCGAAAGGGGTGAATACAGGGCTGGAAGAGTTATATTTGAATGCGCACAGTATATGGAATAAGGTAGATGAACTTGTCGCGCAGTTAGAGTTTGGCAGGTATGATGTTAGAGGCATCACTGAATCATGGCTGAAAGAAGATTATAGCTGGGAACTTACTGACCAGGTATACACACTGTATTGAAAAGACGGGCAAGGAGGCAGAGGGGGCAGTGTTGCTCTGTTGGTAAAAAAAATAATTTAAATTATTGGAAAGAGGTGACATAGGGTCAGAAGGTTTTGAACAGAGCTAGGAAGTTGCAAGGGTTAAAAGACCCTGATGGGAATTGTATACAGACCCCCAAACAGTAGTAAGGATGTGGTCTACAAATTACAATGGGAAGTAGAAAATGTATGCCAAGAGGGTGAATGTTACAATAGTCATGGGGGATTTCAGTATGCAGGTAGATTGGGAGGATCAAATTGATGTGGGATTCCAAGAGGAGTAATTTCTTGAATGCTTACAGGATGGCTTTTCAGAGCAACTCATGATTGAGCCCACTATGGGATGAGTTATTCTGTTTTGGGTGTTGTGCAATGAACCAGAATTGATTAGAGAGCTTAAGATAAAAGAACCCTTCGGGGTAAGTGATCATAATATGATTGAATTCACCCTGAGATTCAAGAAGGAGAAGCTAAAGTCAGATGTATCAATATTATATGTGAGTAAAGGGAATTACAGAAGCATAAGAGAGGAGTTGGTCAGAATTGATTGGAAAAGAACACTGGCAGGGATGATGGCAGAGCAGTAATGGTTGGAATTTCTGGAAGCAATTCAGAAGGGACAGGGTAGAAACATCCCAAAAAGGAAGAAGTATTCTAAAGGAAAGATGACAGATCTGTGGCTAACAAGAGAAGTCAAAGCCAGCATAAAAGCCAAAGAGAGGGCATGTCATAGAAGAAAAATTAGTGGGAAGTTAGAGGATTGAGAAGTTCTTAAAACTAACAGAAGGCAACTAGAACGTCATTAAGAAGGTAAAAATGGAATATGAAAGTAAGCTAACCAATAATATTAAAGAAGATACCAAAAGTTTTTTCAGATACATAGTATAAAAGAGGTAAGAGTGGATATTGGACTGCTGGAAAATGATGCTGGAGAGGTAGTAATGGGGGACAACAAAACTGCAGATAAACAGAATAAGTATTTTGCATCAGTCTTCACTGTGGAAGACATTAACTGTATGGTGCAAATTCCAGGTGTCAGGGGTCATGAAGTGTGAGAAGTTACCATTATCAGAGAGAAGGTTCTTGGGAAACTGAAAGGTCTGAAGGTAGATAAGTCATCCTGGACCAGATGGTGTACATTCTAGGGTTCTGAAAGAGGTGGCTGAAGAGACTGTGGATGCATTAGTAATGATCTTTCAAGAATCACAAGATTCTGGAATGGTTCTAGAAGACTGGAAAATTGCAAATATCACACCATTCTTCAAGAAGGAGAGAGGCAGAAGAAAGGAAATTATAGGTCAGTTAGTCTGACCTCAGAGGTTGGGAAGATGTTGGAATCAATTTTTTCGGGATGAGATCTCAGGGTACTTGGAGGCACATGATAAAATAGGCCATAGTCAGCATGGTTTCCCCAAGGGAAAATCTTGCCTGACAACTTGATTGGAATTCTTTGAAGAAATAGCAGGCAGGATAAACAGAGGAAAATCAGTTGATGTTGAGCATTTGGATTTTTAGAAGTCCTTTGACAAGGCACCACACATGAAGCTGCTTAACAAATTGAGCCCATGGTATTACAGGAAAGATTCTAGCGTGGATAAAGCAGTCGCTGATTGGCAGGAGGCAAAGAGTAGGAATAAAGGGAGGCTTTGCTGGTTGTCTGCCAGTGGCTAGTGGTGTTCCACAGGGGTCTGTGTTGGGTCAGATTCTTTTTATGTTTTGCTGGCTTTGCTGCAAAGTTTGCAGACAATATGAAGACAGTGGAGGGGCAGGTAGTTTTGAGGAAGTAGAGAGGGTTCAGAAGGACTTAGACAGATTAGGAGAGTGGGCAAATAAGTGGCAGATGGAATATAGTGTTGGGAAGTGTATGGTCATACACTTTGGTAGAAGAAGTGAAAGGGTTGACTATTTTCTAAATGGAGAGAAAATACAAAAATCTGAGGTGCAAAGCAGGCTTGCAAGTCCCTATACAGAATTCCATAAAGGTTAATTTGCAGGTTGAGTCTGTGGTGAGAAGGGCAAATGCGATGTTAGCATTCATTTCAAGAGGACAAGAATATAAAAGCAAGGATGTAATGTTGCAACTTTATAAAGCTCTGGTGAGGCCTCATTTGGAGTATATTCTTCCTGTGAGATGTGGGATTTCAGGGTACCTGACACACTCTCTGATGACAAAGTCTGTGGGAAATGCATCCAACTGCAGCTTCTGACTGGACTGACAAGGAGCTGGAGCCGGACGTCCTCAGGATCATTAGAAGGTAAAAACCTCATAGGGGAGACTTTTACTGAAAGGATCAGACAGTAGATGGGTGACTGCCAGGAGAAGTAATGGAAGTAAGTAGTCAGTTCAGTGTTCCCCTGTGGCCGTTCCGTCCTGTAACAACTATGGATACTGCTGGGAATATGACCCGGCAGAGCACAGCAGCAGTAGCCAGGCCAGTGGCACCGTGGCCGGCTCTGAGGATCAGCAGGGAAGAGTAAAGTCAGGCAGAGCAATAGTGACAGGAGACTCAATAACTAGGGGATTGACAGGAGATTCTGTGGCTGCAAAAGAGATGCCAGGGTGGTGTGATGCCTCCCAGGAGCAAGGGTCTAGAATGTCTCAGAGAAGATTCTCAAGAGGGAGGGTGAGCAGCCAGAGTTTGTGCTGCACCATTGACAGAGGTAGAAAGGGGGAAGCGATCCTGCACAGGGAGTACAGAGAAGAGGCTGAAGTGCAGGAGCTACAAGGCAGTAATCTCGTGCCAGTCAGGGCAGGAATAGGATGATAGTACACACGAAAGAGTGGCTGACAACGTGATGCAGGGCACAGGGATTCAGATTTCTGGGTCATTGAGATATCTTCTGGGGAAGGTATGACCTGTAAAAATGGACAAATTACACCTGAACCTGAGGGACCCAATACTCTTGCAGACAGGTCCACTGGAGTTCTTGGGGAAAGTTTAAACTAAGTTAGCAGGGGGATGGGAACTGCAATGATAGAGCTGTGGATGGACAGTTGGTATACAAGTCATATCATTTTGTAGTGAGACCATGGAAGGACAGGCAGATAAGCGGACAAATTACAGTCAGGGGGATGAGTTGAAGTGTGACATGGGGGGAACATCAAAAAATCTGATGAATACAAGACTGAAATTACACTTGAATGCATGCAGGGTACAGAATAAGGTAGACAGTCTTGTAGCACAGTAGGAAATTGACAGGTATGATGTTGTGGGCATCACTGAGTCATGGCTGAAGGAAGATTATAGTAAGGAGTTGAACATCCAAGGATACACATAGTATTGAAGGGACAGGATGGTAGGCAAAGAGGGGCAGATGGCTTTGTTGATAAAAAATTGAAATCTTATCCTTAGAAAGAGGTGACATACGATCAGAAGAAGTAGAATCTCTGTGGGTAGAGTTAAGAAACTGCAAGGGTAAATAGACCTTGCTGGGAGTTATATCCAGGCCTCTGAACAATAGCCAGGATGTGGGATATAAATTATTATGGAGATAGAAAAGGACAATTTTACGATAGTCATGGGGGATTTCAATATGCAGGTAGATTGGGAAAATCAGATTGGTGCTGGATCCCAAGGGAAGGAATTTGTAGAATGCCAATGAGATGGATTATTAGAGCAACTTGTGGTTGAGCACACTAGGGGAAAGGCAATTCTGGATTGGGTATTGTGTAATGAACCAGATTTGAATCAGGAGCTTCAAGTAAAGGAACACTTAGGAGACAGTGATCATAATATGATAGAATTCATCCTGCAGTATTAGAGGGAGAAGATAAAGTCAGATGTATCAGTATTACAGTGGAGTAAAGGGAATTACAGAGGCTTGAGAAAGAAGCTGACTACAGTTGATTGGAAGGAGACAGTAGCACGGATGACAGCAAAACACTAATGGCTGGAGTTTCTGGGAGCAATTCAAAGGTGCAGGATTGATGTCTACCAAAGATGAAGAAGTATTCTAAAGGGAGGATAATGCAAACAATAGCAACAACATGGACAATAATGTGGTAAAATGGATCAGAAAATTTGTGCATGACACCAAGACTAGGGTCTATTGGACTGTGAGGAAAACAATCAAAGCTTGCAGTGAGATTTGGACCAGCTTGGAAAATGGCAGATGGAATTTACTGCAGACAAGTGTGAGGTGTTACACTTTGGGAGGACAGACCAGGGTAGAACTTACACAGTGAATAGTAGGGTACTGAGGAGGACAGTAGGACAGTGGGATCTGCAAATACGTCCATAATTCCTTGAAAGTAGCATCACAAGTAGATGGCATCATAAAGAGAGCTTTTAGCACATTGGCCTTCATAACTCAAAGTACTGAGTGCAGGAGTTGGGATATCATGTTGAAATAAGATGTTGGTGACACCTAATTTGGAGTATTGTGTATAGTTCTGGTCACCTACCTACAGAAAGGATATCAATAAGATTGAAAGACTGCAGAGAAAATTTACAAGGATGTTGCTGGGTCTTGAGGGCATGAATTATAAGAAAAAGTGGAATAGATTAATGCTTTAATCCCTAGAGCATAGGGGAATAAGTGCAAATTTGATAGAGTTATACAAAATTATGAAGGGTATTGATAGGGTAAATGCAAGCAGGCATTTGCGGGTTAAAGGAGAAAGGTGAAATGTCTATGGGAAACACGATACGGAACTTCTTCACTCACAGGATGGTGAGAGTGTGGAACAAGCTGCCAGCGGAAGTGGTGAATGTGGGATAAATTTCAAAATTTAAGAGAAATTTGGATAGGTGCATTGATGGGATGTTTTTTGGAGGTCAACTGTATGGATGCAAGTCAATGGGACTAGGCAGAATAACAGTTTGGAATGGACTACATGGGACAAAATTCTGTTTATGTGCTGTAGTGATCTATGACCTATAACTCTACATTAACTGCGTGAGTCTGGGATCCTGTCATTGTTAGTTACTTTAATGGAAGCATAAGTCTACACGTTTTGTATGTAGTTATTAAAATGATCAACAGAGTAGGTCAATGGAATCCAATATTTTTCCTTGTAGAGTTATGAAGACTAAATTAAATTAGCAGAGGCACGACAGAAGAAATTACCTCTTTTATGCTCTAGATAAATGCTGTATGTCCAGACTTCTGTATATTAATTTGTTAAGTAATATTTCTTCTCTATTTCAATTGGAAAATATAGTATGAAAGAAAGCACAATAATATCTATTAAAAAATACCTGCTATTGTCAACCTTACTGGTTAATTCATCATACCTTTAGAGAATTTCGAATGACATCATCTTTCAGTAAACTCTCTTGACGACGTAGAAAAATTTCTTTTGCCTGGTTTGAGTTTTTCCCTTGAGGCAAGGTGTGTCTGCTATAAGATGGCATCTGTTCAAATGGAATCAACATATCACAGCATCAGGAAGGTGCCACACAATTATTGTTCTTTTCACTCACTTCACCACTTGCATGAGCCACAAGGAACAACCCAATAGGACATTGAAATGGAATGATAGGCATTAGAAAATGCTGAATGGTAATATGATTGAGATATATCTATGATATATATTTATAAATATATGTATCTACGAATCTAAAATAGGGGCATAGGAAGGAATATGCCGAAGCACCAATGTCTGGCTAGTAAACTTTGTGGTATGGGGTTTCTCATCGCTGCAGTTGTTCTTGGGAGCTAGCTCTGCCAGTCAGTACTACTGACCCAGCAAGATTGTTGTGAGGCCAATCACATGACTGTTCACAGATGGAAGCTAGGAAGTAAAAAGCACAACTTTACAGTTTGTAAATAGCATAAAACACAGAGTGAAATGTGTAAATAGAAGCAAACATGTTTGAAGCAATCTGTCATTCAATATTTTTTGAAATAAAACGTGGATGTCTTTATTCACCCAGATGCTGTGTGTATCAATGGCAAGGACTTTTGTACACACCATCACCAACTGTCCTTGAACTCGGTGACTCAATGGGCCACTTCAGTGGGAAATCCAGAGAAGCATCACTTAATAGATTTTACAAAATCTGAAAAAGCTGAATTGGTGTAACATATACAATGTTAAAATTTGACTCCAGAAATTATTATGTTCAGGATGTGGAATGTCAAATTAAACAAATACAAAAGGAAAGCATTGAGCCATCCTGAGCCTTTAAGCTATGCACAAAGAAGTCCATTGAAAAAACCAGGTGGCAAACCAGTGAAAGATCTGGCTTCCTGCACACTTTAAGTAGCAATTACTACACAAAACAAATAAACGTCCATACCGTTTGCCTAATTCGATATAGGTTTCTTATCAACAGCTCCTGGATGTTATCAAGCTCTTCTGAAGGCACTGGACTTTTGGATACTTCAGTTGTTTTCTCGTCGCTGTGTTCAAAAGATTAAAAACATAATTCACTTTCACAGTATGCCTATTACTCGAGTTAGCTTATTAGCAATGATCTGATGACAGTGAAATTTATGCCCTTACTGAATTTCAGCTTGTTAAGTTTAATGAAGCTCTGGTTCGAGGAATTTATTGTCATAATTAGGAGTCCCATTTTAGACAGAGGAAGCAAACAAAACTAACACCTAAAGCAAACATTAAGGCCAACACGAGGAAATCTGCAGAACCTGGAGATTCAAGCAACACACACAAAATGCTGGTGGAACGCAGAAGGCAAAGGCAGCATCTATAGGAAGAAGTACAGTCGACGTTTCGGGCCGAGACCCTTCGTCAGGACTAATGGAAAAAAGAGATAATGAGAGTTGAAAGTGGGAGGGGGAGGGGGAGATCCAAAATGATAAGAGAAGACAGGAGGGGGAGGGATGAAGCTAAGAGTTGGGAAGTTGATTGGCAAAAGTGATACAAGGCTGGAGAAGGGGGAGGATCATGGGATGGAAGGCCCAGGGGAAAGAAAGGGGGAGGGGAGCTCAGAGGAAGATGAAAAACAGGCAAGGAGTTATTTTGAGAGGAAAAGAGAGAGGGAGAGAGAGAGAGAGAGAGAGAGAGAGAGAGAGAGAGAGAGAGAGAGAGAGAGAGAGAGAGAGAGAGAAATATATATATATATGTACAGTGTGCATATATAAGTAAATAAATAGGGATGGGGTAAGAAGGGGAGGATGGGCATTAACAGAAGTTAGAGAAATCAATGTTCATGCCATGCTATTAGGTTGGCGGCTACCCAGACGGAATATAAGGTGTTATTTGACTCTTCTATATACCAGACAAGAACTGGGCTGGAGGAGCTTGGAACAGGTTACAGGGAAAGGTTTTGGGGGCTGTTCAATCGGTAAACAAGACTGATTTATGTCTCTATATTAATGTGTAATTTGGAACAGAGAACTACATGAAAGATCTAGTTAACGGATTCAACAGAGATTTGATCTATATTAACCAAAGGACGAATATGAAAGGAAATCTCCCTAGTTGTTTAATTTGGGGACGTTGATGCATGGGCAGCCTTTACGTGCTGCTTGACAGATCAGGGTCTGGGTCCTGTAGCTTAGACTGGGGGCCCTTTACTCTTTGTTTGGAACCTCCTAATTGATTTTACCACCATGGTGACCCCACAGGAGTTAAGCTTCAGGAACTCACAAGACTTTTCACTAGATAAGGTAATGATTCTGGGAGAAGAATATTTTTTTTCTTGAAGTATTTCTTGTAATTTTGATCATTAATCTACACTGATGTACAGTAGCCAGCATAAATCTCAGAGTGGAATCCCCAATCGTGTTAACTTCAGTCCTGCTCCATGCCTGGACCACAACAACTAGAAACTCCATCCCAAATGCCTCTGCCTCTCCACTCTACTTTAAATTCATCTTTCATAATTGATCCTTTGACCAGGTTTCTGGTCATTACCCTACTCTTACCATTTTCAAATTCTTAAACTGTTGGCTGTGTGTTAACACTTGTTTGGTCATTTCCCCTTGTAACACTGAGGCAAACTATACTATAGATGCTATGTTTCTGTGACATCTGCAAGGGGGCATGATTTTATTGCACATATTCTTGTGGATATAAGCAAATAAATATTATGAAAAACACAGCAAATAGGGTCAATTCAGAGTCTTCTGTGTCAGAATTGACCAGGATTCATTTTTAACCAGAGCCTAGTTCTGGGAATTGAGACTGCACAGTGAAACCCTTCTGATCAAGAGCTGGGAGCTGTGGAGTATTCAGTTAACTCAAGGCATGAGATTCACAATGACTTAATCGTCTTGAATCAGAATTGGTTTTCCCATAGCAGACAGCCGCTGGCAGTGAAAAGGTGTATTCTGGGTGGAGATCTGTGACAAGTGATTTTTTTTGCAGGGATGTGTCCTGAGCCCTCTGTTGTTTGTGATGTACAGTGGATTCTGATTAATTTGCCCATCAGTAAATTGGAGCAGCAACTTATTTGGCACAACTCTTAGAGAACAAAAACAAATCAAGAAACTAGCCGAGATTCCTTTTGCTTGTTTGGGTCACTATGCTGCTTAATTGGGGCAGGAGCCTGTTGCTGAATAATTTCTAACTAGTGTCAGACTTGTGTGCTTGTGTGGCCATTAGACACAACACTGAGCTTTGAGCAAACAGTTTTTAAATAGTTTCAGTTGTGTGTGTTTATGTTCAATAAGCAGCAATTTGTGTCACAGACAACTGGTGAGAAATAATCAGTAAGACAATTCAGAACTGTTTTATTCACTGCGGTTTCAAGCATTCAGGAGCCAGAACAGCCAGGAGTGAAAATGAAACAATTTCACAACTTCAACAAGTTAGAAACTATGAAGAATTTGAATGTATCTTGATGAAGATTTGGGGGATGCAGTCGTCGTAGGCACTGTATGAAGACAGTCCAGTGTCTGCACTCGGTGTCTACAATGATTTTGTTCATTTCCAGTCAAAAGAATGAAACATGGATGAATTCCTCTGTCAATAAATATTAGGAACTAATACATAGTTTTATAGTACTGCAGTAGTATTGGCAGTGTTCTAATTTGTTCTGTATTTCATTTAAACAGATCCTTTTTTCTCCATTTGTCTTTTTCATAGTTTTTAACTATTTTCATGAATTGGGCCGGCCGTTTAATTTGGCCAGAATGTACTGGCCCTGTTGAATTGCAGTTAACTGGACACTGTATATTACTGACTTGGATGAAGATTCAGGTGGGTGGATTGGTAAGTTTGCAGATGACGAAAAGCTGGGAGGTGTAAACAGCTCATATGATAATCGAAGGAAACAGTGGGACATAGATCAGTTACAGATCGGGATGGAGACATGGCGAATGGAGATTAGTAAAAGCCAGTGTGAGGTGTTGCTCTGGCTTGGAGTAAACTGTCAAGGGGAAAGTAATTCTTTTAAAGGCAGGAAGTACAGAAGGATTTTGGAGTCCGAGTATACAGCTTGTTGCACGTGGCCCTCTGTAGACAGAGCAGCACCGAGAAAGCTGGAGGAACTCAGGCATCTCTCGATGGGAATAAACAGCTGGTGCTTTGGCATGAGATCCTCCCTGATGCTCTCTGACTTGCTTAGTTTCTCCAGCAATTTGTGTGTATTGCTCAAGATTTCCACATCGATAATATTGCTTGTGCCTATAGCATGTTTGCCCTCATTTGGTGAAGCATTAAGTAGGAGAGCCATCTTGCAGCTGTGTTAGGTGTTAGTTTAGCACAGAGTACTGAGCAACTCTAGTCGCCTTACTATAGGAAGATATGGAGGCTTTGCAAAGGCTACAGAAGAAGTTTATCAGGATGCTGGGTTACAAGGTATGCTCTAGAAGGAGAACCATATAACAAATAACATATAACAATTACTGCACGGAAACAGGCCATCTCGGCCCTTCTACTCTGTGTCGATGCTTACACTCACCTAGTCCTACTGGCCCGCACTCAGCCCATAGCCCTCCATTCCTTTCCTGTCCATATACCTATCCAATTTTACTTTAAATGACAATACTGAACCTGCCTCTACCATTTCTACTGGAAGCTCATTCCACACAGCTACCACTCTCTGAGTACAGAAATTCCCCCTCATGTTACCTCGAGGAGTTGAATAAAGTTGGATTGATTTCTCGGGAGCACTGGAGGCTGAGGGGAGATCCGATAGAAGTTCATAGAATTATAAAATGCATAAACATATTAGAGTTTGCGATTGTTTGTGCCATTGTAGAAACATTTAACACTAGAGGATATACAGTAATGGTGAGAGGGAAGAAGTTTAAAGGGGACGTGTAGGGCAAGTTTTAGTTTTCTGGAAGATCCTGTCAGTGGAGGTGGTGACAGTGGCTCTTGGATAGACATGTGAGCATGAGGGATACAGATCATGTTCAGGCAGAAGAGATTTGGTTTAATGGACAGTGTGCTTGGCACAGTTAATGTTGGTGAAAGGGCTAGTCCCTGTACTGTACTGTTCCATATTCGGTGTTCTGAGGCTTTCCCATTACCGACCACATAGAGAAAGTTTCTGAAATTCCAGTCAGTTTTAAATTTCTGCATTCAGTTGTCTCTCGAAATGCTCTAATAATTGATTTACTTATTGCTTCTGACATAACTGCAGAAACTCCTGTTGGCAACAGTTTTATAGGAAGTTTTATGGAAAGAGTAGAATGGGAGGAAGGTAAAAGAATCCACAGGGATCCCTTTCCACAGCGATCACTCTCTCGGTGAACAAACACATCTTTATCTCCCCTCACTCTCCATTTCCACAGCGATCACACCCTTCGCCTCTCCCCACTAATTTCCCTCTTATCCCTGCAAACTGAAGAAGTGCTACACCTGCCTATTCACCTCCTCTCTCACCTCCATTCAAGGACCCAAACAATCCTGCCAGGTGAGGAAAGCAAATCTGTTGGTGTCACCTAATGTATCTGGTGTTTGCAATGAGGCCTCCTCTACATTGGTGAGACCTGACATAGACTGGGGCTCTACTTTGTCAAGCACCTTTGGCCCTTCCACAAAAAGTATGATTTCCTGGAGGCCAACCATTTTAATTCCAATCCATATTCCCCATTGGACACGCAATTCCACAGCCTCCTCTATGCCAGTACGATGTCACTCTCAGATTACAGTAGCAACACCTCCTATTCCATCTGGATGGCCTCCATCTGATAGCATAACTATTGATTTCTCCAGCTTCTGGTAAATTTTCTCCTCTCTCCCTTACCTCTTCTCCAATTTCCCATTCTGGCCCCCTCTTGTATCTTTTCTTCAATTCACCTGCCTATCACCTTCCCTGATGTCCCTCCTCCTTCCTTTTCTCCCATGCTCCACTCTCGTCTGCTATCAGATTCCTTCTTCTCCAGCCCTTTACTTTTTCTATCACCGCCTAGCTTCTTACTCCATCACCCTCCCCCATTCTCCTGGTTTCACCTATCACCTTCTGGCTTGTACTCCTTCCCCTCCCCCTACCTTATTTGGGCTTCTTCTCCCTTCCTTTCCAGTCCTGAAGAAGGATCTAAGCCCAAAAATTTGACTGTTTATTCATTTCCATAGATGCTGTCTGACGTGCTGAGTTCCTCTGGTATTTTGTGTGTGTTGCTCTGGGTTTCCAGCATCTGCAGAATTTCTCATGTTTACTATCCAGATGCATTATGGCAATTCTTCTGCTCACAGCCACAAGAAACGAAAGCAAGTTGTGGATACAACTAAGACAACATGATAACTTGCATGGACACTGTCCACATTTCTCGCTGCTTTGCTAAAGCATACAGCATAATGAAAGACCCCACCCACTCTGGACAGACTCTCTGACATTGATAAGAAGATGCAAAAGGCTCATGCCGCTTCTCTCCCACTGTTGTAAAACTATTGAATATTTGCTGGGACAACGGCATTGAATCTTAACCTCACCATTGAGCTCATTGTGACATTGTATCTTTCTATCTACACATGTGCATATCAGTTTCTCTGCAACCGTTACACTTTATTCTTCAATATGTTATTGTTTGTCCTGTTGTAATGAATTGATCTCTATGAACAGTTTACTGTACAAGACAAGTTTTACACTCTGTGTTGGTATATGAGAGAAAATAATAAACCAATTACAAACTATCCTGGAAGATTCATCACTGGACCTTGGCTTACAAATGCCCCACATATTTAAACATTCAGTTGCCCAGTTCAAATACTGCCATCACAAAGAAGCAAAAATAATTCAACAAATTAGATGAAGCTTTCGGTTTTAATTGTCCCTTTAATTTAATGAACTATATGTCCTGGAGGTTTTGGAAAGCATCAAGTTGGATAAGTCTCCAGGATGGGACGAAATGTACCCCAGGCTACTGTGGGAGGTGAGAGGGGAGATTGCTGAGCCTCTGGCGACAATCTTTGCATTACCAATGGGGATGGGAGAGGTTCCAGTGGATTGGAGGGTTGCAGATGTTGTTCCCTTATTCAAGAAAGTGAGTAGAGATAGCCCAGGGAATTATAGACCAGTGAGTCTTACTTCAGTGGTTGGTAAGTTGATGGAGAAGATCCTGAGAGGCAGGATTTATGAACATTTGGAGAGGTATAATATGATTAGGAATAGTCAGCATGACTTTGTCAAAGGCAGGTCATACCTTATGAGCCTGATTGAATTTTTTGAGGATGTGTCTAAATACATTAATGAAGGTAGAGCAGTAGATGTAGTGTATATGGATCTCAGCAAGGCATTTGATAAGGTACCCCATGCAAGGATTATTGAGAAAGTAAGGAGGCATGGGAACCAAGGGGACCTTACTTTGTGGATCCAGAATTGGTTTGCTTTCAGAATGCAAAGAGTGGTTGTAGATGGGACATATTCTGCATGGAGGTCAGTGGATAGTCAGAGGCTTTTTCCCAGGGCTGAAATGGCTTGCACGAGAGGGCATAGTTTTAAGGAGCTTGGAAGTAGGTACAGAGGAGATGTCAGGGGTAAATTTTTTTATGCAGAGAGTGGAATGGGCTGCTGGCGATGGTGGTGGAGGTGGATACGATAGGGTCTTTTATTAGTCTCCTGGATAGGTACATGGAGCTTAGAAAAATAGAGGGCTGTGGGTAACCCCAGGTAATTTCTAAGGTAAGGACATGTTCGGCACAGCATTGTGGGCCAAAGGGCCTGTATCATGCTGTAGGTTTTCAATGTTTCTATATACATAAAACCTTTCAAACTTTTGCACCAGTGTCCAGCTTACTGCTAAGAGAAGGAAGCTCTTAGAAAAAGGGCAATAGGCGATCACAGTATAACAGGCCGAGAGAATAGGACATGCAGCTCAGCAACTTTCTTCTGCCTTGCACTTATTTCAACAGGAAAGCTCTTGATGTTAAATTTAATTATGGCCCCATTCAGACACCTATTTTAACTCCCCACAGCTGCACTGTTAACAACATCTACTTATTTTTCAATTTCTGAGACCTTAAGTAATTATTAAATAGTTAATAGGCTTTCTAGAATTTAATTTAGTTTCATTTTGAACTTGCCATTATTGTAAATGTACAAATGTGCTTTCTACAGTGACAGCACAAACAAGTGTAGAATAACAAGAGAACATGAGGTGAGTTATTCAAATTAATATCATATTCTTCTCATCTCTGTAATTCCCTTAAAATACTGCTGGAAGTTAAAATGTCCATATTAGTTTGTTATATTACTGTTCTAGTAGAAAAGATGGATTATTGTGCCACCCCGTGGCAGGAAGCAAGTGGAGTCTTTGGGAAGGGTACAGAAGAGGGTTACCAGAATGCTGCCAGAGGTTAAAGACTTTATCTAAAAGGGGAAGTTAGACAAAGGTCAGTGGTTTTCTTTGGAGCATTGGAGACTGAGACTGGTATTATAAGATTATGAGAGGTATAGTTCAGATAGTGACTCAGAATCCTTTTCCCAGGGTAGAAGTGTCAGAGAAGTAGATGGTTGCTTCTCTGACTGACGGCCTGTGACTTGCAGTGTGCCGAAGGGATCAGATCTGAGACCATTGTTTTTGTCATTTACACCAACATTTTGGTTGATATTGTGATAAACTGGTTCAGCAGATTTGCAAATGACACCAAGACTGGGGGTGTAGTGGACAGCAAGGAAGATGATCAGAGCTTGCAGTGGGATCAGGACCTGCTGGAAAAATAGCAGATGGAATTTAATGCCAATAAATGTGAGGTGTTGGGAGGACCAACCAGGGTAGAACTTGCATCATGAATGGTAGGACATTGAGGAGTGTGGCAGAACTGAGGGATCTGGGAATACAGATCCATAATTCATTGAAAGTGGTGTCACAGGGAGACAGGGTTGTAAAAAGAGCTCTTGGCAGATTGGTCTTCATAATTCAAAGTAATGAATACGGGAGATGGGATGTTATGCTGAATTTGTATATTACATTGCTAAGACTGAAAGAGTGCAGGGAACATTTATAAGGATGTTGCTGGGACATGATGACTTCAATTATAGGGAAAGGTTGAACAAGTCAGGGCTGTTTTCCCTGGAGCTTCGGAGGATGAAGTGAGATTTGATAGAAGGCCCCCCTTTTGGTCCGAGTCAACCACGGATGCTGCATCCCACCAGTCTACGTTCAGTTATTGAGCAAGCCAGGCCAGTATGATATGGAGGGCAAGCTGGTGCCCGTGAAACAGGCTCTGTCTCTCCAAACAACTGATGAATTGAAAGACCGAAAATATTTGGCACTTGCTGTGTCACAGGAGGCGGCAGTTAGCATTGATCTCAATGTAGAATTGCCTTAGGGACTCCACCTCTGGAGTTTTCCTCCAGGTTTACTCCTGAAGCCTTTCCCTTGAATGGAAAGCCTGAGATCAGATTTTTCCTTCTCCTCAATGAACTGCCAACCACAGCTGACAAGCACTATTTGCCCAAAGGAAATGTGGTAGAGGTTTACAAAATTATTAGCGGTATGGATAGAGAAAATTCACGCATGCTTTTTCCACTGAGGTTGGGTGAAACTAGATCTAGAGGTCACGAATTAAGGGTGAAAGGTGAAATATTCAAGTGGAACATAAGGGGGAATTTCTTCACTCAGAGGGTGATAAGTACGTGGAGCTAGCTGCCAACTGAGGGGAGGATGCACTCTCAATTTCCATATTTAAGAGAAGTTTAGATAAGTACATGGATGGGAGGGGTGTGGAGAGCAATGCTCCACTTACAGATCAATGGGATATGGCAGAATAATTGTTTGGCATGGACTAGATGTGTTTATGAGCCTGTTTCTGTGCAGTGATCTTCTATGACTCCATAAATACCAGAGGAAATGCATTTACAGTGTAAAGGAAAAGTTCAAAGGAAAAGTGTGGGACAAGATTCTTACCCCAAGTGTGGTAGGTGCTTACAGGAGTAATGGTGTAAGCATGGCTTTTGGATAGAGACATAAATATACGGAATTGGATTATCTGGCAGATCAGATTTGATTTAATTTGGCATCTTGCTCAGCACAGACATTGTGGCCCACAGGACAGGTCCTGTTCCTGTGCTAATCTGTCCTAACTGCTATTGAGAGCAGGAGTCCGAAGCACCTTCCTGACATCAGCAGGTCAGAGTAAACATTAATTTTGTGATTTCAGAAAGTCATGGGCAGCCGGCCTTCTCCTTTGTGCACCATCGTCTGAATCCACCACCTCCAAAACTGTCCTACGTTGTTCCTCTGCGACAAACATTGTTCCTATGGAGACCTCTACCTGAACTCAGTGCATGCAAGTAGAATGCAGTTTTAAAGAGATGTTTCCTCTCAGTGAATGGAACTTATAAATCACTGCATTCTATGGCTTGTTGTTGTGGTCTGGGTTCAAACCGGTGCCACTTTAGAGCAGGAAGAAAAATATCAAAAAAAAAGAAATTAATTTCTCGAAGTATTTCTTGCCCTGTACTATCACAGTGAATTTTACAAATAGCCACAATTATCTATCTAGCAATCTCTTGAATTAACTTGTTACGAGGGGTGATTGATAAGTTCGTGGCCTAAGGTCGAAGGAGTCAATTTTAGAAAACCTAGCACATTTATTTTTCAACATAGTCCCCTCCTACATGTACACACTTAGTCCAGCGGTCGTGGAGCATACGGGTCCCTTCTCTGCAGAAGTGGTCCACAGCAGGGGTGATTGATAAGTTTGTGGCCTATGGTAGAAGGAGATGAGTTATTAACTTCAAACTTGCTGCATAATCAAAGAGCTGAACTGCACGTGCATGTAACAAGAGTGTCTTGGACCTCTAGGTAGTCCACAGATGGATGATTGATAAGTTTGTGGCCTACGGTAGAAGGAGATGAGTTATACAGCTCTCATTTCATGCACGTGCAGTTCAACTCTTTGAGTGATTATGCAGAAAGTTTGAAGTTAATAACTCATCTCATCTACCTTAGGACACAAACTTATCAATCACCCCTTGTACTTTGCATTATTGAAGTTATTGCTGACCATTGGACTGTCTCCGCTGCTCTGTGTTTGGGTCAGGACTCTCTTACACCTCCTGACAGAGGATGTTTCCTATAGTGGGGGAGTCGAGGACCAGAGGGCACAGATAGAGTGGATGTGGAGAGGATGTTTCCTATAGTGGGGGAGTCTCAGACCAGAGGACACAGATAGAGGGGATGTGGAGAGGCTGTTTCCTATAGTGAGGGAGTCGAGGACCAGAGGGCACAGATAGAGTGGATGTGGAGAGGATGTTTCCTATAGTGGGGGAGTCGAGGACCAGAGGGCACAGATAGAGTGGATGTGGAGAGGATGTTTCCTATAGTGGGGGAGTCTAGGACCAGAGGGCACAGATAGAGTGGATGTGGAGAGGATGTTTCCTATAGTGGGGGAGACGAGGACCAGAGGGCACAGATAGAGTGGATGTGGAGAGGATGTTTCCTATAGTGGGGGAGTCGAGGACCAGAGGGCACAGATAGAGGGGATGTGGAGAGGATGTTTCCTATAGTGGGGGAGTCGAGGACCAGAGGGCACAGATAGAGTGGATGTGGAGAGGATGTTTCCTATAGTGGGGGAGTCGAGGACCAGAGGGCACAGATAGAGGGGATGTGGAGAGGCTGTTTCCTATAGTGAGGGAGTCGAGGACCAGAGGGCACAGATAGAGTGGATGTGGAGAGGATGTTTCCTATAGTGAGGGAGTCTAGGACCAGAGGGCACAGATAGAGTGGATGTGGAGAGGATGTTTCCTATAGTGGGGGAGTCTAGGACCAGAGGGCACAGATAGAGTGGATGTGGAGAGGATGTTTCCTATAGTGGGGGTGTCTAGGACCAGAGGGCACAGATAGAGTGGATGTGGAGAGAATGTTTCCTATAGTGGGGGAGTCGAGGACCAGAGGGCACAGATAGAGTGGATGTGGAGAGGATGTTTCCTATAGTGGGGGAGTCGAGGACCAGAGGGCACAGATAGAGGGGATGTGGAGAGGCTGTTTCCTATAGTGAGGGAGTCGAGGACCAGAGGGCACAGATAGAGTGGATGTGGAGAGGATGTTTCCTTTAGTGGGGGAGTCGAGGACCAGAGGGCACGGATAGAGTGGATGTGGAGAGGATGTTTCCTATAGTGGGGGAGTCTAGGACCAGAGGGCACAGATAGAGTGGATGTGGAGAGGATGTTTCCTATAGTGGGGGAGTCGAGGACCAGAGGGCACAGATAGAGGGGATGTGGAGAGGATGTTTCCTATAGTGGGGGAGTCGAGGACCAGAGGGCACAGATAGAGTGGATGTGGAGAGGATGTTTCCTATAGTGGGGGAGTCGAGGACCAGAGGGCACAGATAGAGTGGATGTGGAGAGGCTGTTTCCTATAGTGAGGGAGTCGAGGACCAGAGGGCACAGATAGAGTGGATGTGGAGAGGATGTTTCCTTTAGTGGGGGAGTCGAGGACCAGAGGGCACGGATAGAGTGGATGTGGAGAGGATGTTTCCTATAGTGGGGGAGTCTAGGACCAGAGGGCACAGATAGAGTGGATGTGGAGAGGATGTTTCCTATAGTGGGGGAGTCGAGGACCAGAGGGCACAGATAGAGGGGATGTGGAGAGGATGTTTCCTATAGTGGGGGAGTCGAGGACCAGAGGGCACAGATAGAGGGGATGTGGAGAGGCTGTTTCCTATAGTGAGGGAGTCGAGGACCAGAGGGCACAGATAGAGTGGATGTGGAGAGGATGTTTCCTATAGTGAGGGAGTCTAGGACCAGAGGGCACAGATAGAGTGGATGTGGAGAGGATGTTTCCTATAGTGGGGGAGTCTAGGACCAGAGGGCACAGATAGAGTGGATGTGGAGAGGATGTTTCCTATAGTGGGGGTGTCTAGGACCAGAGGGCACAGATAGAGTGGATGTGGAGAGAATGTTTCCTATAGTGGGGGAGTTGAGGACCAGAGGGCACAGATAGAGTGGATGTGGAGAGGATGTTTCCTATAGTGGGGGAGTCGAGGACCAGAGGGCACAGATAGAGTGGATGTGGAGAGGATGTTTCCTTTAGTGGGGGAGTCGAGGACCAGAGGGCACGGATAGAGTGGATGTGGAGAGGATGTTTCCTATAGTGGGGGTGTCTAGGACCAGAGGGCACAGATAGAGTGGATGTGGAGAGAATGTTTCCTATAGTGGGGGAGTCGAGGACCAGAGGGCACAGATAGAGTGGATGTGGAGAGAATGTTTCCTATAGTGGGGGAGTCGAGGACCAGAGGGCACAGATAGAGTGGATGTGGAGAGGATGTTTCCTATAGTGGGGGAGTCGAGGACCAGAGGGCACAGATAGAGGGGATGTGGAGAGGCTGTTTCCTATAGTGAGGGAGTCGAGGACCAGAGGGCACAGATAGAGTGGATGTGGAGAGGATGTTTCCTATAGTGGGGGAGTCGAGGACCAGAGGGCACAGATAGAGGGGATGTGGAGAGGATGTTTCCTATAGTGGGGGAGTCGAGGACCAGAGGGCACAAATAGAGTGGATGTGGAGAGGATGTTTCCTATAGTGGGGGAGTCGAGGACCAGAGGGCACAGATAGAGTGGATGTGGAGAGGCTGTTTCCTATAGTGAGGGAGTCGAGGACCAGAGGGCACAGATAGAGTGGATGTGGAGAGGATGTTTCCTATAGTGGGGGAGTCGAGGACCAGAGGGCACAGATAGAGGGGATGTGGAGAGGATGTTTCCTATAGTGGGGGAGTCGAGGACCAGAGGGCACAGATAGAGTGGATGTGGAGAGGCTGTTTCCTATAGTGGGGGTCGAGGACCAGAGGGCACAGATAGAGTGGATGTGGAGAGGATGTTTCCTATAGTGGGGGAGTCGAGGACCAGAGGGCACAGATAGAGTGGATGTGGAGAGGATGTTTCCTATAGTGGGGGAGTCGAGGACCAGAGGGCACAGATAGAGTGGATGTGGAGAGGATGTTTCCTATAGTGGGGGAGTCGAGGACCAGAGGGCACAGATAGAGGGGATGTGGAGAGGATGTTTCCTATAGTGGGGGAGTCGAGGACCAGAGGGCACAGATAGAGGGGATGTGGAGAGTATGTTTCCTATAGTGGGGGAGTCGAGGACCAGAGGGCACAGATAGAGGGGATGTGGAGAGTATGTTTCCTATAGTGGGGGAGTCGAGGACCAGAGGGCACAGATAGAGTGGATGTGGAGAGGATGTTTCCTATAGTGGGGGAGTCTAGGACCAGAGGGCACAGATAGTGTGGATGTGGAGAGGATGTTTCCTATAGTGGGGGAGTCGAGGACCAGAGGGCAGAGATAGAGTGGATGTGGAGAGGATGTTTCCTATAGTGGGGGAGTCGAGGACCAGAGGGCACAGATAGAGTGGATGTGGAGAGGATGTTTCCTATAGTGGGGGAGTCTAGGACCAGAGGGCACAGATAGAGTGGATGTGGAGAGGATGTTTCCTATAGTGGGGGAGTCTAGGACCAGAGGGCACAGATAGAGTGGATGTGGAGAGGATGTTTCCTATAGTGGGGGAGTCGAGGACCAGAGGGCACAGATAGAGTGGATGTGGAGAGGATGTTTCCTATAGTGGGGGAGTCGAGGACCAGAGGGCACAGATAGAGTGGATGTGGAGAGGATGTTTCCTATAGTGTGGGAGTCGAGGACCAGAGGGCACAGATAGAGGGGATGTGGAGAGGATGTTTCCTATAGTGGGGGAGTCGAGGACCAGAGGGCACAGATAGAGGGGATGTGGAGAGTATGTTTCCTATAGTGGGGGAGTCGAGGACCAGAGGGCACAGATAGAGGGGATGTGGAGAGGATGTTTCCTATAGTGGGGGAGTCTAGGACCAGAGGGCACAGATAGAGTGGATGTGGAGAGGATGTTTCCTATAGTGGGGGAGTCGAGGACCAGAGGGCAGAGATAGAGTGGATGTGGAGAGGATGTTTCCTATAGTGGGGGAGTCGAGGACCAGAGGGCACAGATAGAGTGGATGTGGAGAGGATGTTTCCTATAGTGGGGGAGTCTAGGACCAGAGGGCACAGATAGAGTGGATGTGGAGAGGATGTTTCCTATAGTGGGGGAGTCTAGGACCAGAGGGCACAGATAGAGTGGATGTGGAGAGGATGTTTCCTATAGTGGGGGAGTCGAGGACCAGAGGGCACAGATAGAGTGGATGTGGAGAGGATGTTTCCTATAGTGGGGGTCGAGGACCAGAGGGCACAGATAGAGTGGATGTGGAGAGGATGTTTCCTATAGTGGGGGAGTCTAGGACCAGAGGGCACAGATAGAGTGGATGTGGAGAGGATGTTTCCTATAGTGGGGGAGTCGAGGACCAGAGGGCACAGATAGAGTGGATGTGGAGAGGATGTTTCCTATAGTGGGGGTCGAGGACCAGAGGGCACAGATAGAGTGGATGTGGAGAGGATGTTTCCTATAGTGGGGGTCGAGGACCAGAGGGCACAGATAGAGGGGATGTGGAGAGGATGTTTCCTATAGTGGGGGAGTCGAGGACCAGAGGGCACAGCCTCAGAAAACAAGGACGTCCCTTTAGAACAGAGATGAGAAGGAATTCCATTAGCCAGCATGAGGTGGAATTAATTGACACAGATGATTGTGGTGACCATGTCATTGGGTATATTTAAAGTATTTTCTTAATTAGTAAGTTTATCAAAGGTTATGGGGAAGTGGCAGGAGAGTGGGGTTGAGAGGGATAATAAATCACCATGATTGAATAGTTGAGTGTACTCAGCGGGCCGAATAGCCTAATTTCTGCTCCTATGTTTTATCATTTTATAGCATTTACTCTGCAGGAAAAGTGAAACTCAGAGTCTTACAGAACAAATGATTCTCCTAATCAGAGCTGTAGTAGCACAGCTCCGATGACATCACTGTTATTTATAGAATTGTGGATAGTGATGAGGTGGTGTACTAGAGAGAGAGAGGTGAGCTGACTAAGTGATATCTGAATAATAACTTTGTGTCCAAAGTCAGCAAAGCCAAAGAACTGGCTTTAAGAGAGTAAAGTCAGGTAGGTACAGCAGAGCCTTCTCATTGAAGGGTGCAAAGGTTCGAGATACAACCATAATGAAGATGCGCTAGCATCTCTATTTTCTTAGAGGTTTAAGAAGATTCGGTATGTCATCAAAAAATGGAACTAATTTCTACAGGTTTACTGAGGAAGACTGGTTGCATCACAACCTGGTATGGAAACTCCATTGCAAAGGAACACAAGAGGGTAAAGAGAGGGGTGGACAGCCATTTCCATCATCAGTATAGCTCTCTATTCCATTGAGAACATTTTAAAAAGGTGATGTCAAGGAAGGTGGCCACCATCATTAATAACTCCCGCCAGTTGGTGGGTCGCGCCCTCTTCTCATAGCTGCCATCAGGCAGAGGTACTGAAGCCTGAAGGCCCACACGTTAAGGCTCAGTAACACCCGCTTCCCCCCTACCATTAGATTCTTCAACTGACTCAAAAAATCCTAATTCTACCTCACAATTTATCTCCTTCAACTTGCATTAATTTTGTTAAAAACACAAGAGATTTTGCAGACAAGAGAAAATCTGCAGATTCTGGAAAGCAAGCAACAGACACAAAATGCTGGAGGAACTCAGCAGGCCAGGCAGCATTTATGGAAATGAATAAACAGTCAATGTTTTGCCTCACAACCTTTCTTTAGGACTGGAAAGGAAGGGGTAAGATGCCAGAGTAAAAAGGTGGGGGGGGAGGAGGTTAGCTTGAAGGTGTTAGGTGAAGCCAGATGGGTGGGAAAGGTAAAGGGCTGGAGAAGAAGGAATCTGATAGGAGGAGGAGAGGGAAGGCGGAGGAGCACCAGGGGGAGGAGATAGGCAGGTGAGGAGAACAGGTAAGAAGAGTTAGGGAAAGGAAGAGAGAGAAAAACTTACTACCGAAAGGATAAATAATGTTGGAGGCTACCTAGATGGAATATGAAGTGTTGCTCCTCAATCCTGTGAGCATCCTCATTGTGACAAAAGAGGAAGCCATGGACTGACATATCGGAATGGCAATGGGAAACGGAACTAAAATGGTTGGCCACTGGGAGGTTCTACTTCTGGTGGATGTAGTGGAGATGCTTGATGTAACAGGACCAATTTACATTGGGCCTCACCAATGTAGAGGAGGCCACTTTGGGAGCATCATATACAATAGACAACACCAACAGATGTACAGGTGAAGTGTTGCCTCACCTGGAAGGATTGTTTAGAGTCCTGAATGGAGGTAAGGGAGGAGGTGAATTGGAGGAGGTAAGGGAGGAGGTGAATGGGAGGTGTTGCAATTCTGTTGCTTCAAAGGCTATAAGCCAGGAGGGAGATTAGTGGGGAGGGACAAAAGTACAAGGAAATCACAGAGGGAGCGATCCTTGCAGAAAGCAGAGAGTGATGTGGGGAATGTGTTTATTACGATCCTGTTGAAGATGTTGAAACCACAATGCTGAGTCTGCAGGATTTACTCACTGGAGACAAGGCAGGGACGGTGCACTTGTCAGCTGACCTGCCTCAGCAAGCTCAATGGCATGCTTCTTTTCCAGCTTCTGGTACAACACAACAATGCTGGATTTGGAAAGGTGTTGCTCTCTGATGAAGATCTTGTTCAGATACTTGTTGTTGAAATTTTCAAATCTGTAAGACATTGCAAAACAATATTTAGGTGGGAGGGGTGTTTCATTTTCTTGAGCTTGGACAAATACCCAAATTCTCACCAAAGCTCTCAGACCGCTGCAGTATGACATTACTGAGCTTGCAAACCTCAGTTATCAGGAAAATCAGACATTTAGTTGAAGCAAAGAAGGTTAAGATGAGATTTAAAATCATGAAACAGAAATGAGTAGAGTCTGTTTTCACTGACCAGAAGAACCAAAGGATACTTTCAAGATCAAAATATGAGCTGTTGCAAGAACTCAGCAGGTCAGGCAACATCCTTGCCGGCAAAGGCAATGCTGACATATTGAGTCAGCTGGAGGCTTGCTTTTTGCTCTTGATCTCAGCATCTGCAACCTCTTGTGTCAACACTTCCACGAGAATCACTCGGCCAAGACTAGTTCATTCTTTACATGAGCATGGGGAGCGCACACGCTGGGGCCCCAAGCAGTGATGGAGGTGTCCTCTCGTTATTCTTCTCCTAGGCAACGATGCTTCAGATTTACTACTGTATCAGCCCTGGAGGCAGCTGAGGCTGTCCAGCTGCTGTTGATGTTCCCTAGGACTGACTCCCCTCTGGTGAACAAATATACCAATGTAATGCCCTGCCAAATCGAGGCATTCTCACCACAATCACACAGAGTGTGTCAGTAGACGTTACATGCTGCTGCCCCACGGTTCTCCAGTTTATCAGTGCCTCCTCGGAAGCAGCATCTGTGTCTAGCTGAGCTGTGCTCTTTCACACAGACCCAGTCCCTGCATCCACCATCTGCTCTTGCTCAGTGGTGAAGGGTGAGTCACCAGGCAGTTTGAAAAAAACAACTTCCTGTTAAAATTGATATCCTGAAAGGCTAGTGCATGATCTGCCAGTGCCTACTGGTGATCTTCCCTCAGCCGAACAGTTGCCTACTGGTGATCTTCCCTCAGCGAACAGTTGCCTACTGGTGATCTTCCCTCAGCCGAACAGTTGCCTACTGGTGATCTTCCCTCAGCGAACAGTTGCCTACTGGTGATCTTCCCTCAGCCGAACAGTTGCCTACTGGTGATCTTCCCTCAGCCGAACAGTTTCCAGCAGAACTCTTCAGCTCTAACCCTGTATGCTGATAACAAGGGGATAGCCACTGACCCCACTGTTTGAGGCAAGATCACAGCAACACGGCTTCAGTCAGTGAAACTCATGTTGGAGTTAACATGAAGTGGCCTCAAGTAGCTGAAATAACAGTTAAAATTTTGCCTTCCTCTGGAAGCAGTTCATTCTTCCTGTTTATCTTTTTAACATTCAGAAATAAACTGAAATAAATAGATAAATAAACAGATCATATAGAAAATAAGATTTTCCACCCTTTCAGAGAGCAACAGCTCGTACTCCCCTATGGCTGACTGTATTCCTCCCTGTCTACCTGCAATAACCACCTTACAAAGTTATCTCGAGCCTATGCTTTACTTCAACAAAACTACAGTCTGGGAGGGAAGATGTCGAGGAACGGTAATTTAAAGAAATGAACAACCATTGGAACTGGTTAGAAGAGCTCTTTCAAATTATAGTTGGTGTCAATATGTAGACCTACTGTTCTTCAACCTAGTTAAACACAGAGGCAGATGATTAAGTTTATCATCATTCAACAATACACACGTATACAGCTAAACGAAACATCATTCCTCTGGGGTCAAGGTGTAAAACACAGTACATATCGTTGTAATAAAGCACAATAGAGTCACAGAATAACATTAGCTCAGTTCCCGGAGTGACATGGCCTGATGATTGATGGTGCATAGGATTTTCCCCTGGGGCCACATTTCCATAAGAACAAGCACAGAGCTTGCTGGGTCAGTTGCAGCTAAAGATATTCCAGTTTGTTTTCCAAGGTGTGAATATTGGGGAGCAGTACTGACGGGGTAACCAGCAAGCAGCAGTTAGCCATTTAACCTCGCATTGATTCCAGCAGGCTTACCACTCTTCTCTTTTCCCCCACAACGCTCCCGGCAGCTCCTGCCCTGGGTAGCTATAACAGGGTACGATGGGATGAAGGGCCTGGTCTAAGCAGTAACCCAGTGCTACGCAGCTCCTCTGCTGTTGGTGTCACTAATGAACTGGACTTACAGTATTTGAGTTATTAATATTCAACAGCATCTTGAAATCATAAGAAAAATGTGTAAGACAAACATTCAGACCGGAGAGGCCACTACGACTAAGCGTGCCACCATCTTACCAGAAGTGTAAACTCACCGCATTGGAGCACAGTATTATATACAGGCACACCAACGTCAACCATCTCTTCATCATTTTACAACATCAAACAAATATTAACCTGCCGTTGGAAAGTGACAGACCTGGGCATCGCATAATGGTTAGCACGACACTGTACAGCCCGGACCACTGGAATCTGGAGTTCTGTTCCCACAACCTCTGTAAATGAGTTTCTATGTTCTTTCCCATGTTTCCCTCTGGGTGCTCTGGGTTCCTCCCACAGTCCAACGATGTACTGGTTGGTCGTTAATTGGTCATTGGAAATTGTCCCGTGATTCGGCAAGGGTTAAAGCGATGATTCGCTGGGTGGAGTGGCTCAAAGGGCTGGAAGGGCTTTTTCTACGCTCTCTTTCTAAATAAAAACAAAATCTGCCCAGATTAAGTTGCTGAGTACTTGCCAATGCTTTTCCCAGAGTTCTACAATGAAAGTGCTGTGCCTCATCATCATAGCCACTGACATATTCCCTTTCACACTGTCATACTCCTACAGAACAGTGTGGGCCAAGTTCCTTGGTGTGCACGTAACAAAGATCTAACACCTCCTCATTAGTCACGGAGGCACAGCAGTGTCTACACATTCTGAGGAGATTGAGGCGTGCAAGCCTCCCCACTCCACTTGTAACACCTTTCTACAGGAGCACTAAGATGTTCTGTCTGGCTGCATCAATGTGTGGCACAGAGGCTGCGAGGCATCGGACTGCAGACCCTACAGAGAACAATGAGAACTGCCAGCAAATCTCTCCCCTCTCCTTGTGACACTTTCCTGGAGCAATCTATAAGAAGGGCCCAAAGCATTGTTGAGGATCCCAACCACCCATCCCACCATCTCTTTGACCCACTCCCTTCAGGAAGGAGGTCCAGGAGCATCAGGACTAGGACTGCAGACCGGGTAAGAGCTTCTTCCCCAGGCTCTGAGACTATGAATACCCTGCCACCACTGAGCTCGTGTCATTCAGCCTGCCAGCTGTTTGCTGTTTTATTTTATTTAGACATGCAGCCTGGAACAGGCCATTCTGGCCCAACAAGCTGTGCCAGCCCACTCAGCAACCACCAATTTAACGGTAGTCTAACAGTAGGACAATTTACAGTGACCAGTTAATGTCTGGAGACTGTGGGCAGAAATGGGAGCACCCAGAGGACACTGACTTGGTTCACGGGGAGAACATACAAACTGGTTACAGGCAGCGTCAGAGTTCCGGAATGCCCCAAGCTGGAACTGAATCACACTCTAAGCGTCTTGCCCTTACTGTAATGGTCACTGTTCACCTCTGCTGCACTTTGCCTGAGCTAGGGCTTTTCCTTTTTGGAGTGAAGGAGGATGAGAGGTGACTTGATAGAGGTGTATAACATGATGAGAGGCAGAGATAGAATGGACTTCAGTGCCTTTTCCCCAGGACAGCAATGGCTAATACCAAAGGACATTGTTTTAAAGTGAGTGGAGGAAGGTTCGGGGGGAGATGCTGGAGGTAGTTTATTTGCACAGAGCGCCATAAGTTCCTGAAACACACTTCCAGCATGATGGTGGATGCTGATGTTGAGAGACATTTAAGGGAATCTAATGTAAATATACAGATGATATTTTATTGACTTATTTGTCATAATATTTTGGTTTATGTGCTGTGTATGATATATGTATTGTTGTGCACATGGTCTGGAGGAACGTTGTTGTGTTTAGTTGTACAGTATGTACAGTTAGAGCATGATGAAGTGGAACATTGTCCAGAGGAATATTGTTGTGTTTACTTGTACAATGTGTACTCAGATGATGATAAACTTGAACATGAACTTGAATGGGCACTTCAGTCCATGATGTTTTGTCAACTTTATAACACGCTCCACAATCATTCTAACCCATCCCTCCTACATGGCCCAACCTCTCCATTTCACTTTCCTCTTTATACTAACACAAGATGCTCTTAAATGTCTCTCAACATCAACATCCAACACCACCCTGGTGTCAGGAGTGGGATGCGAGCCGGACGACGAGATTGAAGAGCTACGACATCGGATAGAGTGCCTTAAGGGTAAGACGAGGGACCGAGCTGTATGCCTCCCCCGCAGCCATAGGCAGGGCTCGTGAAGATGGGACCTGGGGACTGAGTATCGAGCCTTCCCAGGGAGCCCCGACGGAGCAAGCGTCCCCAGGCTCCCCAACCTGGGGGACAGAACGGAACACCACACCGGCGAACCCAAGACGCTGCAGCCATGGGCAGGGCTCGTGAAGACGGGACCTGGGGACTGAGTATCGAGCCTTCCCAGGGAGCCCCGACGGAGCAAGCGTCCCCAGGCTCCCCAACCCGGGGGACAGAACGGAACACCACACCGGCGAACCCAAGACGCCGCACCCATGGGAGGATGGGCACCATGACAGACGCCGCCGGAGCAATAGGAAGATCCAAGGGCCTCGACGATTTGCGCCTCAAGGTCCACACTGAATCTCCACAGTAACGCAAGTCAAACTTGCCGAACAGCACAACCGGTGGAGGCTCTACCGAGACAGCGGTGCACCTTGCCTTGCTACTGGAGGGAGATGCCCTGCGGGCCCTCCTCGACCGAATGGCTGCAGAGCAGCATGACCACAGGGCGCTTGAAGTGGTGCCGGAGCGGTGTTATGAGCAGAGGCCGAGGGCGGAAGCAATGAGGGAAGAACTGTGCAGCAGACGGCGCCGTATGGGGGAAAGTCTGGGGGCATTGGCAGCGAATCTCCGTCACTGTGGCCACCCCGAGTTCCCTCCTACCGCCCTGGAAGAGATGGCCCTCCACGCCTTTGTAAAGGTGCTTGCGCCTTCGGCAGCTTGTTCGCTTGATGTCACCATCATCGCTGGACGAGGCTGAGAGGGCAGAAGTAATTTTAGCTCCTCGAGGCATTCCAACACGCAGCGAGACCGGTTTGTCACCAAGGGTGTGGAGGAGCCCGTAAAACAGGTCCAACCCCGCCGCGGTCCACGAAACGACCTCAGCGACTGATGCGGTGAGGCAGGTCATTTGGCCCGGGAATGCCCCACACCAGCACCTCGCCACGGCCCAGCGCAGCCATCGGGAAACGAGTCCTCCAGCAGACCCCTCCGGTGGGCCGTTTGGGGGGAGCGCAAGTCTTATACGTGGACTGCGTGGTGGGGGGAGGTGCATCAGATGCCGGGCGTTGGTGGACACGGGCTCAGCCATCACCATCACCCATCCCGGTGTCCTCCCCAACACGAGTCAACCACCCCCGCCTGGGTGGACACCGCCGGCGGTCCAGCTGGCTGTGGTGAGCGGTAACTGTGCTGCAATGTGAGGGAAGAGGACGGGGGTGCAGTGCTGCTGTACTCGGAGCTCATCAAAAAGTCAAAATAAACAAGCGGGGAATTTAACAGCGGCCGCATATTAAATAGAGGGAATTTTATGGAAGTGGGGGTTGGGGAGAGAGGTTAGTGGCTGGTGGGGAAAATACCACTAATAACATTAGGATAGGATATTTGATCGTTTTTGGTGAAATCCTGGAGCTGTGACTGTTTTTATTTAGGTTATTTGTGAAATTCGTCCTCGCTAGGCCCGTTGTTGTCCCAGCATACCCTGATGTAGCCTCCCGCCATTTCACAGATCCTCAGTCTCTGTTCAGCTGAGGGACGACTGTACACATGTGTGAGCATTTTTCCGCTCTTTCCAATGGGTACCACTGGATTCCAGGTAGGAGCTATATAAGCAAGGAATGAACATTGAAACCCAAGGCTAAAACTCAAAAATAATGACAGAAAATTCACTGCTCGCTTATCTTCGACCTGATTTTGATGAAATATTCAAGGTAATCTTCCAAAATCCTCTTCTACACCTGGATAAAGTGAATTTAGTTTTGTTACAAGCCAAATGGAAAAAAAAACATTTCCAGGCTATAAGCTAGTTTTATATTATTTCAACTATCATTAATAGCTGATCAACCCCTTGGCCTAGTTCCACCAACTGTAGTTGATTGGAAAGTGGCTCTTTTTCTCTTTGTGTTGATAGGAAGAAGAAGAATTTAGTGAGGCAATGACTGAGACAAGACGTATTTCCAAACCTCCCAAATGGTTGCTCTCCTCCCCGTTAACATTTGTCACTTCCAAAATAACAATTTTTTTATTCGTATAGATACAATAATTTATGTAAAGATTCAAGCTTCTTTAACTTTTTATGTATTTAAAGACTAAACAGGATCTGTATTGGTCTAATCATTTAATACCCGTTGTGTGAGGATATTGTGAGTATCGACGCTCACAGGTAAACTTCCTGTCCAACCATTTCTGCGAGAGAAATGGTACAAGGCAGAGTTGCCAACCTACTGCTTTTGATACTAATATTCAATAATATTCATGGCTTTAGACGTTCATTAGACATTCTTATTTTATACTTGATTACTTGTTTCCAATTTAGGTGGCTAAAAGTGTAAAAAGCTTATTTGCTTTTTTTTTGTTATTTTTATACCTGTTTAGGAACACTGCTGAGCACTGCGGGACCTGCTGTCTGCTCTGATTCAGTCATATTAGTAAGGCTATATCTGTGGTGGTCCGTGGATTACTCGCTTATACAAAAGTAAATTTTTCTCACTAACAATCCTATGGCTTCTAAGCAAACAATGTTAACTTCTTTCTTTCATAAACAAGCTGAGGGGTGTAACAAGAATAACGTACAAGAGACAAAATCTCTGTTTCGCCTGTTTCTAGTTCAAACTTTCTAACCGTGTCCAAATGCAGTTCTAAAAGTAATGGTCCTTTGAAGTCGGGCTTGTATCCCTGTTCACATGTTTTATTGCACCATTTATACATTGAAATGTGATAGGTTATAGTCTTGTTAATGTCTTAACTATCACTATATTTCTGTACAGCCCTGGAATTAATATTTCTTTCATCTTGGTTTAGTGCTTGACATTATAAGAAGATATATATATATATTTATATATATATGTATATATAAATAAAAATGTCACACTCAATTTTTGTGTACCTGTTCATTACATGAATGGGGCAAGGAAGTTGCCCAGTACATGAAATGCGCAGGTACACAAATTGGGTGTGACATACAAGGGGCGATTCATAAGTTCGGGGACTAAGGTGGAAGGAGTCAATTTTAGAAAACCTAACAATTTTCTATTATCTGAAACAGAAATACCACAAAAGTTGTTAACTCAAAACTTTCTCCATAATCATTCAAAGAGTAACAACAGCTGTATAACTTTAGGCCATGAACTTATCAATCACCCTGGTACAGCTCCGGCACCTAGAACACTGGCACGGTACCCGCTGACGAGGAGGCTGCGCATTGCAGTGGGGAGAAACGCAGCAGAGCACGAGGTGTGGCTCGCTGACATCCGAGAGTCCTGCATCCTTGGCCTCGACCTGCTGTTCGGCTGGGGGGCCCGTGTGGATGTGTTGGGGGCAACACTATTCAGTGCTGAAGCCTTGGCTCTCTGGCAGGACAGCTTCAGGACCCAGCGACAGCAGCAACCACCTCCGGTTTCACAGCAGCCCAGCAAAACACAGCTGAACCAGGAGCAAGCAAGAATGACCGCCATGGACCAGAGATCCTGTGTTGGCCCAGGTGAGGGAATGGCTGAGTGTGGGATTCCGACCAGTTGGAGTGAGCAGAGGTCTCCGCTCTGGACCCAGAGACCAAAGCCCTGTACTCGCAGTGGTGAACGCTGGGGGCGTGCGACGGGTGGCAGTTATCCGACGGTGATAGACTCTTGTAGCTGGTGGTCCCCAGGGGCGATGCTGCGGTCGACTCTCGGGCTGGTGGGGGCCGGCCATCTTGGAGTTGCAAAGACGTTGGGTAGGCTGCGTGAACACTTCGACTGGCCTGGGTACAGGCGGGATGTGGAGCTGTTCATGCACTGCTGCGACGCCTGCACATCCCAGAAGGGGCCAGGCTGCCAGTCTGGGGTGCCAATGCAGCAGTACATGGTGGGGATGCCAGTATGGGTCCACAGCCCCTCACGGAAGAAGGAACTATTCCCCCAGGCTTGGAAACCTCTGAAGGGGGCCTGGAGAGGTGCTCAGCTGCATCTCTGATGTGAAATATCGGGTGTGGTTGCCTGAGCGGTGGGAGTCAGTCGTGCTGCACCGGGACCAGCTGGCATGTTGTCAGTCTTCAGGCAGCACTGACCCAGAGAGGCTGAAGGAAGGAAGTGACTCTCCGGGTGCCCTGCCCCTTGCCTCGCATAAACAGGCGGCAGTGTCGATGCCCACCTGAACTTTTGGACTTTGCTATGAACTCTGGGGTTGCTGGGGACGGCTGACACCTTGGGTGGGGGCAGTGTGACCCTCCTGGAAGGGGCGTTTTCGACAGCCCACCTCTGCATTTCTAATGACCAGTACTGTTTATTGTTCTTGTGTTAAAATGGTTTTGTGGGATTATGGTGGGAAGTTCCAGTTCAGTTATTGTTACATTTTAGCTTGGGTTATACAGTTATTTGCTTGTGTATTTGTGGGTCACCCTGACTGTAACGGGTGTGTGATGATCACCTCCCCCGTCTGTGTTAGACTGATCAGGTTCTCTCTCCGAGTCATGGTGCCCCATCTGCTTTGTGTCTATCACAGTAAAACTGTTGTTGAGTTCAAAGAACTTCCTCATCTGTCATTATGGACCAAGTACACGCCACAGTATAAATAACGTTGAAAGAGAACAGAGACAGTTTACAAGGATGTTACTGGGACTTGAGGACCTGAGTTATATGGAAAGATTGAAAAGGTTAACACTTTATTTCCTGGAATGTAGAAGATTGAGAGGAGAATTGATAGAGGTGTGCAAAACAATGTGGGGTATAGATAGTGTAAATGTGAGCAGGCTTTTTCTGCTGAGGATGGGAGAGACTACAAGTAGGTCATGGGTTAAGTGTGAATGATGAAATGTTTAAAGAGAACATGAGGGGAAATTTCTTCACTCAGAGAGTGGTGAGAGTGTGGAACGAGCTGCCAGCACAAGTGGTGGGAGTGATTTGAATGTCAATGTTGAAGAATAGTTTGGATAGGGACATGGATGATAGGTGTTTAGAGGGCCGAGTGCAGCCCAATGGGACTAAGCAGTTTAAATGGTTTAGCACAGACTGAACGGGCCAAAGGGCCTATTTCAGCACTGTAGTTTTCTGTGACTCTGTGACATGTTCTCTAATCCAGATATCATCCTCCTCAGCTATTTAGAGCTGGGGTGAATAAATATGGCTTCAAGCAGAGTAATTTGAAAGCTGTGGATTTGTTTTAAAACAGGATCAATACACTTGTGGATATTAGGGATACGGGGATATTGGACTATTATTGGAAAATGGTACAGGTTTAGATCAGCCATGATGGTAGTGAAAAGCAGAGCAGGTTCCTGGGGTCTAACCCAGTTCCCATCTCCTCTGTCCTTACCAGCAGGGTGACAGATCCATGCTGATCAGTCACACAACGATGGATGAGTAGTTATCTGTACCTAACCTTAGTGACGGACCTCCAGTGATCATTAATGTGTAGATACAAAACAGTAACATGCCCTTCAGCCCAGCAAATCCATACTGACCCTCACCTACTGATTTACATAAATGTTATTTTTATTCTCCCCACATTTCCATCAACTCTTCCCATATTCTATCATTCACCGAAGCGGTGAGGCAATTTACATTGGCCTAGTAACCTAGCAGGCTGCATACCATTGTGATGTGGGCACGATCCGGAACACCTACTGGACCTACATGGTCACAGAGAGAACAGACAGCACTTGAGATTAGTTCTCCAGCACTGTGAAGCAGTGACCCGCATCTAACCTTGTCAAAATGCAACTGATTCAAGAGCTCTGGTGTCTCTCCTCTGCATGGAGAGCTGGGAAATCTTTAGAGGGCCACTTTCTGTTTTCTGTTCTTCTGCCGCCGCCTTCTTCCTCCTGAAGTAAGAGAGTGTGCAACCCTGCGAGTGGGTACAGATTTTACACAATGGATTGGACAGTTAATATACTGACTGTCTGAGGAAGGAAGAAATTGTGCCAACATTAGGGACAGAGATGCTCGTGGATCATCAGGATGATAAATGATTATTGTACTTATCAGGCATGTGCAGGTGATGACAGAATAACCATGTGCAGGGAAAGATGCAGAAAAAGAACTGAGGGTTATATGGTCAACTTACCTTTCCTAACTTACCTACGAGTTTAACATCTTTACTCCACTGAAACTAGGAGGCGGGCACCGGGGTTCCCCTGACATTCCTCCAGCACCCATTACACTATGTGGCAACACTTTTTTCTCATTGTATCTGTTTGCTGCTTCTCAAAGACCAAACACAGAGATGTAGAGCTCTGATTAATATGGGCCGCAGCTTTTGACCAGACAACATCCATTGACCAAGTCCCATTTCTCTTGCTTCCAATCTCTGCTTCCTGTCAATGTCAGAGGATTCTCATCTCTGCACCATGCAGCCAAGCCAAACCCAAAATAAAATGCTAATGGAGTTGCTCTGTAAAATATAACTGAAAGATGCATTAAGCTTATTTCTAACATTTTGATGATTTATCGGAACACCCACGTTGCTGTGGACGTGTACTTTGCAGAACAACACTTCATCGAGCCTGAAGTTGAAGCAGTTATTACCATGTCAACGTGAGTGCGCATCACACATAAAGAAGGGCGACATTTCCTACAATCTGTACTTAGTTTTTATTTCTGCTTTGTATTCATATATCACCATTTACACTGAGTACAGCCAGGGACTTCAGTACATTAGTAACAAACTGCAAAATAAGAAACGACGAAGGGCCACAAAATAAGAGAGACCAAATACCAAAAACAAGGTAACCGAAGGCTCAGAGCCACTGGTTCAGGCTGGCTGGTTTGTATGAGTGAACAAGGACAGTGGGTGAGAGCTGGATTGACTGCAGCTGATGAGTCGGAAATGAGTGACAGGTGACTCCTGTTAGCTGGGTGGAGCAGATGCTTCTTCCATGTAGAAGAGTTAGAAGCAGCTCAGCATCGCAGAAAGTTCTCCACTTGATGATTGTCTCTTTGTGACTGTCATTGTTCTGCTGGCGATAGCCAGAGGAAAAGCTCCCTGGGGTACAGGGGATGGAGCAGAAAGCTCACCCGATGTAGACTCCAGTGCAACACAATGTCCTGGGGAAAGCCGGGGAGATGAATAACATGTTAGAGAACATGGTCCACCATCTCAGTGGCTGACAGCAATTTAGCAAGAGCAGTGAAGTGGACACTACTGTCATGATCACTGTGACCCCATTGCAAAGATGCAAACCTGTGGTGAAATCCATGGTGATGTGGAACCACCTGGTGTTAAAGGACGGGCAAGGACTGCAGGAGCCCAGAGGGATGCTGGTGGCAGGAGATGGACTGGTCACATTGAGGTCAGGCAGCAATGAACTGACATACGTCTGTGATCACGGTCAGCCAACAGAACCAAAATCACAGGACTGGCAGTGGCACATACATGGTGTGGTCAGGTGTGTCGGCTGGAGCGGGCTCAGGCTGTAGGGCCTGGCAGATCTGGTTTGCAAGGTCCCAGATGATCGTGATGGAGATCTGTAAGGTTGAAATAATGGGCTGAGGGTTGATTTCCATTTCAGCTGGGTTGAAATATCATGATAGGACATCTACCTTAGTCTTCTTGGACCTGGGTCAGTAGGAGAAGGTGGAGCTGAATTGTAAAGAAGCGAGCCTAGGGACTCTGCCATGGGTTGAGTTGGTGGGTCTGTTGAACTGATCTGAGGTTCTGGTGGTCAAACCAGATCAGGAAGGGCTTGATGTTTCCCATCGGCCATTGTTTCCACTTCTCCCAGGCCCATTTGGTGGCGAGTAGTTCCCAGTCTCCTAAACACTGTGTAGAGCTGAATTTGCACGAAAAGAAGGCTCAGGGGAGTGTCTTCCTGTCTGGTCCTCAGAGAAGATGAGAATGTCGAAGAAGTAGATGAGATGAACACAGATCTGTATAGCATGTCTCAGAGAGTCTGGTTGATGAAGGCTTGGAAAATGGCTGGACTGTTGGAAATTCTGACAGGCTTCTCCAGGAATTCTGAGTGACCAGTGGGAGTTACGATGACATCCGCCATTCTTCTCCAGCAGATGTGCATCAGGTTGTACGCACTCTGTAGATCCAGTTTGGAGAAGTTGTGGCCCCCGTGGAGTGTTTCAAATACACTGTCCAGTTTGGAGAAGATGTGGCCCCCATGGAGTGTTTCAAATACACTATCCAGTTTGGAGAAGATGTGGCCCCCATGGAATGTTTCAAATACACTATCCAGTTTGGAGAAGATGTGGCCCCCGTGGAGTGTTTCAAATACACTATCCAGTTTGGAGAAGATGTGGCCCCCGTGGAGTGTTTCAAATACACTATCGAGTTTGGAGAAGTTGTGGCCCACGTGGAGTGTTTCAAATACACTATCCAGTTTGGAGAAGTTGTGACCCCCGTGGAGTGTTTCAAATACACTATCCAGTTTGGAGAAGTTGTGGCCCCCGTGGAGTGTTTCAAATACAGTATCCAGTTTGGAGAAGTTGTGGCCCACGTGGAGTGTATCAAATACACTATCCAGTTTGGAGAAGTTGTGACCCCCGTGGAGTGTTTCAAATACACTATCCAGTTTGGAGAAGTTGTGGGCTCTGTGCAGTCTTGCAAATGCATGATCGACTTTGGTGAATATGTGGTCCCAGTGGAATGTTTCAAATGCATTATCCAACAAGGAGAGAGGGTAGCTGTTTTTAATGCTGATATTGCTGAGCCCACCAATCTTTGACATACTGTTGATGGGTGGGTACTGTGGGAAAGGGGACTGGGTCAGAGTGCCTACACTGCTGATCAGTGGGTTCTGTGGGAGTGGGGACAGAGTGCCTACACTGTTGACTGGTGGGTTTAGTGGGAGTGGGGACAGTGTGCCTACACTGTTGACTGGTGGGTTCTGTGGGAGTAGGGACAGTGTGCCTACACTATTGATGGGTGGGTTCTGTGGGAGTGGGGACTGTGTGCCTACACTGTTGACTGGTGGGTTCTGTGTGAGTGGGGACTGTGTGCCTACACTGTTGACGGTTGGGTTCTGTGGGAGTGGGGACAGTGTGCCTACACTGTTGACGGGTGGGTTCTGTGCGAGTGGGAACAGTGTGCCCACACTGTGGACAGGTGGGTTCTGTGGGAGTGGGGACTGTGTGCCCACACTGCTGATCGGTGGGTTCTGTATGAGTGGGGACTGTGTGCCCACACTGTGGACGGGTGGGTTCTGTGGGAGTGGGGACTGTGTGCCTACACTGTTGACGGGTGGGTTCTGTGGGAGTGGGGACTGTGCGCCTACACTGTTGACTGGTGGGTTCTGTGGGAGTGGGGACAGTGTGCCCACACTGTTGACGGGTGGGTTCTGTGGGAGTGGGGACTGTGTGCCTACACTGTTGACTGGTGGGTTCTGTGGGAGTGGGGACAGTGTGCCCACACTGTGGACGGGTGGGTTCTGTGGGAGTGGGGACAGTGTGCCAACACTGTTGACGGGTGGGTTCTGTGGGAGTGGGGACAGTGTGCCCACACTGTGGACGGGTGGGTTCTGTGGGAGTGGGGACTGTGTGCCCACACTGCCGATCGGTGGGTTCTGTATGAGTGGGGACTGTGTGCCCACACTGTGGACGGGTGGGTTCTGTGGGAGTGGGGACAGTATGCCAACACTGTTGACGGGTGGGTTCTGTGGGAGTGGGGACAGTGTGCCTAAACTGTTGATGGGTGGGTTCTGTGGGAGTGGGGACAGTGTGCCCACACTGTGGACGGGTGGGTTCTGTGGGAGTAGGGACAGTGTGCCTACACTGTTGACGGGTGGATTCTGTGGGAGTAGGGACAGTGTGCCTACACTTTTGACGGGTGGGTTCTGTGGGAGTGGGGACTGTGTGCCTGCACTGTTAACGGGTGGGTTCTGTGGGAGTGGGGACAGTGTGCCTACACTGTTGCCGGGTGGGTTCTGTGGGAGTAGGGACAGTGTGCTTACACTTTTGACTGGTGGGTTCTGTGGGAGTGGGGACTGTGTGCCTACACTGTTAACGGGTGGGTTCTGTGGGAGTGGGGACAGTGTGCCTACACTGTTGCCGGGTGGGTTCTGTGGGAGTAGGGACAGTGTGCCCACACTGTTGACGGGTGGGTTCTGTGTGAGTGGGGACAGTGTGCCCACATTGTTGACGGGTGGGTTCTGTGGGAGTGGGGACAGTGTGCCCACACTGTGGACAGGTGGGTTCTGTGGGAGTGGGGACTGTGTGCCCACACTGCTGATCGGTGGATTCTGTGTGAGTGGGGACTGTGTGCCCACATTGTTGACGGGTGCGTTCTGTGTGAGTGGAGACAGTGTGCCCACATTGTTGACGGGTGGGTTCTGTGGGAGTGGGGACAGTGTACCCACACTGTTGACGGGTGGGTTCTGTGGGAGTGGGGACTGTGTGCACACTGTTGATGGGTGGGTTCTGTGTGAGTGGGGACAGTGTACCCACACTGTTGATGGGTGGGTTCTGTGGGAGTTGGGACTGTGTGCACACTGTTGATGGGTGGGTTCTGTGTGAGTGGGGACAGTGCACCCACACTGTTGATGGGTGGGGTCTGTGGGAGTGGGGACTGTGTGCCTACACTGTTGACGGGTGGGTTCTGTGGGAGTGGGGACTGTGTGCACACTGTTGATGGGTGGGTTCTGTGTGAGTGGGGACAGTGTACCCACACTGTTGATGGGTGGGTTCTGTGGGAGTTGGGACTGTGTGCACACTGTTGATGGGTGGGTTCTGTGTGAGTGGGGACAGTGCACCCACACTGTTGATGGGTGGGGTCTGTGGGAGTGGGGACTTTGTGCCTACACTGTTGATGGGTGGGATCTGTGGGAGTGGGGACAGTGTGCCTACACTATTGACTGGTGGGTTCTGTGGGAGTGGGGACTGTGTGCCTACACTGTTGATGGGTGGGTTCTGTGGGAGTGGGGACTGTGTGCCTACACTGTTGATGGGTGTGTTCTGTGGGAGTGGGGACTGTGTGCCTACACTGTTGATGGGTGGGTTCTGTGGGAGTGGGGACTGTGTGCCTACACTATTGACTGGTGGGTTCTGTGGGAGTGGGGACTGTGTGCCTACACTGTTGATGGGTGGGTTCTGTGGGAGTGGGGACTGTGTGCACACTGTTGACTGGTGGGTTCTGTGGGAGTGGGGACTGTGTGCCTACACTGTTGACTGGTGGGTTCTGTGGGAGTGGGGACTGTGTGCCTACACTGTTGACGTGTGGGTTCTGTGGGAGTGGGGACTGTGTGCACACTGTTGATGGGTGGGGTCTGTGGGAGTGGGGACTGTGTGCCTACACTGTTGACGTGTGGGTTCTGTGGGAGTGGGGACTGTGTGCACACTGTTGACTGGTGGGTTCTGTGGGAGTGGGGACTGTGTGCACACTGTTGACTGGTGGGATTTGTGGGAGTGGGGACAGTGTGCCTACACTGTTGACTGGTGGGTTCTGTGGGAGTGGGGACTGTGTGCCTACACTGTTGATCGGTGGATTCTGTGTGAGTGGGGACAGTGTGCCCACATTGTTGACGGGTGGGTTCTGTGTGAGTGGGGACAGTGTACCCACACTGTTGATGGGTGGGGTCTGTGGGAGTGGGGACTGTGTGCCTACACTGTTGACTGGTGGGTTCTTGGGAGTGGGGATTGTGTGCACACTGTTGATGGGTGGGTTCTGTGCGAGTGGGGACAGTGTACCCACACTGTTGATGGGTGGGGTCTGTGGGAGTGGGGACTGTGTGCCTACACTGTTGACTGGTGGGTTCTGTGGGAGTGGGGACTGTGTGCCTACACTGTTGACGGGTGGGTTCTGTGGGAGTGGGGACAGTGTGCCTACACTGTTGACTGGTGGGTTCTGTGGGAGTGGGGACTGTGTGCCTACACTGTTGACGGGTGGGTTCTGTGGGAGTGGGGACTGTGTGCCTACACTGTTGACGGGTGGGTTCTGTGGGAGTGGGGACTGTGTGCCCACACTGTTGACTGGTGGGTTTTGTGGGAGTGGGGACAGTCTGCCTACACTGTTGACTGGTGTGTTCTGTGGGAGTGGGGACTGTGTGCCTACACTGTTGACGGGTGGGTTCTGTGGGAGTGGGGACTGTGTGCCTACACTGTTGACGGGTGGGTTTTGTGGGAGTGGGGACAGAGTGCCTACACTGTTGACTGGTGGGTTTTGTGGGAGTGGGGACAGTGTGCCTACACTGTTGACTGGTGGGTTCTGTGGGAGTGGGGACTGTGTGCCTACACTGTTGATCGGTGGGTTCTGTGGGAGTGGGGACAGTGTGCCTACACTGTTGACTGGTGGGTTCTGTGGGAGTGGGGACTGTGTGCCTACACTGTTGACTGGTGGGTTCTGTGGGAGTTGGGACTGTGTGCCTACACTGTTGACTGGTGGGTTCTGTGGGAGTGGGGACTGTGTGCCTACACTGTTGACGGGTGGGTTTGTGGGAGTGGGGACAGTGTGCCTACACTGTTGACTGGTGGGTTCTGTGGGAGTGGGGACTGTGTGCCTACACTGTTGACTGGTGGGTTCTGTGGGAGTTGGGACTGTGTGCCTACACTGTTGACTGGTGGGTTCTGTGGGAGTGGGGACTGTGTGCCTACACTGTTGACGGGTGGGTTTGTGGGAGTGGGGACAGTGTACCTACACTGTTGACTGGTGGGTTCTGTGGGAGTGTAGACTGTGTGCCTACACTGTTGACGGGTGGGTTTGTGGGAGTGGGGACAGTGTACCTACACTGTTGACGGGTGGGTTCTGTGGGAGTTGGGACTGTGTGCCTACACTGTTGATGGGTGGGTTCTGTGTGAGTGGGGACAGTGTACCCACACTGTTGACGGGTGGGTTCTGTGGGAGTTGGGACTGTGTGCCTACACTGTTGACGTGTAGGTTCTGTGGGAGTGGGGACTGTGTGCACACTGTTGACTGGTGGGTTTTGTGGGAGTGGGGACTGTGTGCCTACACTGTTGACTGGTGGGTTCTGTGGGAGTGGGGACTGTGTGCCTACACTGTTGATCGGTGGGTTCTGTGGGAGTGGGGACTGTGTGCCTACACTGTTGACGGGTGGGTTCTGTGGGAGAGGGGACAGTGTGCCTACACTGTTGATCGGTGGGTTCTGTGGGAGTGGGGACTGTGTGCCTACACTGTTGACGGGTGGGTTCTGTGGGAGTGGAGATAGTGTGCCCACATTGTTGACGGGTGGGTTCTGTGTGAGTGGGGACAGTGTACCCACACTGTTGATGGGTGGGGTCTGTGGGAGTGGGGACTGTGTGCCTACACTGTTGACTGGTGGGTTCTGTGGGAGTGGGGATTGTGTGCACACTGTTGATGGGTGGGTTCTGTGTGAGTGGGGACAGTGTACCCACACTGTTGATGGGTGGGGTCTGTGGGAGTGGGGACTGTGTGCCTACACTGTTGACTGGTGGGTTCTGTGGGAGTGGGGACAGTGTGCCCACACTGTTGACTGGTGGGTTTTGTGGGAGTGGGGACAGTGTGCCTACACTGTTGACTGGTGTGTTCTGTGGGAGTGGGGACTGTGTGCCTACACTGTTGACGGGTGGGTTCTGTGGGAGTGGGGACAGTGTGCCTACACTGTTGACGGGTGGGTTCTGTGGGAGTGGGGACAGTGTGCTTACACTGTTGACTGGTGGGTTTTGTGGGAGTGGGGACTGTGTGCCTACACTGTTGACGGGTGGGTTCTGTGGGAGTGGGGACTGTGTGCCTACACTGTTGACGGGTGGGTTCTGTGTGAGTGGAGACAGTGTGCCCACACTGTTGATGGGTGGGGTCTGTGGGAGTGGGGACTGTGTGCCTACACTGTTGACGGGTGGGTTCTGTGGGAGTGGGGACTGTGTGCACACTGTTGATGGGTGGGTTCTGTGTGAGTGGGGACAGTGTACCCACACTGTTGATGGGTGGGTTCTGTGGGAGTTGGGACTGTGTGCACACTGTTGATGGGTGGGTTCTGTGTGAGTGGGGACAGTGCACCCACACTGTTGATGGGTGGGGTCTGTGGGAGTGGGGACTTTGTGCCTACACTGTTGACGTGTGGGTTCTCTGGGAGTGGGGACTGTGTGCACACTGTTGACTGGTGGGTTCTGTGGGAGTTGGGACTGTGTGCCTACACTGTTGACTGGTGGGTTCTGTGGGAGTGGGGACTGTGTGCCTACACTGTTGATCGGTGGATTCTGTGTGAGTGGGGACAGTGTGCCCACATTGTTGACGGGTGGGTTCTGTGTGAGTGGGGACAGTGTACCCACACTGTTGATGGGTGGGGTCTGTGGGAGTGGGGACTGTGTGCCTACACTGTTGACTGGTGGGTTCTGTGGGAGTGGGGATTGTGTGCACACTGTTGATGGGTGGGTTCTGTGTGAGTGGGGACAGTGTACCCACACTGTTGATGGGTGGGGTCTGTGGGAGTGGGGACAGTGTGCCCACACTGTGGACAGGTGGGTTCTGTGGGAGTGGGGACTGTGTGCCCACACTGCTGATCGGTGGATTCTGTGTGAGTGGGGACTGTGTGCCCACATTGTTGACGGGTGCGTTCTGTGTGAGTGGAGACAGTGTGCCCACATTGTTGACGGGTGGGTTCTGTGGGAGTGGGGACAGTGTACCCACACTGTTGATGGGTGGGGTCTGTGGGAGTGGGGACTGTGTGCCTACACTGTTGACGGGTGGGTTCTGTGGGAGTGGGGACTGTGTGCACACTGTTGATGGGTGGGTTCTGTGTGAGTGGGGACAGTGTACCCACACTGTTGATGGGTGGGTTCTGTGGGAGTTGGGACTGTGTGCACACTGTTGATGGGTGGGTTCTGTGTGAGTGGGGACAGTGCACCCACACTGTTGATGGGTGGGGTCTGTGGGAGTGGGGACTTTGTGCCTACACTGTTGATGGGTGGGATCTGTGGGAGTGGGGACAGTGTGCCTACACTATTGACTGGTGGGTTCTGTGGGAGTGGGGACTGTGTGCCTACACTGTTGATGGGTGGGTTCTGTGGGAGTGGGGACTGTGTGCCTACACTGTTGATGGGTGTGTTCTGTGGGAGTGGGGACTGTGTGCCTACACTGTTGATGGGTGGGTTCTGTGGGAGTGGGGACTGTGTGCCTACACTATTGACTGGTGGGTTCTGTGGGAGTGGGGACTGTGTGCCTACACTGTTGATGGGTGGGTTCTGTGGGAGTGGGGACTGTGTGCACACTGTTGACTGGTGGGTTCTGTGGGAGTGGGGACTGTGTGCCTACACTGTTGACTGGTGGGTTCTGTGGGAGTGGGGACTGTGTGCCTACACTGTTGACGTGTGGGTTCTGTGGGAGTGGGGACTGTGTGCACACTGTTGATGGGTGGGGTCTGTGGGAGTGGGGACTGTGTGCCTACACTGTTGACGTGTGGGTTCTGTGGGAGTGGGGACTGTGTGCACACTGTTGACTGGTGGGTTCTGTGGGAGTGGGGACTGTGTGCACACTGTTGACTGGTGGGATTTGTGGGAGTGGGGACAGTGTGCCTACACTGTTGACTGGTGGGTTCTGTGGGAGTGGGGACTGTGTGCCTACACTGTTGATCGGTGGATTCTGTGTGAGTGGGGACAGTGTGCCCACATTGTTGACGGGTGGGTTCTGTGTGAGTGGGGACAGTGTACCCACACTGTTGATGGGTGGGGTCTGTGGGAGTGGGGACTGTGTGCCTACACTGTTGACTGGTGGGTTCTTGGGAGTGGGGATTGTGTGCACACTGTTGATGGGTGGGTTCTGTGCGAGTGGGGACAGTGTACCCACACTGTTGATGGGTGGGGTCTGTGGGAGTGGGGACTGTGTGCCTACACTGTTGACTGGTGGGTTCTGTGGGAGTGGGGACTGTGTGCCTACACTGTTGACGGGTGGGTTCTGTGGGAGTGGGGACAGTGTGCCTACACTGTTGACTGGTGGGTTCTGTGGGAGTGGGGACTGTGTGCCTACACTGTTGACGGGTGGGTTCTGTGGGAGTGGGGACTGTGTGCCTACACTGTTGACGGGTGGGTTCTGTGGGAGTGGGGACTGTGTGCCCACACTGTTGACTGGTGGGTTTTGTGGGAGTGGGGACAGTCTGCCTACACTGTTGACTGGTGTGTTCTGTGGGAGTGGGGACTGTGTGCCTACACTGTTGACGGGTGGGTTCTGTGGGAGTGGGGACTGTGTGCCTACACTGTTGACGGGTGGGTTTTGTGGGAGTGGGGACAGAGTGCCTACACTGTTGACTGGTGGGTTTTGTGGGAGTGGGGACAGTGTGCCTACACTGTTGACTGGTGGGTTCTGTGGGAGTGGGGACTGTGTGCCTACACTGTTGATCGGTGGGTTCTGTGGGAGTGGGGACAGTGTGCCTACACTGTTGACTGGTGGGTTCTGTGGGAGTGGGGACTGTGTGCCTACACTGTTGACTGGTGGGTTCTGTGGGAGTTGGGACTGTGTGCCTACACTGTTGACTGGTGGGTTCTGTGGGAGTGGGGACTGTGTGCCTACACTGTTGACGGGTGGGTTTGTGGGAGTGGGGACAGTGTGCCTACACTGTTGACTGGTGGGTTCTGTGGGAGTGGGGACTGTGTGCCTACACTGTTGACTGGTGGGTTCTGTGGGAGTTGGGACTGTGTGCCTACACTGTTGACTGGTGGGTTCTGTGGGAGTGGGGACTGTGTGCCTACACTGTTGACGGGTGGGTTTGTGGGAGTGGGGACAGTGTACCTACACTGTTGACTGGTGGGTTCTGTGGGAGTGTAGACTGTGTGCCTACACTGTTGACGGGTGGGTTTGTGGGAGTGGGGACAGTGTACCTACACTGTTGACGGGTGGGTTCTGTGGGAGTTGGGACTGTGTGCCTACACTGTTGATGGGTGGGTTCTGTGTGAGTGGGGACAGTGTACCCACACTGTTGACGGGTGGGTTCTGTGGGAGTTGGGACTGTGTGCCTACACTGTTGACGTGTAGGTTCTGTGGGAGTGGGGACTGTGTGCACACTGTTGACTGGTGGGTTTTGTGGGAGTGGGGACTGTGTGCCTACACTGTTGACTGGTGGGTTCTGTGGGAGTGGGGACTGTGTGCCTACACTGTTGATCGGTGGGTTCTGTGGGAGTGGGGACTGTGTGCCTACACTGTTGACGGGTGGGTTCTGTGGGAGAGGGGACAGTGTGCCTACACTGTTGATCGGTGGGTTCTGTGGGAGTGGGGACTGTGTGCCTACACTGTTGACGGGTGGGTTCTGTGGGAGTGGAGATAGTGTGCCCACATTGTTGACGGGTGGGTTCTGTGTGAGTGGGGACAGTGTACCCACACTGTTGATGGGTGGGGTCTGTGGGAGTGGGGACTGTGTGCCTACACTGTTGACTGGTGGGTTCTGTGGGAGTGGGGATTGTGTGCACACTGTTGATGGGTGGGTTCTGTGTGAGTGGGGACAGTGTACCCACACTGTTGATGGGTGGGGTCTGTGGGAGTGGGGACTGTGTGCCTACACTGTTGACTGGTGGGTTCTGTGGGAGTGGGGACAGTGTGCCCACACTGTTGACTGGTGGGTTTTGTGGGAGTGGGGACAGTGTGCCTACACTGTTGACTGGTGTGTTCTGTGGGAGTGGGGACTGTGTGCCTACACTGTTGACGGGTGGGTTCTGTGGGAGTGGGGACAGTGTGCCTACACTGTTGACGGGTGGGTTCTGTGGGAGTGGGGACAGTGTGCTTACACTGTTGACTGGTGGGTTTTGTGGGAGTGGGGACTGTGTGCCTACACTGTTGACGGGTGGGTTCTGTGGGAGTGGGGACTGTGTGCCTACACTGTTGACGGGTGGGTTCTGTGTGAGTGGAGACAGTGTGCCCACACTGTTGATGGGTGGGGTCTGTGGGAGTGGGGACTGTGTGCCTACACTGTTGACGGGTGGGTTCTGTGGGAGTGGGGACTGTGTGCACACTGTTGATGGGTGGGTTCTGTGTGAGTGGGGACAGTGTACCCACACTGTTGATGGGTGGGTTCTGTGGGAGTTGGGACTGTGTGCACACTGTTGATGGGTGGGTTCTGTGTGAGTGGGGACAGTGCACCCACACTGTTGATGGGTGGGGTCTGTGGGAGTGGGGACTTTGTGCCTACACTGTTGACGTGTGGGTTCTCTGGGAGTGGGGACTGTGTGCACACTGTTGACTGGTGGGTTCTGTGGGAGTTGGGACTGTGTGCCTACACTGTTGACTGGTGGGTTCTGTGGGAGTGGGGACTGTGTGCCTACACTGTTGATCGGTGGATTCTGTGTGAGTGGGGACAGTGTGCCCACATTGTTGACGGGTGGGTTCTGTGTGAGTGGGGACAGTGTACCCACACTGTTGATGGGTGGGGTCTGTGGGAGTGGGGACTGTGTGCCTACACTGTTGACTGGTGGGTTCTGTGGGAGTGGGGATTGTGTGCACACTGTTGATGGGTGGGTTCTGTGTGAGTGGGGACAGTGTACCCACACTGTTGATGGGTGGGGTCTGTGGGAGTGGGGACTGTGTGCCTACACTGTTGACTGGTGGGTTCTGTGGGAGTGGGGACTGTGTGCCTACACTGTTGACGGGTGGGTTCTGTGGGAGTGGGGACAGTGTGCCTACACTGTTGACTGGTGGGTTCTGTGGTAGTGGGGACTGTGTGCCTACACTGTTGACGGGTGGGTTCTGTGGGAGTGGGGACTGTGTGCCTACACTGTTGACGGGTGGGTTCTGTGGGAGTGGGGACTGTGTGCCCACACTGTTGACTGGTGGGTTTTGTGGGAGTGGGGACAGTGTGCCTACACTGTTGACTGGTGTGTTCTGTGGGAGTGGGGACTGTGTGCCTACACTGTTGACGGGTGGGTTCTGTGGGAGTGGGGACTGTGTGCCTACACTGTTGACGGGTGGGTTTTGTGGGAGTGGGGACAGAGTGCCTACACTGTTGACTGGTGGGTTTTGTGGGAGTGGGGACAGTGTGCCTACACAGTTGACTGGTGGGTTCTGTGGGAGTGGGGACTGTGTGCCTACACTGTTGATCGGTGGGTTCTGTGGGAGTGGGGACAGTGTGCCTACACTGTTGACGGGTGGGTTCTGTGGGAGTGGGGACAGTGTGCCTACACTGTTGACTGGTGGGTTCTGTGGGAGTGCGGACTGTGTGCCTACACTGTTGACTGGTGGGTTCTGTGGGAGTTGGGACTGTGTGCCTACACTGTTGACTGGTGGGTTCTGTGGGAGTGGGGACTGTGTGCCTACACTGTTGACGGGTGGGTTCTGTGGGAGTGGGGACTGTGTGCCCACACTGTTGACTGGTGGGTTTTGTGGGAGTGGGGACAGTGTGCCTACACTGTTGACTGGTGTGTTCTGTGGGAGTGGGGACTGTGTGCCTACACTGTTGACGGGTGGGTTCTGTGGGAGTGGGGACTGTGTGCCTACACTGTTGACGGGTGGGTTTTGTGGGAGTGGGGACAGAGTGCCTACACTGTTGACTGGTGGGTTTTGTGGGAGTGGGGACAGTGTGCCTACACAGTTGACTGGTGGGTTCTGTGGGAGTGGGGACTGTGTGCCTACACTGTTGATCGGTGGGTTCTGTGGGAGTGGGGACAGTGTGCCTACACTGTTGATGGGTGGGTTCTGTGGGAGTGGGGACAGTGTGCCTACACTGTTGACTGGTGGGTTCTGTGGGAGTGCGGACTGTGTGCCCACACTGTTGACTGGTGGGTTCTGTGGGAGTTGGGACTGTGTGCCTACACTGTTGACTGGTGGGTTCTGTGGGAGTGGGGACTGTGTGCCTACACTGTTGACGGGTGGGTTTGTGGGAGTGGGGACAGTGTGCCTACACTGTTGATGGGTGGGTTCTGTGTGAGTGGGGACAGTGTACCCACACTGTTGACGGGTGGGTTCTGTGGGAGTTGGGACTGTGTGCCTACACTGTTGACGTGTGGGTTCTGTGGGAGTGGGGACTGTGTGCACACTGTTGACTGGTGGGTTTTGTGGGAGTGGGGACTGTGTGCCTACACTGTTGACTGGTGGGTTCTGTGGGAGTGGGGACTGTGTGCCTACACTGTTGATCGGTGGGTTCTGTGGGAGTGGGGACTGTGTGCCTACACTGTTGACGGGTGGGTTCTGTGGGAGTGGGGACAGTGTGCCTACACTGTTGATCGGTGGGTTCTGTGGGAGTGGGGACTGTGTGCCTACACTGTTGACGGGTGGGTTCTGTGGGAGTGGAGACAGTGTGCCCACATTGTTGACGGGTGGGTTCTGTGTGAGTGGGGACAGTGTACCCACACTGTTGATGGGTGGGGTCTGTGGGAGTGGGGACTGTGTGCCTACACTGTTGACTGGTGGGTTCTGTGGGAGTGGGGATTGTGTGCACACTGTTGATGGGTGGGTTCTGTGTGAGTGGGGACAGTGTACCCACACTGTTGATGGGTGGGGTCTGTGGGAGTGGGGACTGTGTGCCTACACTGTTGACTGGTGGGTTCTGTGGGAGTGGGGACAGTGTGCCCACACTGTTGACTGGTGGGTTTTGTGGGAGTGGGGACAGTGTGCCTACACTGTTGACTGGTGTGTTCTGTGGGAGTGGGGACTGTGTGGCTACACTGTTGACTGGTGGGTTCTGTGGGAGTGGGGACAGTGTGCCTACACTGTTGACGGGTGGGTTCTGTGGGAGTGGGGACAGTGTGCTTACACTGTTGACTGGTGGGTTTTGTGGGAGTAGGGACTGTGTGCCTACACTGTTGACGGGTGGGTTCTGTGGGAGTGGGGACTGTGTGCCTACACTGTTGACGGGTGGGTTTTGTGGGAGTGGGGACTGTGTGCCTACACTGTTGACGGGTGGGGTCTGTGGGAGTGGGGACTGTGTACCCACACTGTTGACTGGTGGGTTCTGTGGGAGTGGGGACAGTGTGCCTACACTGTTGACTGGTGGGTTTTGTGGGAGTGGGGACTGTGTGCCTACACTGTTGACTGGTGGGTTTTGTGGGAGTGGGGACAGTGTGCCTACACTGTTGACTGGTGGGTTCTGTGGGAGTGGGGACTGTGTGCCTACACTGTTGATCGGTGGGTTCTGTGGGAGTGGGGACAGTGTGCCTACACTGTTGATGGGTGGGTTCTGTGGGAGTGGGGACAGTGTGCCTACACTGTTGACGGGTGGGTTCTGTGGGAGTGGGGACAGTGTGCCTACACTGTTGACGGGTGGGTTCTGTGGGAGTGGGGACAGTGTGCCTACACTGTTGACGGGTGGGTTCTGTGGGAGTGGGGACAGTGTGCCTACACTGTTGACTGGTGGGTTCTGTGGGAGTGGGGACTGTGTGCCTACACTGTTGACGGGTGGGTTTGTGGGAGTGGGGACAGTGTGCCTACACTGTTGACTGATGGGTTCTGTGGGAGTGGGGACTGTGTGCCTACACTGTTGACTGGTGGGTTTTGTGGGAGTGGGGACAGTGTGCCTACACTGTTGACTGATGGGTTTTGTGGGAGTGGGGACTGTGTGCCTACACTGTTGATTGGTGGGTTCTGTGGGAGTGGGGACAGTGTGCCTACACTGTTGACGGGTGGGTTCTGTGTGAGTGGGGACTGTGTGCCTACACTGTTGATGGGTGGGTTCTGTGGGAGTGGGGACAGTGTGCCTACACTGTTGACGGGTGGGTTCTGTGTGAGTGGGGACTGTGTGCCTACACTGTTGATGGGTGGGTTCTGTGGGAGTGGGGACTGTGTGCCTACACTGTTTATTGGTGGGTTCTGTGGGAGTGGGGACAGTGTGCCTACACTGTTGACGGGTGGGTTCTGTGTGAGTGGGGACTGTGTGCCTACACTGTTGATGGGTGGGTTCTGTGGGAGTGGGGACAGTGTGCCTACACTGTTGACTGATGGGTTTTGTGGGAGTGGGGACTGTGTGCCTACACTGTTGATTGGTGGGTTCTGTGGGAGTGGGGACAGTGTGCCTACACTGTTGACGGGTGGTTTCTGTGGGAGTGGGGACAGTGTGCCTACACTGTTGACGGGTGGGTTCTGTGGGAATGGGGACAGTGTGCCGACACTGTTGACGTGTGGGTTTTGTGGGAGAGGGTCAGTGTGCCTACACTGTTGATGGGTGGGATTTGGGGGAGTGGGGAATGTATCAGAGTGCCTGTACTGTTGTTCGGTGGGTTCTGTGGGAGTGGGGCGTGGGTCCGAGTCCCTACACTGTAGATGGGTGTGTTCTGTGGGAGAGGGTCAGAGTTCCTCTTCTGTTGATGTCTGGGTTCTGGTGTGAGTGGGGATAGATTGCCTACAATGTTGATGGGTGGGTTTTGTGAGCATGGTTCAGAGTGCCTACACTGTTAATGGGTAGATTTTCTGGGAGTGGCAGGACATTCTTCTGTGGAGTTTCCGACAGCTGGTGTCACGACCTGCATTTCTCATAATCTTGTTTTGAGCATGGACTTTACATTTCATCCTCTTATACTTGCTCTTGTCTTGAAGCCCTGTGCCTGTCCAGTATAATTACGGTTTGCTGAGTCAGTTTGGGGGGAAAATATTGTTTACACTGGCATGCATAAGTTTGGGCACCTCTGGTCAAAATTTCTGTTACTCTGGATAGTTAAGAGAGTAGAAGATGGATTGATTCCAAATGTCATAAAGTTAAAGATGAAACATTCTTTTCAACATTTCAAGCAAGATTAGTGTATTAAATTTGTTTTGTACAATTTTAGAGTGAAAAAATGGAAAGAGGGACCATGCTAAAGTTTGGGCACTCAGTAACTTTTACTCAGTTCTCAGACCTTAATTAGCTTGTTAGGGATATAGCTTGTTGACAGTCATTATTAGGAAAGGCTAGGTGATGCAAATGTCAAAGCTTTATACCCTGAATAAAGTATATACCCTGATTTCTGAAACCTTGTCTCAACAATCAGCATCCATGGGCTCCTCTAAGCAGCTGCCTAGCACTCTGAAAATTATAATAAATGTTTCCCTCAAAGCAGAAGGGTCTAAGAAGATAGGAAAGCATTTCCAGGTTGCCATTTCCTCAGTTTGTATTGTAATTAAGAAATGGCAGTTAACAGGAATGGTGGAGGTCAAGCTGAAGTCTGGAAGACCAAGAAAACTTTCCGAGAGAACTGCTCATATGTTTGCTAGAAAGGCAAATCAAAGCCTCCGTTTGGCAGCAATAGACCTTGAGGAAGATTTAGCAGACTCTGGAGTGGTGGTGCACTGTTCTACTGTACAGCAACACCTGCACAAATATGACTTTCATGGAAGAATCATCAGAAGAAAACATTTTCTGCGTCTTCACCACAAAATTCAGTGTCAGAAGTTTTCAAAGGAACATCTAAACAAGCCTGATGCATTTTGGAAACAAGTCCTGTGATCTGATGAAGATAAAATAGAACTTTTGGTCGCAATGGTATGTTTGGAGGAAAAAGGGTGCAAAATTTCATGAAAAGAACACTTCTCCAACTGTTAAGCATGGGGGTGGATCGATCATGCTTTGGGCTTGTGTTGCAGCCAGTGGCACGGAGAATATTTCACTGGTATAGGGAAGATGAATTCAATTAATTACCAACAAATTCTTGAAGAAAACATCACACCATCTGTAAAAAAGCTGAAGATGAAAAGAGGATGGCTTCTACAACAGGATAATAATCCTAAACACACCTCAAAATCCACAATGGACTACTTCAAGAGGCACAAACTGAAGGTTTTGCCATGGCCCTCACAGTCCCCCAACCTAAACATCATCAAAAATCTGTGGATAGACCTCAAAAGAGCAGTGTATGCAAGACGGCCCAAGAATCTCACAGAACTAGAAGCCTTTTGCAAGGAAGAATGGGTGAAAATCCCCCAAACAAGAATTGAAACACTCTTAGCTGGCTACAGAAAGCGTTTCCAAGCTATGATACTTGCCAAAGGGGGTGTTACTAAGTACTGATCATGCAGGGTGCTCAAACTTTTGCTTTGGGCCCTTTTCCTTTTTGTTATTTTGAAACTGTAAAAGATTGATATAAAAAAGTAATCTTGCTTAAAATATTAAAGAAATGTGTCATCTTTAACTTTATGTCTTTTGGAAATCAGGTCATCTTTTACTCGCTTATCTATTCATAGTAACAGAAATTTTGACTAGGACTGCCCAAACTTTTGCATGCCACTGTAGCTTCCATTTGTACCACAGTTGTAGGTGGAACAGGCTGACATGTGATTTCTTTGGGTCTGCTTTAAGTTGATCATTAGCTAATTCAGCTATACAGCCAGCTAATGCAGTGTGCACAATATAGGTGATATCACCCACTTGCGAACCAACAGCAAATCTGCATTTGTTCGGATGGATAATTTTTTTTACTGTGTAACTGTGATCTTTAGCAGAGCCATCACACTCAGTCAGTGGCTTTGTTTTCCTCTGCATTCTATGTTTCAAAACTGATATGAAAGTAGGATCCAACCACAAACAAGAGAACATCTTCAGATGCTGGAAATCCAAACAACACACACAAAATGCTGGAGGAGCTCAGCAGGCCAGGCAGCATCTATGGAAAAAAGTACAGTCAATGTTTCAAGTAGAGACCCTTCTGCAGGACTGAAGAAAACAAGTTGAGTAGATTTAAAAGGTGGGGGGGGGGGAGGGGAGGGAGATACACAAGGTGACAGGGGAATCCTGAAGGGGGAGGGATGAATAAAGAGCTGGGAAGCTGATTGGTGAAAGAGATACAGGGCTGGAGAAGGGGGAGTCCGATAGGAGAGAGTAGAAGGCCATGGGAGAAAGAAAAGGGGGAAGGGAGATGATGGACAGGCAGGGAGATAAAGTGAGAGAGGGAAAAGGGGTGAGGATTGGTGAAGGAGGAGAGGTGGGGGATATTACCAGAAGGTATTGGGAAAGATGTTGTTTCTGAACCTTTGAATAAGGTGATATTGAAGTCTGGATTGGTTTCAAGAACCAAGTCTGCTGAGACAATGCATGTTGATTTGTTTAACTATATTTAAAGTTAAACAACCTCAAGCTTGGAGAGACAGGGCTCAAAGTGTTGTTTTCATTTGGAGAGGCCATCTGTAGGGGTTATCATGGAAACCTGTGGAACTAAAGGTTGTAGAGTTGGACCCAATAACTTGTTCTGAACTTTTTACAAGGAAAACATTGGTGATGAGTTGGTACCTGTGCAAGGTAAAGTTCAGGCAGTCTGTGAAGGACCTATATGAGCTCATAAGCAAGCTGGTCACTTGATGGTTAATTGTTCTATGGTGAAGTGGAAAAGGGAAAATGATTGACCAAACGCCATTTTGAATATCACAGGATTTGGTTTTGAAGGAATTTAATTTTTTATAATAAAGCATGTGAAAGATAGAGACAAATACATGATAGATTATTTGTCTGGATGTTAAGTTTAAGAATGAAATAGAAACTAGTATTTGTATAGGCTTCTGTAGTGTGCTACATGTTGATCACATATGTATTGCTTTGTACTCTGTAATCTACAGTTAAAATTTTTGCTCCTTGATCAAAATTTTACTTTCTTGGGGGGAGGTCTTATATACCCCTAGGGTTCATTTTTTCGATGGACTGTCACTTTAAAACACCGGGAGAATGAGACTGACTTTTGCACACTGTTTGAGCTGCTCCATAGAGAGCGAGAGAGAGAGAGAGGTGTAATTATTTGATGGACAATCGATGTTATGGTTTCTCTGCAGCTTGTTTTGAATATACAAGGACACACAGACAAAGACAGTTAGAGTCAAGATGGATTCGGTCAATGGAAAACACCAGTGAGACGGTCGCTGGTTTAAACTTTCAGTAGTCCAAAAGGGATGAGTTAAGATCGATCCAGAGTATTGATAAATTACTCTCACAAGTGCTGCAACTAGAAGAAGTTTGCAGAGACAGACGGAGAGGAGAGGAGAGGGGAGGAAGGTTTGAAACAGAAGAAACCTAGTGACAAAGAGATCACTGTTTGGACTCTCTCTGCAAGTTGCCCGTGAGAGTGAGGTTGATTCCATTCAAATACGAAAGTTTGATTGTCACTTAGTTAATCCACAGGAGTGGGTTCTCTGGTGAGGGGAAACCTTTGTGAATACCACATTTGTGTTTACCCTTTGTCTGGGTGTGGTAGTTCACTGAAGAAAGGCACCCCTGTGGCAAATCACTGTTGGAGTTATTTCGTATGTTGTGGAACTGGATAAGTGGCTATCACGTTGTGTTTGATTGGGGTAACATTGTGGAATCTACCGGTGTGTCGACCCTTGCCTGGGTGGTGGTTCCCTTGAAGATGGTCCCCTTTGTGATAAGCTACTGTTGGTGATAATCTATACATGGATTCTGTTTGAGTATCCTGTGGCCACCACTTAGAGATGTCCCGTAGCTGAATTCGGGTGTGGTACCACTTCTGTTGAAACGATATTCATTGAAGATCACTGTCAGTGATTCTTCATATGTGGAGTGAAACAACTTCAGAGATAAAACATTCTGCTATTGTTATTTTGTGCTGCTGTCATGGAATCTGTGGAAAATTGACGTAATTGCCTTCTCACAACATTCGCCTTTGGATTACAAACATCTCGCATTAATTAACCTGTGCATCTGAACTGAACTTTTCTTACGTACCATTGTAAGACTGTATCACTTACCACCTAAGCTTGAAGAAGTTTGGGGATTTATACATTTACACCTATATATACATAACACAGTTAACTCTTGATTTACCTGGTTTAGGTTACTATATGATGTAGTTACTAATAAAATAGTGTTTTATTAACAGCAAAACCAGACTCCAGGTGTGTTCTATTGCTGCTAATACTTTTACACGGTTGCGTGTAAAAGTAACTTATGTGAGAATGCTGTTCTTGGACTACAGTTCTGACCCTCAACACAGGAGCCCCTCAGGACTGTGTCCTAAGCCCCCTCCTTTACTCTCTGTATACCCATGACTGTGTCACCACCCACAGTTCCAATCTTCTGATTAAATTTGCTGGTGACACTACAATGATTGGTCTAATCTCAAATAATAACAAGGCAGCCTATAGAGAAGAAGTCATCCCTCTGACACAGTGGTGTCAAGAAACTCTCTCCCTCAATGTTGCAAATACAAAGGAGCTGGTTGTGGATGACAGGAGGAATGGAGAGACTATCCCCTATAGACACCAATGGATCTGTGGTTGAGAGGTGGACAGCTTTAAGTTTGTCAGCATAAACATCACCAAGGATCTCATGTGATCTATACATACCGGCTGTGTGGTGAAAAAGGAACAACAATGCCTCTTTCACCTCAGACAGTTGAGGAAGATTGGTATGGGCCCCCAAATTCTAAGAACTTTTTGCAGGAGCACAATTGTGAGCATCCTGACTGACTGGCTGCAAATGGACAAGGGAGTTGTGTGGAAAGCAGAAAGTGGGGAGTGGGGTAAGATGTGATTGGCTGTGTGATCCCATTGGAGATGGCAGAAGCTACAGAGAATTATGTGCAGGATGTGGAGGCTCGTGGAGTGATAGGTGGTTACTACCTATCCCTGGTAGTGTGGTAGGAGGTTGGGGTAAGAGCAGACGTGCATGAAATGAAAGAGATGTGGTTGAGGACAGCTTTGATGGTGGATGAAGGGAAGCCCCTTTTCTTTAAAAAGGGAGAACATCTTCTTCATTCTGGAATGAAAAACCTCATCTAGAGAGCAGACGAGGTGGACTGCCCCTTTCCCAGAGCAGAACCCTAATGTTTATTTTATCCATTACCTTAATGTTCAGAAGTACTCAAATGCATTAAGGATAATGAAAGAGTTGAAGAAAATTGACAGATTATGGAAGAAACTGTGATGGCAAAATCAGACAAATGCCATTGAGAGGAATTAGCAAGTAATTCATGATCTGGTTCTTTTAATCATGGGGTAACTTAATTAAATCAATTGAATCTATCTCCCAGTAACAATCACATCGACAATGATGAAATGCTTTGAGAGGGTGGTCATGACTAGACTGAACTCCTGCCTCAGCAAGGACCTGGACCCATTGCAATTTGCCTATCACCACAATTGATCAATGGCAGGCACAATCTCAATGGCTCTTCACATGACTTTAGACCACCTGGACAATATAAACACCTATGTCAGGATCCTGTTTGTCGACTATAGGTCAACATTTAACACCATCATTCCCACAATCCTGATTGAGAAGTTACAGAATCTGGGCCTCTGTACCTCCCTCTGCAATTGGATCCTCAGCTTCCTAACCGGAAGACCACAATCTGTGCAGATTGGTGATAACATCTCCCCCTCACTGACAATAAACATTGGTACACCTCAGGGATGTGTGCTTAGCCCACTGCTCTACTCTGTCTATATCCATGACTGTGTGGCTGGGCATTTCTCAAATACCATCTAAATACTTGCGAACGACACAACCATTGTTTGTAGAATCTCAGGTGGTGATGAGAGAGCGTGCAGGAGCGAGATATGCCAACTAGTGGAGTGGTGCCGCAGCAACAACTTGCACTCTACGTCAGTAAGTTGAAAGAGCTGATTGTGGACTTAAGGAAGGGTGAGATGAAGGAACAAACACCAATCATCATAGAGGGATCAGAAGTACAGAGTAAGCAGTTTCAAGTTCTTGGGTGTCAAGATCTCTGAGGACCTCACTTGGTTCCAACATATCAATGCATAGAAATTTAGAACATAGAAATATAGAAAACCTACAGCACAATACAGGCCCTTTGACCCACAAAGCTGTGCCAATCATGTCCCTACCTTAGAAATTACCTAGGGTTACCCATAACCCTCTATTTTTCTCAGCTCATGTACCTGTTCAGGTGTCTCTGAAAAGACCCTATCGTATCCGCCTCCACCACAGTCGCCAGCAACCCTTTCCATACACTCACCACTCTCTGCCTCCACACTGTCAAGAATCTTACCATTAATACTATATTCTGCCATCATATTTGACCTACCAAAATAAACCACCTCACACTTATTTGGGTTGAACTCCATCTGCCACTTCTCAGCCCAGTTTTGCATCTTATCAATGTCCCACTGTAACCTCTGACAGCCCTCCACACGATCAACAACACCTCTAACCTTTGCTTCATTGGCAAATTTACTAACCCATCCCTCCACTTCTTCATCTAGGTCATTTATAAAAATCACGCAGAGCAGGGGTCCCAGAACAGATCCCTGAGGCACCACCTCCATTCAGAATATGACCCATCTACAATCACTGTTTGCCCTCTGTGTGCAAGCCAGTTTTGGATCCACAAACAAGGTCCCCTTCAATGTGTTTAGTTATATCTTCAAAAAATTAAAATCAGGCTAGTAAGGCACGACATACCTTTGACAAAGACATGCTGAATATTCCTAATCATGTTGTGCCTCTCCAAATGTTTATAAATCCTGCCTCTCAGGATCTTCTCCATCAACTTACCAACCACTGAAATAAGACTCACTGGTCTATAATTTCCTGAGCTATCTCTAATTCCTTTCTTGAATAATGGAACAACATCTGCAACCCTTCAGTCCTCCAGAACCTTTCCCATTCCCATTGATGATGCAAAGATTATCACCAGAGGCTCAGCAATCTCTTCCCTCACTTCCTACGGCAGCTTGGGGTACATCTCATCCGGTCCTGGTGACTTATCCAACTTGATGCTTTCCTAAAGATCCAGCACATCCTCTTTCTTAATATCTACATGCTCGAGCTATTCAGTCTGCTGTAAGTCAACAGTACAATCACCAAGATCCTTTTCCATAGTGAATACTGAAGCAAAGTACTTATTAATTGGTACTCTGCTATCTCCTCTGGTTCCATACACACTTTTCCACTGTCACGCTTGATTGGTCCTATTCTCTCATGTCTTATCCGCTTGCTGTTCACATACTTGTTGAATGCCTTGGGGGTTTCCTTAATCCTGTTAAACCAAGGAGTTCTCATGCCCCCTTCTGGCTCTCCTAATTTCTTTCTTAAGCTCCTTCCTGCTAGCCTTATAAGCTTCTAGATCTCTATCATTACTTAGTTTTTTGAACCATACGTAAGCTTTTCTTTTCTTATAACCATATAACAATTACAGCACGGAAACAGGCCATCTCGACCCTTCTAGTCCATGCCCAATGCTTACTCTCACCTAATCCCACTGACCCACACTCAGCCCATAACCCTCCATTCCTTTCAGACAGATAGACAGACAGACATACTTTATTGATCCGGAGGGAAACAGGGTTTTGTTACAGCCGCACTAACCAAGAATAGTGAAGAAATATAGCAATATAAAACAATAAATAATTAAATAATAATAAGTTAATCATGCCAAGTGGAAAAATAAGTCCAGGACCAGCTCAGGGTGTCTGACACTCCGAGGGAGGAGTTGTAAAGTTTGATGGCTGCAGGTAGGAATGATTTCCTATGATGCTCAGTGTTACATCTCGATGGAATGAGTCTCTGGCTGAATGTACTCCTGTGCCTAACCAGTACATTATGCAGTACACTGGCCACCACAGACTCGTAGAACATCCTCAGCATCGTCCAGCAGTACATTTTCCTGAGAACATCTGTTCCCAATTTATGCTTCCAAGTTCCTGCCTGATAGCTTCATATTTCCCCTTACTCCAATTAAACGCTCTCCTAACTTGTCTGTTCCTATCCCTCTCCAATGCTATAATAAAGGAGATAGAATTGTGATCACTGTCTCCAAAGTGCTCTCCCACTGAGAGATCTGCAGTTATAAAGAAGGAAAGACAGCAACTCTACTTCATTAGGAGTTGAAGAGATTTGGTATGTCAACAAATATACTCAAAATACACTCATTACAACTTGGACAGCATCCTCTTTTCAGCCACCACCGTCAGAGAGTCCAGTTCCACCCCCACAACATCACTGGCCTTATGAATAAGTTTATTGATTCTGTTGGTGTTTGCTACCCTCAGCCTGCTACCCCAGCACACAACAGCAAACATGATAGCACTGGCCACCACAGACTCGTAGAACATCCTCAGCATCGTCCGGCAGATGTTAAAGGACCTCAGTCTCCTCAGGAAATTGAGACAGCTCTGACCCTTCTTGTAAACAGCCTCAGTGTTCTTTGACCAGTCCAGTTTATTGTCAATTCATATCCCCAGGTATTCCTGTCCATATACCTATCCAATTTTGCTTTAAATGACAATACCGAACCTGCCTCTACCACTTCTACTGGAAGCTCATTCCACACAGCTACCACTCTCTGAGTAAAGAAATACCCGCTCATGTTACCCTTAAACTTTTGCCCCCTAAGTCTCAACTTATGTCCTCTTGTTTGAATCTCCCCTACTCTCAATGGCAAAAGCCTATCCATGTCAACTCTATCTATCCCCCTCATAATTTTAAATACCTCTATCTATCCCCCTCATAATTTTAAATACCTCTATCAAGTCCCCCCTCAACCTTCTATACTCCAAAGAATAAAGACCTAACTTGTTCAATCTTTCCCTCTAACTTAGGTGCTGAAACCCAGATAACATTCTAGTAAATCTTCTCTGTACTCTCTCTGTTTTGTTGACATCTTTCCTATAATTCAGTGATCAGAACTGTACACAATACTCCAAATTCGGCCTTACCAATGCCTTGTACAATTTTAACATTACATCCCAACTCCTATACTCAATGCTCTGATTTATAAAGGCCAACATACCAAAAGCTTTCTTCATCACCTTATCCACATGAGATTCCACCTTCAGAGAACAATGCACCATTATTCCTAGAGCACTCTGTTCTTCTTGACTAGACTTACAACAGCCTTTGTACCCCACAGTTCCTGTACCCCACCATTGTTGCCCTGTCTCATTGGAATGTACCTATGCAGAACTCCACGCAAATATCCCTTGAACATTTGCCACATTTCTTCCGTACATTTTCCTGAGAACATCTGTTCCCAATTTATGCTTCCAAGTTCCTGCCTGATAGCTTCATATTTCCCCTTACTCCAATTAAACGCTCTCCTAACTTGTCTGTTCCTATTCCTCTCCAATGCTACAGTAAAGGAGATAGAATTGTGATCACTGTCTCCAAAGTGCTCTCCCACTGAGAGATCTGCAGTTATAAAGAAGGAAAGACAACAACTCTACTTCATTAGGAGTTGAAGAGATTTGGTATGTCAACAAATACACTCAAAAACTTCTATAGATGTACCATGGAGAGCATTCTGACAGGCTACATTACTGTGTGGTATGGGGGGAGGGTCTACTGCACAGGACCGAAAGGAGATGCAGAGAGTCATAAACTTAGCCGGCTCCATTTGGGTACTGGCCTACAAAGTACCCAGGTCATCTTCAAGGAGTGATGTCTCAGAAAGGCAGCATCCATTATTAAGGACCTCCAGCACCCAGGACATGCCCTGTTCTCACTGTTACCATCAGGTAGGAGATACAGAAGCCTGAAGGCGCACACTCAGCAATTCAGGAACAGCTGCTTCCCCTCTGCAATCCGATTCCTAAATGGACATTGAACTCATATTTTTTGCACAATTTTTAATCTATTCAATATACATAAACTGTAATTGATATACTTATTATTCTTTCTTCTATATTATGTATTGCATTTAACTGCTGTTGCTAAGATGACAAATTTCACGACACATGCCAATGATAATAAACCTGATTCTGATTCTGAATCAAGAAATATCGCATTAAAAACCATTGTTTGAAACCTCCCCAAAAAAGCTGAAGATGCTGGAAACTTGAAATAAAAACAGAAAATGCTGAAGATACCACAACAGAACAGTGGTTGCTGTTTCACATTGATCACTGAAACAAGGGAAAACAACTTTATTTAAATGTGTAGAGGAAGGGAGAGTGGAGGAAAAGAGGAAATGTCGGTAATGGGCTGGAGAAAAATGCTTGCTCAGATTACTCAAGTGCATTTCATGCTGTCTCAAAGAGGGCGAGGAAGACTTATTAATTACAGCTGATCTGCCTAGACTAAGAGTTCAATAGAAGGAAATGAAACAATGCTAGAAATGTGAGATGCGGAATGGAGAATTAGCTGGAAACTTGAAATACAAGAGAATACTGGCAACAGTCAGCAGATGTGTGGAGCGGAAAACAGAGATCATCTTACTGTTAACCATTGGACCACCCACGTCAGCCCTGAAACATTGACATTTCTCTTCCCACCACAGAGGCTGCTCAACCTTTAGAGTTCCTCCAAGAATTGTTTGTTGCAACTTCTTCACACAGAGGTGGTGAGCTGTCAGAGGAGGTGGTTGCGACAGCTACAATAACAACACTTGACAGATATTTGTATAACATGTGGATAAGAGGTGATGAGAGGGATGTAGGCTAACCACAATGGGATAAACTGAGATGGGAATCCTTGTCAGCATAGACCAGTTTCCATGCACTATGGCTGTATATCAGAATTTTTCCAATTTTAACAACAAACAGGAAAATCTGGTTTTTACAATCCATTGAAATAATTTATGCCTGCAACAAACTAAGAGAGGTGTTGTTCTTTGATCTTACATTGGTGGACAAGTTTTATAATTTGCTTTGACAGATATATATATCTTTCAATGATTTTTCTTTCAGTTCTAATATGCAGCAGTGTCGAGCAGTAAATAGAACAAAACGTATGCTAGTATATCAGATGTTAGCAATATTAATGAGTACTCAGTGAAATTACGATAATTACTGTTGCCTGTATAATCTTCTTGAGAACACTCTGTCTGTGGCCAGTCATGCATTGCTGTTTGGTGTCACATCAGACTTCGTACCTTTGGTGATTCTGTCTCTTCAGACATTTTCGGATCAGATGCCATGGAGGAGGAATCGGAATGAGTTGGCATTTCAGGGTAATTGTGAGATTGACTGCGTAGGAGAGTCACTGGATAGAAATGGTCAGTGGTGATCTTTTAATAGTGACCTGTTGGTCATTCTCAAGTCACTGAGGCTCCAGCTACTTAAATTACAGAAAACTGTGTAGTAAATAAAAGTTGTAATAACACAAAAAGGTGCTGATAGAACTAATGAGTGGGGCAATCTTATGGACAAAGATGGTGCTGATTGTTCAAAGCAGCATTAGCTTGAGCCGTGATAACACTGTGATGGCTGCAGGGAGAAATCAGAATACATGGAGTGAGGAAGGGAACTGAGAAACAGGACCTCAAGGGTAGTAATCTTGGGATTGCTGCCTGTGCCACACAACAGCGAGGATAGGAATAGAATGAGGAGGCAGATAAATGCATTGCTGAAGAATTGGAGAACAGGAGTGCGGGGATTCAGATTTCAGGATCATTGGGACTTCTCCTGGGACAGGTGGGACCCGTACAAAAGGGTCAGGTTGCATTTGAATCCGAGGAGGGCCTATATCCTGCGGGCAGGTTTACTAGAGCTGTTGGGATTGGATTAATCTAATATGGCAGGGAGATGGAAACCAGTGTGAGAGAACTGATAAGCCAGCAGGTTTATAAGTAGATGATTGATGTAACATGAATGTAAGGAAGGACAAACCAATGATTGGGTATAAATGCAGACAGATCAAAGAGTTAAGTTGTACCACAAAAGTAAAATTCATAAGGGCAAAGAATGCTGGACTGAAGGTTTTGTATTTAAATGTGCATAGCAATCAGAATAAGGTGGATGAACTCATGGCGCAATTAGAGATTGGTCGGTATGACGCTGTGAGCATCGCTGAGTCATGGCTGAAAGAAGGCCATAGTTGTGAGCTTAATGTCAAAGGATATGCTTTGTATCGAAAGGACAGGCAGGAAAGCATAGACGGTGGTGTGGCTCTGTTGGTAAGAGATGGAATTACATCTTTAGAAAGAGGTGACATAGGGTCAGAGAATGTTGAATCATTGCGGGTGGAATTAAGAAACTGCAAGGGAAAAAACCATCATGGGAACCATATATAGGCCTCTAAATGGTAGTCAAGATGTGTGGTTGAGATTGCAAAAGTAACTGAAAAAGGCATGTAATAAGGGTAATGTCACAATTATAATGGGGGACTTCAATATGCCAGGTAGTTAGGAAAATCAGGTTGGTGTTGAATCACAAGAGAGGGAATTTATTGAATGCCTATGAGGTAGTTTTTAGAGCAGTTTGTACTTGAACCTACTGGGGGAAGGACTATCTTTGGGTGTTGTGGAATAACACAGATCTTATTAAGGAGCTTAATGTAAAGGAACCCTTAGGAGGCAGTGATCATAATATGTTTGAATTCCTACTGCAATTTTTTGGGGGGGGGGGAACATAGTCACATGTATCAATATCACAATGAAATAAAGGGAATTACAGAGGCGTGACGAAGGAGCTTAACCAGGTGGATTGGACGACGATACTGGCAGGAATGATGGCAGAGCAGAGGAGGCTGAAGTTTCTGGGAATAGTTCATAAGGCAAAGGATAGATATGTCCCACAAAGGAAGTTCTCAAATGACAGGGGTAGGCAACTGTGGCAGACAAAGGAATTTAAGGATTGCATGAAAGCCAAGGAAAGGGCATATAAGGTAACAAAAGTGAGTGGGAAGTTGGATAATTGGGAAGCTTTTAAAATCCAACAAAAAGGCAACTAAAAAGGCTGTAAGAAGGGAAAATATGAAATATGAGGGCAAACTAGCCAATAATATAAAGCAGGATAACAAAAGTTTTTTCAGTTATATAAAGAGTAAAAGGGAGGTGAGAGTTAATATTGGAGCACTGGAAAATGATACTGGTGAGTTAGTAATGGGGGACAAAGAAATGCCAGATTACTTAATGAGTACTTTGCATCAGTCTTCACTGTGGAAGACAGTAGCAGTGTGCCAGAGATCTGTGAATGTCAGGGACCAGGAGTGAGTTTCGTTGTTATTACAACAAAATGCTAGGCAAATGCTAGGCAAAAATGCTAGGCAAACTGAAAGGTCTTAAGGAAGATAAGTCACCTGAACCAGATGGACTACATCTCAGAGTCCTGAGAGAGGTTGATGAAGAGAACAGATGCATTTGTCATGGTCTTTCAAGAATCACTTGATTCTGGCATGGTCCTGGAGGACTGAAGATTGCAAACGTTACTCCACTCTTTAAGAAGGGAGGAAGGTAAAAGAAAGGAAATTATAGGCCAATTAGCCTAACCTCAGAGGATGGGAAAGTGTTGGAGTCTATTATTAAGGATGAGGTTTCAGGGTACTTGGAGACTAATGATAAAATAAATCAAATCAGCATGATTTGTGTAAAGGGAAATCTTGTCTGACAAATCTGTTAGAGGTCTTTGAGGAAGTATCAAGCAGAGTGGGCAAAGGAGAGGCAGTGGATGTCATTTACTTGGATTTTCTGAAGGCATTTGATAAGGTGCCACACATGAGGCTGCTTAACAAGATAAAATCCTATGGCATTACAGGAAAGAGACTGGCATGAATAGAGAAATGGCTGACATGCAGGAAGCAGCAAGTGAGAATAAAAGGGGCCTTTACCGGTTGGATGCCAGTGACTAGTGGTGTTCCTCAGGGATCAGTATTGGGACCGCTGCTTTTCCCATTGCTTGTCAGTGATTTGGATAATGGAATTGATGGCTTTGTGGCAAAGTTTCTGGATGATACAAAGATAGGTGGAGGGGTAGGTAGTGCTGAGGAAGCAATGCAATTGCAGCAGGACTTAGACAAATTGGAAGAATGGTCAAGAAAGTGACAGATGGCATACAGTGTTGGGAAATGTATGATAATACGTTTTGGTAAAAGGAACAATAGTGCAGACAAGTATCTAAATAGGGAGAAGATTCAAACATCAGAGGTGCAGAGGGACTTGGGAGTGCTCGTGCAAGTCTCTCAGAAGGTTAATTCACAGGTTGAGTCTGTGGTAAAGAAGGCAAATACAATGTTGGCATTTATTTCAAGGGGGATAGAATGTTAATGCAAGGAGATGATACCGAAGCTTTATAAGGCACTAGTCAGGCCACACTTGGAGTATTGTCAACAGTTTTGGGCTCCATATCTCAGAAAGGATGTGTTGTCATTGGACAGAGTCCAGAGAAGGTTCACGAGGATGATTCCAGGAATGAAGGAGTTAACATATGAAGAGCATTTGGCAGTTTTGGGCCTGTACTCACTGGAATTTAGAAGAATGCGTGGGGATCTCATTGAAACCTACCGAATGTTGAAAGGTAGAGATAGGGTTGATGTGGAGAGGATGTTTCCCATGGTCGGGATATCCAGAACAAGAGGGCACAGTCTCAAAATGGAGGGATGATCTTTTAGAACAGAGGCAAGGAAGAATTCTTTTAGCCAGAGAGTAGTCAATCTGTGGAATGCTCTGCTGCACGCTATGGTGGAGGTCAAGTCTGTGGGTGCATTTAAGGCAGAAGTTGATCGTTTCCTGATCGGTCAGTGCATCAAAGAATATGGTGAGAAGGCGGGTGTATGGGATTTAGTGGGATCTGGGATCTGGAATGGCAGAGCAGACTCAATGGGCTGAATGGCCTGATTCTGCTCCTATGCCTTATGGTCTTATGACTACGGTATATAGTCAGTAATCCACAGACAATGAACTCAAATTTTAATGCCACAGAATTCACTAAATCTGTTCATTTGTGGTCCGGTTTCTAAATAAACTTTTGATTCAAGATGAAATGTAGCATGGATGGCATCAAAAGGCAGAGTGTCACTTTAATGAGTGGTTATGGACATCATAACATAAATGGAAAATGGCTGGTCTGATTGTAAACAGTTGGAGGAACAGCAAAACCATTGCAACTCTACCTGAATCTCTGTTGAAGTCCAGATCATTCCACAGTCCTGAACAAATGGCGACGTGTAAAGATAATTAACTGCAAGCCAAAAATTGAATGTACAATTTACCATTGACTTTAAAATCCAGCTGGTTCATAACTATTCTCAGGTCTGTCACACTTGACAGAGACATTGATTCTTAACATCTCCCAGGCAGGTAGAGATGTTGATGTATTCTGAACTGTGTATCGTGTGATAGTTGTAAATGCCTCTCAATCTGAGTTTCTGAATCCCATTACTTTGGCAAACAAACACATACGTGGTACAGGAAACATTTCTGATGTCCATGAGTTCAACCTGTGTGTTTTATTTTGAAAACTAAAGAGTCATCAGTGATCTTTAAATGAAGACCTTTTCTTATACCATACTTGCAAGTTATGATATGAATTCAGAACATTTCCAGCCATTGAATAGAAACAGGAACGGGTTTCAGTATCTCACACCAGCACTTCGACACAGGAAGAAACTTCACCAACAAACACTCACAACTTGGAGAATGTTATACCTGTCTTTCCAGTAATATTGGCCCCAATGTCCACAGATATCTTCAATTCCTGCCAACAAGTGGTCCAAGAACTGCAGAAAGCAAAGTTTACAAATCAATTATTTTGTCAGTCATTAACCATGGCCATTATGTAGTTTAAGAGCAAAAACAAACTGCTGGTGGAACTTAATAGATCTGGCAGCACCTCTGGAGGCAAATGGACAATCGATGATTCGGTCGAGACACTTCACCTGGAGCGTGACATAAAATGTCAGTTAACCATCTCTCTCTTTAAATGCTGCATTACCTGCTGAGTTCCTCCAGCAGTTTATTTTGCTCCAGCTCCAGTATCTGCAGGCTCCTGTACTCTGAAAGAATTTTCAGGCTGCTGTGCTCTAAAAGGACCTGCAGACTCCTGTGTTCTGAAAGGATCTCTGCATGTTAAGAAATACTTTGAAGGAATTCAGCCCACAATTGTACTGTTATCACAGAGAAATTGAATTGGATGTGTTGGGTGATACCATCCCAACTGGCTTTGAGGTGGAAAGAAAATACACAAAACCTAACAGATACTGTATACTGAAGAATCAAGAGTTTAGTAAGAATGAGAACTGGAAATGTTCTGAAGGGGAGCGTTTAGCAGAATGGCTCTGAGGTGATCAAGGTGAATGGTTCAAGGTGCGTATTCCTGCTCCAACTACCTTCTTGCCCCTGGGGAAAACAGCAATAAGATGGTAAGTGGGTGGGGTGAATTCAGCCTGCTCTGTTTACATCTTCTGAATTAGGAGCAGCCAAGTGACATGAGAAGGTATTGATGGTGGGAAGTTGCCAATGTTGGCCAGCACACTCACTACACTGAGCCTTTGGTGGGGGAGGGAGGATGGAAGGAGAACTTAAAATCTCAAGCCAATTCAGTAAACATCATATGAAAAAATTCATTCTGCTCTTGGGCTGAACTTGTTCCACTGGAGTAGTTTAACACTGGGAAAAGGTAATGCATCATCAAACATACCAAATGCACGTGTGTCAGGTTCTTCACTCTGGCCTGGTGATGTTTCTATGACTGTGTCTGCATCTGTGTTTAGTGTATACGGGTGAGCACACACATGCACACGTGTCTGCATCTGTGTGTGTGGGAGGTGGGTAGTCACAGTGGGCATTCACTTAGCACAGGTACTGTATCTCCCTCGAACTGAAGTGGCACAGGACCAATCCTGCTTTCTCCTTGGAGTGTGCTCACTCTTCCTGTGACCATGGAAGTTTACCTGGAGTGCTCCAGTTCCTTCCACATCCCATGTGATTACCCACTGTAAGATGCCCAGAGTCTTGGTTAGTGGGCAGAAATTAATCAGAAGGTTATTAAGGAGAGTGAATAGGTCAGAAGAAACGAAGTGAGGAAAAGAACTGTACAAATCATTTAACCATGGCCATTTTGTAGTTTAAGAGCAAAGCAGCAGTGAGGAAAATAGTGTTCACACTCAATGGCCAAATTACTGCATCGCACATTATCTGTGTACATATTCTTATAGGAATGTGCACACAATATGCAAAAACATATTAACACACATGTATGGGCATGTACATACCATGCTCATGGGCATGAGCATATCAACATGTGTGTATCTGTATGGAGTAAAGTGTACTAGTGTATTATTGTCACAGATACAAGATACAATGAAAAGCTTCTGCGTGCCACCCAGTCCAATGATGAAATATATAATTATACTGAGGCAGTGTGTTTATAGGTAATTATGTATGTAGCTGCATGTATGCATGTGTATATATTCTGCCAGGTATTAGGTTACAGGCTGGGTGACCTTGGAGTCAAAGGAAGAACAGAAGCTAAGGCTAGCAATTTTAAACTTATAACTATGTGTTTATAGAAGTTCTGATATTAGCCTGTTCTCACTTCTCTAGATCATTGTTTCTCAACAATACTCTGCAAGGTTAGAGACACATAAAATATACATTTGGACCAGTGAGTCAGCAATCTGCTGCATGCTGTTAGAGCTGACTGATGCAAAATTAATGAACTGGCAGCTTCTAGTTCCGGATAGTTACAATTGTGGTTTTAATTAAATACCAATCAAGCTGGATTAAAGCAAAGATGATGGATCTTGAGCAGGAAAACTGATGCCTTTGGCTGTCCTACTCTCACTTCCTGCTGCTCAGTTATTCCCTCTCACGGCAGAAACATAGGGCTCTGAGCTAAAAATAACAAGGCCCTGAAATATAACAGCGGAAGTTCATGCTGTCTGTGTGCGTTCATGCTCACTTATGTTTGAGTTCATGCATACCTGAGTGTGTAGGTGATGGTTAACTGTGACCAGGATTGGTGTCGTCTGTGAGAAAGGACTGTTTCTCAGATGGCACAGAGACAGTTAGACCATTTTCTCAGTGAGACAATATGGAAAAATGAGATGTTCATCTCCTTAAGGGCTGATGCTGCACTGCGATTTCTCTTAACTTTAGGAATTGCTCTCCCTCCTCCTACCTTCTGCTTCCATTTCCCACTCTGGCTCCCCTCTTACCTCTTCTCTGCCTCACTTGCCTATCACCTCCTTCCCTTTCTCCCATGGTCTCCTCCTTTCCCCTATCAGATTCCATCTTCTTCAGCCCTTTACCTTTTGCACCGATCACCCCCGCCCCCAGCTTCTCACTCCACATAGACTCTCAGTCCAGCATCTGCAATATCTATTATTTCTGATGATGCTGGCTGTGATAATCAAGTCAAGGAGTGTGCCTAGGTGGAAATATTTGATTTTATCATTTAAACGCTCTGCAGCTGTGCTGTGCCTGTGGTTTATGTAACGTATTGGCTATGTTTACTGTATGCAATGCATTATGCCAATCAGTATCCATGGCAACAAGATTGAAATCAGTGTGGGTTTCCTGCCTCACTTCCTGCCGAGCTGAGGTGCCCTAGGCTCCGAAGAGGAACTGGATGGTAGTGAAGGGGCAGGTATTGCTGCTCGTGCTTTTGCAGGGCACTGATAGCAGGTAGGGAAGGCAAACTGGAGAAATGGGAAAAGAAAAGAGGAGCCATAGGGAGAGTGGTCACTGCGAAGACAGGAAGGGGTGGGAAGGGGGAGATATGAGTGATGGTGGGATCATGTTGGAACTGACAAAAAATTGTTAGTGGATAATGTGTTAGATACAGAGGCTGTTGAGGTGAAGGGTGAAGACCAGGGGAATTCTTTGCCCCTCTGTCTGGGAAGTGGAAGGATTAGAATCAGTCACATAGGCCCTTAGGCACAAAACATCCTGCTGTATCTCTCATCCTATTTGCCCGCACTTAGCCTGTATTCCTCCCGCCCTTTTTATAGTCCATGAATATTCCTGTATTATTCTCACCCTTTTTTATAATCCATAAATATTCCTATATTATTCTCGCCCTTTTTATAATCCATAAATATTGCTATGTTATTCTCGCCCTTTTAATATATAACCATATAACAATTACAGCACGGAAACAGGCCATCTCGGCCCTGCTAGTCTGTGCCGAATGCTTACTCTCACCTAGTCCCATCGACCTGCACTCAGCCCATAACCCTCCATTCCTTTCCTGTCCATATACCTATCCAATTTTACTTTAAATGACAATATCGAACCTGCCTCTACCACTTCTACTGGAAGCTCGTTCCACACAGCTACCACTCTCTGAGTAAAGAAGCTCCCCCTCGTATTACCGCTAAACTTTTGCCCCCTAACTCTCAACTCATGTCCTCTTGTTTGAATCTCCCCTACTCTCAGTGGAAAAAGCCTATCAACGTCAACTCTATCTATCCCCCTCATAATTTTAAATACCTCTATCAAGTCCCGCCTCGACTTTCTACGTTCCAAAGAATAAAGACCTAACTTGTTCAACCTTTCCTTGTAACTTGGGTGCTGAAACCCAGGTAACATTCTCGTAAATCTTCTCTGTACTCTCTCTATTTTGTTGACATCTTTCCTATAATTCGGTGACCAGAACAGTACACAATACTCCAAATTTGGCCTTACCAATGCCTTGTACAATTTTAACATTACATCCCAACTCCTATACTCAATGCTCTGATTTATAAAGGCCAGCATACCAAAAGCTTTCTTCCCCACTCTATCCACATGAGATTCCACTTTCAGGGAACTATGCACCATTATTCCTAGATCACTCTGTTCTACTGCATTCTTCAATGCCCTACCATTTACCATGTGTGTCCTATTTTGATTTGTCCTACCAAAATGTATCACCTCACACTTATCAGCATTAAACTCCATCTGCCATCTTTCAGCCCACTCTTCTAACTGGCCTAAATCTCTCTGCAAGCTTTGAAAACCTACTTCATAATCCACAACGCCACCTATCTTAGTATCATCTGCATACTTACTAATCCAATTTACTACCCCATCATCCAGATCATTAATGTATATGACAAACAACATTGGACCCAGTACAGATCCCTGAGGCACACCATTAGTTACCAGCCTCCAACCTGACAAACAGTTATCCACCACTACTCTCTGGCATCTCCCATCCAGCCACAGTTGAATCCATATTACTACTTCAATATTAATATCTAACAATTGAACCTTCCTAACTACCTTTCCGTGTGGAACCTTGTCAAAGGCCTTACTGAAGTCCATATAGACAACATCCACTGCTTTACCCTCGTCAACTTTCCTAGTAGCCTCTTCAAAAAATTCAATAAGATTTGTCAAACATGACCTTCCACGCACAAATCCATGTTGACTGTTCCTAATCAGACCCTGTCTATCCAGATAATTATATATACCATCTCTAACTTTCCATTAATTTACCCACCACTGATGTCAAACTTACAGGCCTATAATTGCTAGGTTTACTCTTAGAACCCTTTTTAAACAATGGAACAACATGAGCAATACGCCAATCCTCCGGCACCATCCCCGTTTCTAATGACATTTGAAATATTTCTGTCAGAGCCCCAACTAATCCATGAATATTCCTATATTCCTCTCGCCCTTTTTATAATGCATGAATCTGTCCAAATCTGTCCAAAGTGTTGTCTGTCTTCCTGGATCAGCTTCTTCCATATACCCTTCACTCTGCATGTGAAAAACTTGCCATTTAAGTCTTCTTTAAATATTTCCCCAGTCATCTTAAATCAAATGCACTCTAGATTTAGACTTCCTTACTGAGGGAAAAAGACTATGACCATCAAAATTTTATAAACCTGTCAGCCTCATTAGCTCTAGGGAAAACAATTCCAATCTATCCAGTCACTTATAATTCAAACCCTCCAGTCACAGTAACATCCTCACAAATCATTTCTAACCCTCTCCAACCTCTCTCATCCTCCCTATAACAAGTTGACCAACATTGTAGACATTATTCCAAAAGTGGTCTTACTAATATTGTGAGGTTCCAATTCCTGTACTCATTACATTGACCATTGAAAGCAAAGATGCCAAACACCTTCTTCACCCACAGTCTGTCAGTTTCTGTGCTACTTGCAGAGAACCAGGTACTTGTGCCTGTGATCCTTCTGTTCAGCACAGTCCTCAGGGCCCTGCCATTTACTCTGTAAGTCCCACTCTAGTTTATCTGACCAAACACAACATTGTCTCAGTTAAAATTCCATCTGGCTCACTTACCCAGTTCATCTAGAACCTGTTATAGTCTTAAATAGCCTTCTTCACTGTTCGATACACCACCAACTCATCCACAAACTTACTAGTCATATTACCGACAAAGGATCGAGTGCTTCCTGGCATATATAATTGAATTCCAGTTCTTACTTAGAGCAAGAGCTCCATCTTTGTTAGGATTCGTATCCTGTAGTTGTATTTCAATGGTTTCCGTTAACAGGTAGTCCCAAGAGCCATTGGCACAGCAGAATAGTATTGTGCCATTGAAGTCAATCCTATGGCAAGTAAACTCTGCTTCGGCTTCCAGCTGGGTATCAATCATAATCAAATAAAGCATTTGATCCTTTTTCAATCTTGTGGCCATTACGAATGCAGTGTTCTGCTACTACTGATTTGTCTGGGTAACCCAAACAGATATACCTCTTGTGCTCTTTGTCCCTAGTTTTCATTGTGCGTTTGGCCAATATCTACTGATAGATAGATAGATACTTTATTCATCCCCATGGGGAAATTCAACTTTTTTCCAATGTCCCATACACTTCTTGTAGCAAAACTAATTACATACAATACTTAACTCAGTAAAAAATATGATATGCATCTAAATCACTATCTCAAAAAGCATTAATAATAGCTTTTAAAAAGTTCTTAAGTCCTGGCGGTAGAATTGTAAAGCCTAATGGCATTGGGGAGTATTGACCTCTTCATCCTGTCTGAGGAGCATTGCATCGATAGTAACCTGTCGCTGAAACTGCTTCTCTGTCTCTGGATGGTGCTATGTAGAGGATGTTCAGAGTTATCCATAATTGACCGTAGCCTACTCAGCGCCCTTCGCTCAGCTACCGATGTTAAACTCTCCAGTACTGCTCCACATTCACAAGGAATCCTGTAAATGCCAACAGACCTGAGTCCCAGGTCATCTTTGACCTGCATAAGTTTTGATCTGAGCTTCCTTATAGGTCTGTGGATGGTATTAATCCAGTATTTCTTCAGGATCCTGGTGATCCTTCCAGAAATCGTGGAAATATAGGGAAGACAGTTGGTAACGATGGGTTCCTCCTTGTTGTTAGGTTTCCTGGTTTTTCCATTGACCATTTTTTCACACAGACTTGTACTTCAACAATAACAGCCACCATCAGGAAAAAGTATAGGAGCCTCAGGGCTCACAACACAAAATCCCAGAAGAGTTACTACCCCTCAACTATCAGGTTCTTGAACCAAAGTGGGACAATGCAGAACACTGCATTTGCAATGGCCATTGGATTGACTTCAATGGTACAAAACTACTGTACTGTGCCTTTTGAGACTGCCTGGTAATGGAAGCCATTGAAATAAAGCTAGAGGAAAAGAATTTTAACAAAGTCGAGGAACTCACTCTAAGAACTGGAATTTGGTTGTAAACAAGGTGGGAGAGCAGAAACCTGATTGGATGAAGACTAACCAATTAGGAGGACTGACTACAGGGGACTACATTCCACTGGACTAGACATGCCCAGACATCATTCCCAATGAAGATCGCAGAGTTTGTCATCAAAACGTCAGTTATAATTGTTATTTGTACCTGGCAGGAGGCCCAAGAAGAATTTATTCATATTAAGAATGTTATCATCTAAATAGTTAACTTAGTGGACCCAGCACAGATTCTTGTGGAACACCACTGGTCACAGATCTCCAGTTTGAAAATCAACCCTTCACAACCACCTCTGATTCTTTCCACCAAGCCAATTTTGTATCCAGTTGCCTAGCTCCAAACTTGAAGCATAGCCTACAATCTTTTGAGATTCTGTGAACACAATACAGACACCCAGATGGTATGTTGCCTCCCAGGTGTCAGGGTCAGGGATGTCTCAGATTGGGTCTACAGCTTTCTTAAAGGGGAGGGGGAGGCGGAGCAGCCAGGGCCTTGGTACATATCAACACCAATGACATATGCAGGAAAGGCGAAGAATGATTTTAGGAAGTTTGGTAGAAAGCTGAAAGCAGGACTTCGGGGTAGTAATCTCTGGATTGCTGACTGTGACACGTGCCCACGAGGGCAAGAATAGGCAAGATGAATGCACTGCTGAGTAAGTGGTGCAGGGGACAGGGATTCAGATTTCTGGATCATTGTGATCTCTTCTTTGGAAGGTATGATGTACAAAAGGGATGAGTTACACTTAAATCCGAGGGGAACAAATATCCTTGTGGTCAGTTTTGCTAGAGTTGTTCAGAAGGTTTTAAACTAACTTGGCAGGGGTTTGGGAACTTGTATATAGGGCTGAGGAAGAGGTAATTGGTTTACAAATAGAGATAAGTGTGCAGTGAGACTGATAGTAAGGACAGGCTGATGATGGGGCAAATTGCAGTCAACGGGATGAATTGTAATGAAAGAGGTGACAAAATTGAAAAGAGTGAATACAGGACTGAAGGTGTTATATTTGAATGCACGCAGTATACTGAATAAGGCAGATAAACTTGTAGCGCAGTTACAGATTGGCAGGTAGAATGGTGTGGGTATCACTAAATCATGGCTGAAAGAAGATTATAGCTGGGAGCTTAACATCCAAGGATACACATTGTATCTAAGACAAGTAGGTAAGCAGAGGGGTGGCGTGACTCTGTTGGTAAAACGTGAAATCAAATCATTAGAAAGAAGTGACACAGTATTGGAAGTGTAAAATCATTGTGGGTAGAGCTAAGAAACTGCAAGAGCAAAAAGACCCAAGGGGATTTCCATATGTAGGTAGGTTGTGAAAATCAGGTTGGTGCTGGTTCCCAAGAGGGGGGATTTGTACAATGCCTTTGAGATGGCTTTTCAGAGAAGCTTGTGGTTCAGCCCACTCAGGGATCAACTATTCTGTATTGGCGGTTGTGCAATGAACCAAAATTGATTAGAGAGCTTAAGGTAAAGGAACCCTTAAGGGCCAGGGATCATCATATGATAGAACTCACCTGCAATTTGAAAAGAAAAAGCTAACCTTAGATGTATCACTATTGCGGTGGAGTAGAGGGAATTAGAGAGAGGGGAGCTGGCCAAAATTAATTGGAAAGGAACACTGCCACGGATGAAGGCAGAGCAGCAATGGAGTTTTTGGAAGCAATTCAGAATGTGCAGGATAGACAGGAAACGAAGAAGTAGTATTCTAAAGGCACGATGACACAACTTCTGACACCAGAAGTCAAAGCCAACATAAAAGTCAAAGGGAGGGCATATACTGGAATAGAGCAAAAATTAAATTAAAAACCAGCAGAAGGCAACTATAAAATTCATAAAGGAAGGCAAAGTTGGAATACAAAGGTAAGCAGGCTAATAAGATTAAAGAGGATACCAAAAGATTCTTCAGATATATAGAGTGTAAAAGAGAGGCAGGAGTAGATATTGGACCACTGGGAAATGATGCTGGAGAGGTAGTAATGGGGGATAAGGCAATGGTGGATGAACTGAATAAGTATTTTGCCACAGTCTTCACTGTGGAAGACACAAGCATTACGTTGGAGGTTCTAGAGGGTCGGGGGCAGAAGTGAGTGAAGTAGCCATTACTAAGGAGAAGGTGCTTGGGAAACTGAAAGGTCTGAAGTTAGATAGGTTACCTGGACCTGATGGACTCCAGGGTTCTGAAGGAGGTAGCTGAAGAGATTGTGGATATATCAGTAATGATCTTTCAAGAATGAGTGGATTCTGGCATGGCTCTGGAAGACCAGAAAATTGCAGATGTTACTCTAGTCTTCAGGTTGGGAGAGGGTCAGAGGAAAGGAAATTATAGGCTAGTTAGTCTGATCCCAGTGGTTCGGAAGCTGTTGGAGCTGAATTAAGAATGTGGTTTCAGGGTACTTGGGGACAGATGATAAAATAGGTTTCCTCAAGGGAAAATCTTGCCTGACAGATCAGTTGGAATTCTTTGAAGAAATAACAAGCAGGATAGACATTGGTTGTTGTTGTGTACTTGGATTTTCAGAAGTCCTTCAACAAGGTGTCACACATAAAGCTGCTTATCATGTATGTTAAGAGCCTATGGTATTACAGGAAAGATTATCACATGGATAGATGTGATTATCTATCTGATAATAGGGAACTGATTGGCAGGAAGCATTGAGTGGGAATAAAGGGAGCCTTTTATGGTTGGCTGTCGGTGACAAGTGGTCTTGCACAAGGGTCTGAGTTGGGATTGCTTCTTTTTATGGAAGAATGAGGCGGGGGGGGCTCACATTGAAATCTGTTGAATGTTGAAAGGCCTCAATAGAGTGGATGTGAAGAGGATATTTCCTATAGTGGGACCATTTAACCCTAGAGGACACAGACTTAGAATGTAGGGACATCCATTTAGAACGGCGATAAGGAGGAATTTCTTTAGCCAGAGAGTGGTGAATCTGTGGCAGAGGTTGATAGGTTCTAGATTTGTCAAGACATTAAGGGACATGTGGAGACGACAGGAAATTAGGGTTGAGAGCCATGATGGGGCTCAATGGGCCAAATGACCTAGTTCTCCTATATTTTCTGGTCTTATGGTCTTCAGCTTGTCAAAGTCCTTGCCGAAGTGCAGGCAGACAATATCTGTAACTCCACAGTCATCAATCCTCTTTGTCACCTCAAAACTCAACTTTGTGAAACATACTTTCCCACATACAAGTTGATGCTGGCTATCCCTAATCAACAGTGCAGATACGATAGGGTCTTTTAAGAGACTCCTGGATAGGTATATGGAACTAAGAAAAATAGAGGGCTATGAGTAACCCTAGGTAATTTCTCAGGTAAGGACATGTTCGGCACAGCATTGTGGGCCGAAGGGCCTATATTGTGCTGTAGGTTTTCTATGTTTCTGTTTCTAACCCCTGACTTTACAAATGCAGATAGATACTGTCTCTCAGAATACCCTCCCAATAGCTTTTGCACTACTGATGTGAGGCTCACTGATATGTAATTCCCTGGCTTATTCTTGAATCCATTCTGATATAAAGACACAACATTAGCCATACTCGGGTCTTCTGGTGTCTCACATAAGGGTAAAGGTGATGCAAATATCATAGCTGGACCCTACAGTGTATTCCCTGACTTCCCACAATGCCCTGAGATTTATCCACCTCGGTAAGGACTCAAGACCACCGGCATCTTCTCTTTCATAACACGGATACATCACTGTTCATTTCCCTTAATTCCTTAACCTCCATGACCTGTTCCATGTTAAATACAAATGAGAAATATTCATTTAATTCACCCATTTCCTGTGGCTCTGCATATTGTTCCTTATGAGGACCTATTCTCTCCCTAGTTACCCTTTTGCCCTTAAGATATTTGTAGAATCTCTTAGGATTCTCTTTTTGCTTATCTACCAAAGCTTTTGCATGTCCCCTCTTTTCCCTCCTGATTTCTTTCTTGACTGTGTGATACATTTCTTTTACTCCCAAAGGGATTTGCTAGATCTCAGTTCCCTATACCTGATAAATACCAGCTTCTTTTCCCCTATCAGTATCCTTTGTCATCTCAGGCTCTTTGATTCTGCCAATACAGCCTTCATTACAGCAGGAACTTGTTGGCCTAGAATTCTCTTTATCTCATCGCTAATTACTTCCCACTTGCTCTACACCCCTTTACTTACAAGCAGCCTCTCACTATAAACCTTTGCAAATTCCCATCAGCCAGTCTCAAAATTTACCATGACCCAATTAGGATTTTAATTTGTGGACCAATTCTATTTTTTTAATGTAACTAATTAAAAACTGATAGAATTATGATTGTTGATCCCAAAGTGCTCTCCCACTGACACTTATGTTAGTTTCCCAGCCCTGTTTCCCAATAGAAGGTCTGGTCAGTGTGACAGATATATCACTTCCCCATATTTCTGGAAGGAAAATATTTTAGAAGTCCAAGAGCAAAAGGTCTCTTGCTGAGAATACCTATGTTGGAGACAGAAATGGAGAAAAGGAGTGGCATTCTTACCGGAGGTGGGCTGGGAGGAGGCATAGTCTGTGGGAATCAATGCATTTGAAAATGTCAGTGGCAAGCCTGACTGTTGAGATAGAGGTATCAAGATTCAGAAAAGTTCTGTCAACTCTGATTTGCCCAGCCACTAGCAAAGAGTAGTTTGAAAGACTATAAGAGAAGGTAGGGTGGAGGAGGGCAGGGAGTGACATACAGTATTCCAGATTGTCTTGCCTTAGCCCACCAGTAGTGTAATTTACTGACATGATTTCTGTGCACCTTTGGCCCTGTTTCCCTTGGTTTGGTAATCCTTAGGACTAAAGGGGAAGTCACAATCCTAAGATTCCCCTTAGGAGACACACAAGCGTATTTCTAAATGACACTCGTCTCTTTGACAGGGTTTACAAAACTGTGACTCTACTGATCAGTCCTATTCTGGAACTCAAGCAAAATCTTACCACATTTCTTTAGTTTTGAGCAATGAGATAAAGAGAGTTCCAGGTTAACATATTCCTGTTGTTTCAAAACTCGAATTACATTTCTTTACATATACATCACAATTAAAGAATGAGTTTATATTGGATCCAATAGCATGGCTTCAACGGCTTAAGACTCCAAACCGAGAAGGTAAAGCCAGTAACTTTAGCATCTCTCTGGCATGCATTAATTACAATTATTATTCTTATAATTATGTTACATTCAGGTATCACAAGGTAAACATCAGAACACTAATCTTGAAGATCAGCATTGTCATCCACACATGGAGACAAAAGTGATGAGGGAGATCTGAAATTATATTTTGTGTCTGTATTTACTTGAGAGGCAGACACAGAATCTATCGAACTGAGGAAAAAGAGTAGTAATGCCAAAGGCCATATCCAGATTGTGGAAGAGCAGGTATCTACTGTCTAGAGGCAAATTTGATAAATCCCAGAGGCTGATGAGGTGTCCCAGTGATAAATCCCCAAAGGCCAATGAGGTGCCCACTAGACCTCATGGAAGTCTAGTGCTGAAATTGCAGAAGCCCTGACAGCAATATTTAATGTGTTCTTCAGCATGGATGAGGTGCTCAAGGACAGGAGGCCAAGTTATGTTGTTCTGTTGTTTAAGAAAGGCTCTAAGAATAAGGCAGAAAATTGTAAGCTGGGTAAAATATTGGAAGTGACAAGATATTATAAGTATTTGATAGATAGGACTTGGTGAGGTAGTCAATATGGCTTTGTGTTGTCTAGCAAAGCTTATAGAGCCTTTTGAGGAAATTACCAGGAACATTGAAGGGAATGTAGATGTTGTCTAGATGGACTTTAGCAAGACTTTTTGCAAAGTCCCACATGCAAGGTTGGTCCAGAAGGTTCAGTGCCTTGGCATTCAGGGTGAAATAATTAATTGGATTCAACGTAAGCATGAGAAACTAGAAGGTGGTGGTAGATGATTGCCTTTCTGGTTGGAGGCCAGTGGTGTGCCATCTGGTCCATTGTTGTTTATCATCTGCAGTGGTACTAAAAAGTTTGTGAACCTGGAGAATTTTCTCTAATTCTGCATAAATATGACCTAAAATATGATTAGATCTTCCCACATCCTAAAACAAGATAAAGAGAACCCAATTAAATAAATAACACAAAACAGTACAGTATACTTCTCATTTCGCTGAACACCTACACTCTGCCCACCAGAGAAAGCAGAATCTCCCAGTGGCCATTGTTACGTACCCGTGACACGTGACAGTGGTACCCTTGTCACGTGACTGGGGTTGAAGTTATACTGGACATGAGGTAATGGTCTTGTGATGGTGGAGTGATGTCATTTTCCCGCCAGTAGAGGTCATGTGACAGGTTTTTTCTACAGGGTATAAAAGGAAGACCCACCCTGTCAGGTGGGGCAGTTCGTGGCAGGATTTGCCAAGATGACTTCATGTTACTGTGTGATTTAATGTGATGACGCAGTTTAGTTAAAAATGAAGTTTTATATAATGCCTAAAGTTTAAAAGGTCAGAGCCAACGGTTTCTTTGCTAAGGGAGAGTGAAGAAAAGTTTGGAAAATGGAGATCGAGAAGAATCGATTTTCGATGGATTGACTTCGACCTTGTGTGATCCTCATTCGGAAGGATTTCGTTTACTATTCTCACGATAGTCTCCGCTGGAAAAAGCGGGAGATTGAGAATATTGTGGAAGGAAGGTCAGTCACTTTAAGTTGTTATATTTAATAAAATTCGACGTGGGAGTTCGACGCTGGGAATCGAAGGACATCGACGTGGAAGAGAATTTACATCGCTTTAAAAAGTCTCTCCTTTTAAAAGTACCGTGAGCTTTTGAACTGTCGGCATATCGTTTTAAAGTCTGTTTTCTTTTGGCATACCGTTTTAACGAACTGAGTTCTTTTCAATACCGCTTTAAAGACTGTTTGGGACTGCAACGCTATTAAGGACTGTTTGAGCAGCTGAGCTCGGATCATTGTTTGGGTTTGTTTACATTTGAAGGGGGTTTGTTATCAGTGTTTAATAAACGTGTTATTCGTTATAAAACCCCTTGCCTAACTCATCTATATTATTGTTGCCCGAATACGTAACACCATACATTTTAATTCCACGTCCCATTCCCATTCTGATATGTCTACCTATGGCCTCCTCTACTGTCAAGATGAAGCCACACTCAGGTTGGAGGAACAACACCTTATATACCGGCTGGGTAGCCTCCAACCTGATGGCATGAACATTGACTTCTCTAACTTCCGTTGATGCCCCTCCTCCCCTTCTTACCCCATCCCTGACATATTTAATTGTTTGGTTTTTTTCTCTCTTTCTGCCCATCACCCTGCCTGTTCTCCATCCACCTCTGGTGCTCCCCTCCCCCTTTCTTTCTCCCTAGGCCTCCTGTCCCATGATCCTTTCCCATCTCCAGCTCTGTATCCCTTTTGCCAATCACCTTTCCAGCTCTCAGTTTCACCCCATCCCCTCTGGTCTTCTATCATTTCACATTTCCCCCTCCCCCTCCTACTTTCAAATCCATTACCATCTTTCCTTTCAGTTAGTCCTGACGAAGGGTCTCGGCCCGAAACGTCGACAGTGCTTCTTCCTATAGATGCTGCCTGACCTGCTGCGTTCCACCAGCATTTTGTATGCGTTGCCAGTATACTTATTCATTCATTTATTCATTATTTATTGAGAAAAATGATTCAATATTACATGTATTGGTAAAAGTTTGTGAACCTTTGCTTTCAGTAACTGGTGTTACCCCCTTGTACAGTATTAACTGCAACCAAACATTTCCAGTGGCAGTTGATCAGTCCTGCACACTGGCTTCAATGAATTTTAGGTCATTCCTCCTTACAAAACTGCTTCACCTCTGGGGTATTGGTGGGTTTCCATGTTTGCTTCAGGTCCTTCCACCACATTTCTATAAGATTAAGGTCAAGATTTTGAAACAGCCATTCCAAAACACAAATTTTCTTTTAAACCATTCTGTTGTTGATCTACTCTTGTCTTTTGGATCATTGTCTTGCTGCATTATTCAACTTCTATTAAGCTTCGGGTGATGGACTGCTACCCTGACATATTCCTGTAAAATGTCTTTATACAATTTAGATTTCATTGTTCCCTTAACAATTGCAAGCTATCCAGGCCCTGAAGCAACAAAGAAGCCCAAACCAGGATGCTACTTCCACCATGCTTCACAGTTGGGATGAGGTTTTGGTGTTGGCGTGCAGTGCCCTTTTCCCTTGAAACATAGCAATGTGCATTTCTGCCAAAAAGTTGAACTTTTCTCTCATCTGCCCAGAAAACATTTTCCCAGAAGCATCGTAGAACATCCAGATGGTCTTTTGCAAACTTGAGACAAGCATCAATGTTTTTATTTGGAGAGCAGTGGTGTCCTTCCATGAACACCATTCTTGTTCAGTATTTTTCTTACAGTGGACATATGAACAGAGTTCTAGGGATTTAGCAAGTTCTAGGGATTTCTGCAGATCTTTTGCTGTTACCCTTTGGTTCTCTTTCTCCTCCTTCAGCATTGCACATTGTGCTCTTGGAGTGATCTTTGCAGGACACCCACTCTGAGGGAAGGTTACAACAGTACTGAGTTTCCTCCATTTGCAGATAATTTACTGTAGACTGATGAACACTCAGGTCTTTAGAAATGCTTTTGTAACCTTTTCCAGCTTCATGCATCCCTACAATTCTTCTTTCAAGATCCTCTAAAAGTTATTGCATGGCGCACATAAGCAGATCTTTCTTGAGAAGAGCAGGCTCCGTCAGTAACCTGACTTTGTGTGTCTCTTATATAGGGCTGGGCACTTCTAGAACCCACACCTCAACTCTCATCACATTGACTGGAAAACCAGACTCCAAAGAGCTTTTGTAGAAAGCATTATCTCAGAGGTTCTCGTACTTTTTCCAAAAAATACATGTAATATTGGATCATTTGTCTCAATAAATAAAAGAGCAGATGTACTTTTTGTGATTTTTATTTAATTGGGTTCCTTTATCTAGTTTTAGGACATGTGAAGATTTGATCACATTTTAGGTCATGTTTATGTAGAAATAGAGAAAATTCGACAGGGTTCCCAAATTTTCTCGCATTACTATACATTAATGAGTTAGATGATAATGTGGTGAATTGGATCAGCAAATTTGCAGATGACACCAAGATTGGCAGCATAGTGGAAAGTGAGGAAAGCTATCAAAGATTTCAAAGAGATCTGGACCAGCTGGGAACATGGCTGAAAAGTGGCAGATGGAATTTAATGCAGACAAGTGTGAGGTGTTACACTTTGGGAGGATGAGCTAGGGTAAGATTTACACAGAGAGCGGTAGGACACTGAAGTGTGTGGTAGAACATCTAAAAATACAGATGCATAATTCCACAGGTAGATAAAGTCATAAAGGGATCTTTTGGCACATGGACCTTTATAAATGAAAGTACTGAGTAGAGGAGTTGGGAAGTTACGTAGCATAGGAGCATAATTAGGTCTTTCAGCCCATCGAGTGTGTTCTGCCATTTAATGTGGGAGGGTGATTTAATTATATAGCAATACAGTGCTGATTAGGCCCTTTGACCCTTCGACGCATATTACCCCAGCAACCCTCGACAATCCAGATTAACCCTAACCCAATCATGGTGCATTTACAAGACCGATTTACCTGGAATGTCTCTGGACTGTGGGAGGAAATCAGAGCACCCGGAGAAAACTTACACATTCTACAGTGAAGCCTCACAGGAAATTGAACTCCAAACACCAGAGCGGCCCAAGCCGTAATAGTGTTGTGTTAACCGCTACAATACCATGACACATTAAGGAGCCAACTGTGATTTATTATCCCTTTCAACCCCACTTTCCTGCCTTGTCCCTGTAATTTAGATTCCTTTACTAGTCAAGAATCTATCCACCTTTGCTTTAAATATACCCAATGAATTGGCCTCTACAGCCATCTGTGGCAATCAGTTCCACAGATTCACCACCCTTTGTCTAAAGTAATTCCTGCTATCTGTTCTAAAGTAATATCATTCTATTCTGAGACTGCACCCTCTGGGCCCTAACTCCCGAACTATAGAAACAGCTACTGCATATCCACTCTGTTTAAGCTTTTCAATATTCGATAGGTTTAAATGAGAACCCCCTACAGTCTTTTACACTCCAGTTAGTACATGCCATGAGCCACCAAACACTCCTCATACATTAACCCTGAGATCATTCTTCTGAACCTCCTCTGGACCCTCTCCAATGCCAGCACATCTTTTCTTAGATAAGGAGACCAAAACTGCTAACAATACTCCAAGTACGGTCTGACATATGGACATAAGAACGTAAGAAATAGGAGTAGGCCATCTAGCCCATTGAGCCTGCTCTGCCATTCAATAAAATCATGGCTGATCTGGCCATGGACTCATCTCCACCTACCTGCCTTTTCCCCATAATCCTTAATTGACAAATGCCTTATATAGTCCCGGCATTACATCATTGTTTATATATTCTAGTCCTTCTGCTAACATTGCATTTTCCTTCTTTACCACCAACTCTCCCAATCTGTCAAAGTCCTTCTGTAGACTCCCAGCTTCCTCAATACTACAGCATCCCCTCACCTATCTTTGTATCATCCACAAATCGGCCACAAAGGCACCAATTCCGTCCTCCAGATTATTGACATATAATCTGAAAAGAAGCGGACCCAACACTAACTCATGTGGAACGCCACTAGTCACCAGCAGCCAACTAGTAAAGGCCCCCTTTATTTCCACTGTGATTTTTGCCAGTCAGCCAATCCTTTATCCGTGTTAATCAACTACCTGTATCCAGACCATATCCTCTTGTGTAGGTACCTATCCAAACTGCTCTTCAGTTTTACAGTTGAGCTTTCCTATTGTTCAGGGAGATCTAGAGGGGAGATTTGATAAGGCTACACAAAATAATGGCGTGTATAGATAAGGTGAATGCATGTAAGTTTGGTTAGACCAGATCTAGAGGTCACACATTTAGGGTGAAAGGTGAAATATTTAAGGGGAATCTGAGAGAACACTACTTTATTCCGAGACTGGTGTGAGAGTGGAGTGAGCTGCCAACAGAAGTGGTAGATGCAGGTTTAATTGTAAAATTTAAGAGAACTTTGAATAGGTTCAGTGATAAGAGAGGTGCGTAGGGCTATGCTGCAGATGCAGGTAGTTGAGCCTAGGCAGAAAACCAGGCCAGCACAGAAATGATTTGCTTCTGTGTTCTAGTGCTCTATCCTTTATAACTGTATAGAGCTCATAATAATTATATCATACCAAACAATTAGCAGTGTGTAACATATATAAATCGACTGAAATGCAATGTTAGATTATAGTACAGTCGGCCCTCCTTATCCATGGGGGATTGGTTCTGGGAGCCCCCGTGGATGCTCAAGTCAGTGGACTTTAGGACCCGGTGGAGCTCCAGACCTTACTTAACCTGTCTCAGTGCAGTGGACTTTAGGACCCGGAGGAGCTCGGGACCCACTGTCGGCTGTGTTTCTGTTCTGGAAAACGATCACGATTGAAAATAAAGTGAAAATAATAAAGCGATCAGAAAGAGATGAAATGGCATTGGTCATTGGTGAAGTGTTAGTCTACAGTCAGTCAACAATTGGAACAATTTTAAAGGATAAAGTAAGAATAATGGAGCATGTGAAGGTCCTACCCCGATGAAAGCTACAATTATTGCTAAGCAACGCAGTGGTTTAATTATTGAAAGACATATGCTCCTTAACTGTTTGATATGCATAGAAAGGTAAAATATATACTATATACTAGTGGTTGCCAACCAGTTGATCACGATCGACCGGTCGATCTTTGAGACTTTCCCGGTAGATCTCGAAAAAGAATGAAAAATAAATACAGAAATACATTATGCCTGATAAACCTTTTGATGCAAATATGTAGTAACTTCTACTTTGAAAAAGGACCACCCAACAACTTCATGCCCAAAAGGAACAACTTTATCTAGGACGGTAAACCGATATTCACATACCGAGGTTTTCACTGATCCGCACCAGGCAGAAAAGACTGGAAGGAAAACCCTGCAACCCCGGAAACAATCTCTCTTTACAAACAGTTTTCCGTAGCAGGAGTATTGCTATATTACCATTATCTTAATTGGTATTAACTTATCTTTACAATACTCACATTACAACCCTTCTCCCCCTTTAAATTCCAACATTACCCAAATGTACAAGAAATTGGAAACAAAAACAGTGGTGTCATTAGCTTGCGTACCCCTGAAACTTATACTAGTGTCTCAGTAACAGTTTACCAATACCAGGAAGGTTGAGGAGCTGAAATTGGGGTTGAAGGCAAAGCAAACATGCTGCTCAGAGGACGTGGATTGACAGTGTTAAAGGACTTGTCATTCTGTGAATATTTTTCATGGCAGTTTGATGAATCCCTGGATGTAATGCAAACAGCTCAGCTTGTTGTATTTGTCAGAATGGCTTTCCAGGGCTTTACAACAAAAGAGGACTTCCTCACTCTTTTGCACTTAAAGGAGAGAACAAGAGGTGAGGATATTTACAATGAGTTTTAAAAAAATGTTCATGAAAATGACATCCCCATTCATAAACTGGTGGCAATTATTACTGATGGGGCCATAGCAGTGCACGGTGTGCGCGTTGGTTTTTATAGCACTGTACCGTAATGACCCTGATTTTCCCGACTTCCTGGATTATCACTGTGTGATTCATCAGCAGGCCTTGGCTGGGAAGTTCGTGGACTTTTCTCATGTAATAACACTGGTGGTCAAACTGATAAACTTGATTCCAGCAAAAGTGCTTCAGCACCGCTTATTCAAGGCGTTATGGCCTGTTTGATATGCTAGTTACAGTGTTTACTTGGTAAAGTTAATTTGAAAGTTTGACAAAAGCATTCTATGTAATTAAAATGCAATTAGCCCAAATAAAGGGCCTCAAGTTGGAAGTGCAATCTGAGCTGCTTTTTCTCTGAGTGATTTAGTAGGTCGATCTTGCCTTTCACTACGGTGGAGGTAGGGGATCTTGGGCTTAAAAAGGTTGGTGACCACTACTATATACTAAGACAAACGTTTAACTAACTGACGCTAAATAATACCGGATGTACCTGTTCCAACTTAGAGAACTTACGTTTTTTTTTTGATTCCCGATCCACGGTAACCTACGCACATCCTCCCGTATACTTTAAATCATTTCTAGATTACTTATAATACCTAATACAATGTAAATGCTATGTAAATAGTTGTTATACTGTATTGTTTAGGGAATAATGACAAGAAAAAAAAAGTCTGTACAGTGCTGGAGAGAAAAATTCCGGGTTTTCCCGATGCACGGTTAGTTGAATCCGCACATGCAGAACCCGCGGATAAGGAGGGCCAACTGTATACATTGCAAAAAAACATGGCACCATAATTGCAGGATTGCAGTAACACCATGACTGGCTGCTCCTCAAGGGTTTAAACTTACCCGAATGTGAATTTGCTCACTGACTGTGGGAGGGGATTGGCTTGTTCTTTTAACTTCCAGCAACTCAACCAATGGTTTAATTGTCATGCCCTGTGACGATTGAAGAAAGAGAGAAATCTTTTCACTTTCTGAATCAGCAGCAAATTAACTAATCCTCATTGTGCAAAATACTGAATAAACTCAGCTGCACTGTGTGTCCTTTTACAAGAAAATGTTCAACAAAAGGAGGATTGTCACCTTCATCACATCAGTAGTGGGTATCCCAATGCACTGGCCATTGACATAAAATCACAGTAATATCCATACACATATCTCTATTGACAATAAATAACAGTAATATCCATACACATAACTCTATTGACATTAAATCACAGTAAAATCCATATGCATAAGTGTGAGGTGCTACATTTTGGTAGGACTAATCAAAACAGAACATACTGATCAACACTGCGTGTTGCTTGGACACAGTGGCACTGACAAGCTCCTGCAGTCCAGACCTGGAAAGTTGGTGAAGTGTCGTCCCTATTATCTGCCACGGGAATTCACCTCGCTCATACTGACAGTGGTCTACATTCCCCCCCAGGCGGACGTGGAGTGTGCTGTGAATACACTGTATGCTAACATCAGTGAACTTGAGACCAGGTATCCGGAGGCTTTGCTCATTACAGCCGGGGACTTTAACCAGACCAACCTCAGAAAAGCACTGCCGAAGTTACACCAACACGTCTCCTGCTCCACTAGAGGCCCAAATATACTTGACCACTGCTACACAGCAGTCAAGGGTGCCTACCGTTCCGTCCCACGACCTCACTTCAGAAAATCGGACCATCCTTCTTCTCCTTCCAGCTTACAAACAGAAACTGAAGCGGGAGGTACACAGTGTCAAACGTGGTGTCGCATTGGACAGAGGATACAGATGAGGTCCTCCGTGACTGCTTTGAATCAGTGGACTGGTGAGTATTCAAGGACTCGGCAGCTAACCTCGATGAGTTAGCCTCAGCTGTCACAGACTTTATCTGGAAATGCACAGAGGACTGTGTGTCTCGCAAGATGATCCAGGTATTCCCTAACCGGAAACCTTGGATGAACTATGAGGTCCTGTCCCTTTTGAAGGCTAGAGCTGCAGCATTTAGGTCTGGGCATACCAGTCGCTACACGGAATCCAGGCATGAACTCCGGAAAACCATTAAGGGCGCCAAGAGGCAATATCGAGCCAAGTTGGAAGCTCAGACTAACCAGAGGGATACCAGTAGACTGTGGCAGAGTCTAAATGAGATCACTGGGAGCAAAGAAAAGGCTGGGAATATCAATAACTGTAGCGCTTCTCTTCCTGATGAATTTAACGTATTCTACACAAGATGAAACAGACCTGGTGGCATCAAGATTCACCGTCATCGAGGAAGATGTTAGAAGAGCCTTCCTGAAGATAAATCCAAGGAAGACGACGGCCCCAGATGGTGTCCCGGGAGGGGTTCTCCGGGCCTGTGTAAGCGAGCTAGCTGGAGTGTTTGCTGACATCTTCAACTGCACCTTGCTTCAGTCTAAGATCCCCTCATGTTTTAAGAAAGCAGTGATAATCCCAGTGCCGAAGAAAGGCAAGGTGGCATGCCTGAATGACTATCGACCTGTGGTTCTGACATCAATTGCTATGAAGTGCTTTGTTCAATTGGTTATGGCATACATAGACCATAGCCTACCGGTCAACCTCAACGCTTTGCAATTTGCCTACTGGAACAACAGGTCAATGGCAGATGCCATCTCTCTGGCACTACATTCCTCCTTAGAACACCTGGAGAATAAAGACGCATATGTAAGGCTCCTTTTCATTGACTACAGCTCTGCCTTTAATACCATCATTCCAAATAAACTGATTCCTGAGCTCCGGAACATGGGTCTTAGCACTCAGATCTTCAGCTGGATCTTCAACTTCCTCACAGACAGGACCCAGGCTGTAAAGATCGGGGATAAGCTCTCCTATACAATCACTCTGAGCACAGGTGCCCCACAAGGCCATGTACTCAGCCCCCTGCTGTACTCACTGTACACCCGTGATTGTGTAGCCAAGTTTCCATCGAACTCAATATATAAGTTTGCTGATGACACCACAATTGTAGGCCGTATCTTGGGTAATGATGAGTCTGAGTACAGAGAGGAAATTAAGAACCTGGTGGCATGGTGTGAAGACAATAACCTATCCCTCAATGTCAGCAAGATGAAGGAATTGGTTGTTGACTTCAGAAGGAGTAGCAGACCGCACAACCCCATCTACATTGGTGGTGTGCAGGTGGACAGGTCAAAAGCTTTAAGTTCCTCGGGGTGAATATCACAAATGACCTGACTTGGTCTAACCAAGCAGAGTCCATTGCCAAGAAGGCCCACCAGCGCTTTTACTTCCTGAGAAAGCTGAAGAAATCTGGCCTGTCCCCTAAAACTCTCACAAATTTTTATAGATGCACCATAGAAAGCATTCTTCTAGGGTGCATCACAACCTGGTATGGAAGTTGTCCTGTCCAAGACCGGAAGAAGCTGCAGAAGCTTGTGAACATAGTCCAGCACATCACACAAACCAATCTTCCATTCTTGGACTCACTTTACACCACACGCTGTCAGAGCAGTGCTGCCAGGATAATCAAGGACACGACCCACCCAGCCAACACACTTTTTGTCCCTCTTCCCTCCGGGAGAAGGTTCAGGAGCTTGAAGATTCGTAAGGCCAGATTTGGGAACAGCTTCTTTCCAACTGTGATAAGACTGCTGAACGGATCCTGACCCAGATCTGGGCCGTAACTTCCAAATATCCGGACCCGACTTGCACTACCTTACTTTCCCTTTTCTATTTTCTAATTATGATTTATAATTTAAATTTTTATTATATTTACTTTGATTTGTACTCCAGGAAGCGCGAAGCACAGAATCAAATATCGCTGTGATGATTGTATGCTCTAGTATCAATTGTTTGGTGACAATAAAGTAAAGTACATGGTAAATGGTAGGGCATTGAGGAATGCAGTAGAACAGAGTGATCTAGGAATAATGGTGCATAGTTCCCTGAAGGTGGAATCTGATGTGGATAGGGTGGTAAAAAAAAGCTTTTGGTATGCTGGCCTTTATAAATCAGAGCATTGAGTATAGGAGTTGGGATGTAATGTTAAAATTGCACAAGGCATTGGTAAGGCCAAATTGGAGTATTGTGTACAGTTCTGGTCACCGAATTAGAGGAAAGATGTCAACAAAGTAGAGAGAGTACAGAGGAGAGTTACTAGAATGTTACCTGGGTATCAGCACCTAAGTTACAGAGAAAGATTTAACAAGTTAGGTCTTTATTCTTTGGAGTGTAGAAGGTTGAGGTGAGACTTGATAGAGGTATTTAAAATTATGAGGGGGATAGATAGAGTTGACGTGGATAGGCTTTCAGGGGAGATTCAAACAAAAGGACATGAGTTGAAAGTTAAGGGGCAAAAATTTAGAGGTAACGTGAGGGGGAACTTGTTTACTCAGAGAGTGGTAGCTGTGTGGAATGAGCTTCCAGTAGAAGTGGTAGAGACAGGTTCGATATTATCATTTTTTTTAAAAATGGATAGGTATATGGACAGGAAAGGAATGGAGGGCTATGGGCTGAGTGCAGGTAGATGGGACTAGGTGAGAGTAAGCGTTCGGCACAGACTAGAAGGGCCAAGATGGCCTGTTTCCGTGCTGTAATTGTTATATGTTTATATCTCTATTAACATTATATTGAGCAAATAATGAATATCAAGGCGACAAATTTCCATTATGGATGCAATTAAAAGACAGACAAAGCCCTAGTTTCCATTTGCTATTTGTGTTCAAAGCTTTTTTTTTCTATCGATGAATGATGATATCATTTGAAGTATTTTGAAAGTGCTTTAAGAACATTCTTGATACAGTTAACAGTGATAGTCGGATTGGTCTCTGAAGACTGGGGTTTTCCCTCTCAAAAAAGTAAGCACATTCATAATCACAATGTATCCACTCTAAATAACTAAAACTAACTTTAGAAAGCTTCAGAATCTAAAACTAACTTTAGAATCTTTTCCTGTTTTATCAGATGTAATCAGATTCTTAACGAAGTGAACAAAATGCGTATATTAATATCCTAAACTTAAATGTAAGAGCCTTAATGTAAGAGCCATATATGCAAACAATGGACAATTGAGGAGATAGAGCAACAGACAAAGTGCCTGAAGAACCCAATGGATCAGACAGCATCTGTAGAAGGAAATGAACAGTCGGTATTTCAGTTCGTCAACTTCTATTTCCTGTCCAGTTCAATATGTGGTATGGCTACAATTTGTGAGATGTTGGGAAGCTCCACTCATGTGCACATTAGTTAGGTTTAAAATTCCTTGAACACTTGAGTAAGCTCTGCTGAATAGAACTTTAGAAATGTTCAGTTTACACATTCAATCTAAATTTGTTGCTGTCATACTTTAATGGAGAACATCCCCAGAGTTAATGAGTAGACAAGGACTTCAGTAAGGCCATTTATAAGGTTCCACATGGAAGGTTCCATGGAACCCAGGGAGAGCTGGCTAATTGGCTACAACAATATTGAAAGCAGAGCGTGATGGTAGAAGGTTGTTTCTTGGACTGGGAGACCCATAACTTGTCATGTGCCTCAGACATTGGTGCTGACTCCATCGAGATCTATCATCTATAGATGACACTAAAATAGATCATGTAGTGGACCATGAGTATGATTAGCAAATATGACAAAGAGATCTTCATCAGCTGAGTAAGTGAGCCAAGGAACAGCAAAATGGACTTTCATTATGAGGTGTTGTAATTTGGATTTTCACAGTAAATGGCAGAGGCATGGGAAGTGCTTTAGAAAAGAGAGACCTTGCAGAACAAGTATATGGTTCACTGTAAGTGGAGTCACAGGTCGACAGGGGAAGAAGAAAGCATTTGGCATGCTGGACTTCATTTGCCAAGGCATTGAATGTAAAATTGGGGAGGTATGGTACAGCTGCTGAGAACGATGGTGAAGCCGCATTAGGAGTATAATGTTCAGCTTTGGTCATCCTATGATAGAAAATATGTTACTAAAATGGAAAGATTGCATAAAAAATTACAAGATGCTGCCAGGACTTGAAGCACAGAATTATAGAGAGAGATTGGACAGACTAGGACCACAAAGAAGACACAACAGTGCCTCTACTTTCATAGAACTTTGCATAGATCTGGCATGTAATCTAAAGCTTTGACAAACTTCTTTAGATGCACAGTGCTGAGTATTCTGATTAGATGCATCATGGCCTGGTATGGAAATTCCTCTGCCCAGGAATGAAAAAAAATTGACAAATGGTGGTGCATAAGCCCAGTCCATCAGGCTAGGAACAGCTGGTACCCTATAAACATCGGTCAGGAACAGCTGGTACCCTATAACCAACGGTCAGGAAAAGCTGGTACCCTATAACCATTGGTCAGGAACAGCTGGTACCCTATAACCATCAGTCAGGAACAGCTGGCACCCTATAACCATCGGGGCAGGAACAGCTGGTACCCTATAACAATCGGTCAGGAACACTTGGTACCCTATGACCATCGGTCAGAAAGAGCTGGTACCCTATAACCAACGGTCAGGAATAGCTGGTACCCTATAACCATTGGTTTAGGAACAGCTGGTACCCTATAACCAACGGTCAGGAACAGCTGATACCCTATAACCATCAGTCAGGAACAGCTGGTACCCTATAACCATCGGTCAGGAACAGCTGGTACCCTATAACCATTGGTTTAGGAACAGCTGGCACCCTTTAACCATCGGTCAGGAACAGCTGGTATCCTATAACCATCAGTCCGGAACAGTTTGCACGCTATAACCAGCCGTCAGGAAGAGCTGGCACCCTATAACCATCGAGTCAGGAACAGCTGGTACCCAATAACCATCGAGTCAGGAACAGCTGGTACCCAATAACCATCAGTGAGGAACAGCTGGTACCTGATAACCATCAGTGAGGAACAGCTGGTACCCTATAACCATCGGTCAGGAACAGCTGGTACCCTATAACCATCAGTCAGGAACAGCTGGTACCTGATAACCATCAATTCAGGAACAGCTGGCACCCTATAACCATCGGTCAGGAACAGCTGGTACCTGATAACCATCGAGTCTGGAACCGCTGGTACCCTATAACCATTGTTCAGGAACAGCTGGTACCTGATAACCGTCGGTCAGGAACAGCTGGTACCTGATAACCATTGGTTTAGGAACAGCTGGGACCCAATAACCATTGGTCAGGAACTGCTGGTACCTGATAACCGTCGAGTCAGGAACAGCTGGTATTCTATAACCATTGGTCAGGAACAGCTGGTACCTGATAACCATTGGTCAGGAACAGCTGGTATCCTATAACCATCGGTCAGGAACTGCTGGTACCTGATAACCATCGAGTCAGGAACAGCTGGTACCCTATAACCATCGGTCAGGAACAGCTGGTACCCGATAACCATCGGTCAGGAACAGCTGGTACCCTATAACCAGCCATCAGGAAGAGCTGGTACCCTATAACCAATGGTCAGGAACAGCTGGTACCCTATAACCAATGGTCAGGAACACCTGATACCCTATAACTATCAGGCCCCTGATCAGCATAGATGACTTCCCTCACCACAACATTGAACTGATTTCACAATCAACTCACTTTCAAGAATTCTGCAATTTAAGTTCTCAGTAATTTTTAAACTTGTTAATTTTTGCACAATTTGCTTTCTTTTGGACATCGGTTCTTTGTTTACATATAGTTTTACATAAATTCTATCGTTTCTATTAATTTTCTGTAAATCCTAGAAGAAAATGGACCCCAAGATAGTGTACGGTCATGTATGTATACATACTTTCATATTAAGTTTACTTTGACTTTATTGCATAGACTATAGGAGACGGGGAAGTGATCTTATGGATGTGTATAAATCATGAGGAGCATATATAGGGCAAGTGTACTCAGTCTTTATTCCAGAGTTCAGGCATCAAGAACTGGAGGACACAAGTTCAAAGTGAGAGTGGAAATATTTAAGAGGAACCTGAGGGTTAAATTTTTACACAAAGTTGTATCTATGTGGAATCAGTTGCAAGAGGAGGTAGTTGAGGCAGGTTTGGACAGTAACAACTTTTAAAAATCTTTAATTCTGCATTCAGCTTTTGTTTTACTTTGGTACACTGATGTGATGAAATGATCTGAGTGTGTGGCATGCAAATCAAAGTTTTTACTCTCTTTCAGTGCATCTGATACCAATAAACCAATTTACAGTAATTTACGGTGGTGCAACTTCATCAACAAGATGGATCTCATAGCTTTTGAAGAAGGTATCTATATCGCCATGGGGCTTCTGAGTTGTTCACGTGGAACAACCTTCTTTTGAAGGAATAATAGGAACAACAGAGAAAGAAGCGATTTCCCTAAACACTAGTAACGTAAATTATCCTCAGTTTAAATATAAAGTAAACTGCAGATGTTGTTGGTTGGCATCATCTGTCTCGAAGGACAATGAGTTATGATCATCATCACAAGCCTGGGCAGAGGGTATGGAGATCCTGAGATGTCCAGTTGCCAAGATCTCCCTCTCAGCCTCACAAGTGGAGTCCAAAGGAAAGTTTATAAAGCAATATGTTTGGCACCAGCTTGGCTGCAAGAACTGCCAGAAGGATGTTTAATGACGTCCGGCCGCCTTGGGGCTCCACACTGGATTTGCTCCCATAGCCTTTGTCCCTCCTGAGGCTGTTCACAAGGCAGTGAGTGGGGCTATTTACCCATAGCTGGTTCACAAGCACCAGGGCCTCTCCACGCACCGGTGGGTTTGCGTGCTGTTTGTACAGAGGCCAGACCTCCTCCTGTCCTCTATAGTTCAGCCTGAGTCTGAAAGGAGTTCAGTTTCCATGTGTCGCCAATGAAGAGGCACTACATGAGGCTTGCTGTTGGAGTGGCTGTGTACTGCCAGGGAGAGACTTACACACTCAGCTCTCCTTTTCACAAGACTGCTAGCCAGCGGTAGAAGCTGAAAATGAGAGTGACAAGCACTACCCACTACACTACCACATTATACATCTCACAGGGACGATTTCATATATGTGAAATAATTCCATATTGCCCATAAGTACTCCAAAGTAAAGCCAACTTAACAGACATTAAAGAGAAAATAGCAAACAAAAGATAAATCTGTAACATTATTAACAAAAAGTAATGACAGTGGGGCAAGGAGACATACTGAACCCAAAATTAACATCAACATACAGAAGTATCAACTCCAATTACAGTCAGTAAGTCAATAAAGAGAAAACTAGAAATGTTACACACAGAAAACCCAGTTCCAAGGTGCAATGTAGCTCGATCCTAACTATAACAAGGCGAGGGCAATCTTGCTAATTTTTTGCAATATTACTGCAACTGTAATATTGCAGTTACAACAATATTTTTCACTCACATTTATAACAGAAGGTTGTGCCTTTGGTCAAAAAATAATGATCTTTTGCAGCTACCAGGATGCTGAGAGAACAACATACCGAGGATGTTCTCTCCTATTGTGGTGTAGATTGACTGGACCAGACATTTCCCCTGTTGTGGTGTGGATTGTCTGGACCGGACATTTCCCCTGTTGTGGTGTGGATTGACTGGACCGGACATTTCTCCTGTTGTGGTGTGGATTGACTGGACCTGACATTTCTCCTGTTGTGGTGTGGATTGTCTGGATTTGACATTTCTCCTGTTGTGGTGTGGATTGACTGGACCTGACATTTCTCCTGTTGTGGTGTGGATTGACTGGGCCGGACATTTCCCCTCTTGTGGTGTGGATCGACTGGACCGGACATTTCCCCTGTTGTGGTGTGGATTGTCTGGACCTGACATTTCTCCTGTTGTGGTGTGGATTGACTGGACCTGACATTTCTCCTGTTGTGGTGTGGATTGACTGGGCCGGACATTTCCCCTCTTGTGGTGTGGAATGACTGGACCAGACATTTCCCCTGTTGTGGTGTGGATTGACTGGACCTGACATTTCCCCTGTTGTGGTGTGGATTGTCTGGACTTGACATTTCCCCATTTGTGGTGTGGATTGACTGGACTTGACAGTTCCCCTGTTGTGGTGTGGATTGACTGGTCCGGACAGTTCCCCTGTTGTGGTGTGGATTGACTGGACCTGACATTTCTCCTGTTGTGGTGTGGATTGACTGGACCGGACAGTTCCCCTGTTGTGCTGTGGATTGACTGGACCTGACATTTCTCCTGTTGTGGTGTGGATAGACTGGGCCGGACATTTCCCCTGTTGTGGTGTGGATAGACTGGGCCGGACATTTCCCCTGTTGTGGTGTGGATTGACTGGACCTGACATTTCCCCTGTTGTGGTGTGGATTGTCTGGACTTGACAGTTCCCCTGTTGTGGTGTGGATTGACTGGACCTGACATTTCTCCTGTTGTGGTGTGTATTGACTGGACCTGACATTTCCCCTGTTGTGGTGTGGATTGTCTGGACTTGACAGTTCCCCTGTTGTGGTGTGGATTGACTGGACCTGACATTTCTCCTGTTGTGGTGTGGATTGACTGGACCGGACATTTCTCCTGTTGTGGTGTGGATTGACTGGACCTGACATTTCTCCTGTTGTGGTGTGGATTGACTGGACCGGACATTTCCCTTGTTGTGGTGTGGATTGTCTGGACTTGACAGTTCCCCTGTTGTGGTGTGGATTGACTGGACCTGACATTTCTCCTGTTGTGGTGTGGATTGACTGGACCGGACATTTCTCCTGTTCTGGTGTGGATTGACTGGACCTGACATTTCCCCTGTTGTGGTGTGGATTGACTGGACCTGACATTTCCCCTGTTGTGGTGTGGATTGTCTGGACTTGACAGTTCCCCTGTGGTGGTGTGGATTGTCTGGACTTGACAGTTCCCCTGTTGTGGTGTGGATTGACTGGACCTGACATTTCTCCTGTTGTGGTGTGGATTGACTGGGCCGGACATTTCCCCTGTTGTGGTGTGGATTGACTGGACCTGACATTTCCCCTGTTGTGGTGTGGATTGACTGGACCTGACATTTCCCCTGTTGTGGTGTGGATTGTCTGGACTTGACAGTTCCCCTGTTGTGGTGTGGATTGACTGGACCTGACATTTCTCCTGTTGTGGTGTGGATTGACTGGACCGGACATTTCTCCTGTTGTGGTGTGGATTGTCTGGACTTGACATTTCCCCTGTTGTGGTGTGGATTGACTGTACCGGACATTTCCCCTGCTGTGGTGTGGATTGACTGGACCTGACATTTCTCCTGTTGTGGTGTGGATTGACTGGGCCGGACATTTCCCCTATTGTGGTGTGGATTGACTGGACCTGACATTTCCCCTGTTGTGGTGTGGATTGACTGGACCGGACAAATCTCCTGTTGTGGTGTGGATTGACTGCACCTGACATTTCTCCTGTTGTGGTGTGGATTGACTGGACCTGACATTTCTCCTGTTGTGGTGTGGATTGACTGGACCGGACATTTCCCCTGTTGTGGTGTGGATTGACTGGACCGGACATTTCCCCTGTTGTGGTGTGGATTGACTGGACCTGACATTTCCCCTGTTGTGGTGTGGATTGACTGGACCTGACATTTCCCCTGTTGTGGTGTGGATTGACTGGACCGGACATTTCCCCTGTTGTGGTGTGGATTGACTGCACCTGACATTTCTCCTGTTGTGGTGTGGAATGACTGGACCGGACATTTCTCCTGTTGTGGTGTGGATTGACTGCACCTGACATTTTTCCTGTTGTGGTGTGGATTGTCTGGACCGGACATTTCCCCTGTTGTGGTGTGGATTGACTGCACCTGACATTTCTCCTGTTGTGGTGTGGATTGACTGGACCGGACATTTCTCCTGTTGTGGTGTGGATTGACTGGACCTGACATTTCTCCTGTTGTGGTGTGGATTGACTGGACCGGACATTTCTCCTGTTGTGGTGTGGATTGACTGGACCGGACATTTCTCCTGTTGTGGTGTGGATTGACTGCACCTGACATTTCTCCTGTTGTGGTGTGGATTGACTGGACCGGTCATTTCTCCTGTTGTGGTGTGGATTGACTGGACCGGTCATTTCTCCTGTTGTGGTGTGGATTGTCTGGACCGGACATTTCTCCTGTTGTGGTGTGGATTGACTGGTCCGGACATTTCACCTGTTGTGGTGTGGATTGACTGGACCGGACATTTCACCTGTTGTGGTGTGGATTGCTGGTCCTGACATTTCGCCTGTTGTGGTGTGGATTGTCTGGACTTGACATTTCTCCTGTTGTGGTGTGGATTGTCTGGACTTGACATTTCTCCTGTTGTGGTGTGGATTGCTGGTCCTGACATTTCCCCTGTTGTGGTGTGGATTGACTGCACCTGACATTTCTCCTGTTGTGGTGTGGATTGACTGGACCGGACATTTCTCCTGTTGTGGTGTGGATTGACTGCACCTGACATTTCTCCTGTTGTGGTGTGGATTGACTGGACCGGACATTTCTCCTGTTGTGGTGTGGATTGACTGCACCTGACATTTTTCCTGTTGTGGTGTGGATTGTCTGGACCAGACATTTCCCCTGTTGTGGTGTGGATTGACTGCACCTGACATTTCTCCTGTTGTGGTGTGGATTGACTGCACCGGACATTTCTCCTGTTGTGGTGTGGATTGACTGGACCTGACATTTCTCCTGTTGTGGTGTGGATTGACTGGACCGGACATTTCTCCTGTTGTGGTGTGGATTGACTGCACCTGACATTTCTCCTGTTGTGGTGTGGATTGACTGGACCGGACATTTCTCCTGTTGTGGTGTGGATTGACTGGACCGGACATTTCTCCTGTTGTGGTGTGGATTGACTGGACCAGACATTTCCCCTGTTGTGGTGTGGATTGACTGGACCTGACATTTCCCCTGTTGTGGTGTGGATTGTCTGGACTTGACATTTCTCCAGTTGTGGTGTGGATTGTCTGGACAGCACATTTCTCCTGTTGTGGTGTGGATTGACTGGACCTGACATTTCCCCTGTTGTTGTGTGGATTGACTGGACTTGACATTTCCCCTGTTGTGGTGTGGATTGACTGAACTGGACATTTCCCCTGTTGTGGTGTGGATTGACTGGACCTGACATTTCCCCTGTTGTGGTGTGGATTGACTGGACCTGACATTTCCCCTGTTGTGGTGTGGATTGACTGGACTTGACATTTCCCCTGTTGTGGTGTGGATTGACTGAACTGGACATTTCCCCTGTTGTGGTGTGGAATGTCTGGACTTGACATTTCCCCTGTTGTGGTCTGGATTGACTGGACTGGACATTTCTCCTGTTGTGGTGTGGATTGACTGGGCCGGACATTTCCCCTGTTGTTGTGTGGATTGACTGGACCGAACATTTCTCCTGTTGTGTTGTGGATTGACTGGACTTGACATTTCCCCTGTTGTGGTCAGGATTGACTGGACCGTACATTTCTCCTGTTGTGGTGTGGATTGACTGGACCGGACATTTCTCCTGTTGTGGTGTGGATTGTCTGGACTTGACATTTCCCCTGTTGTGGTCTGGATTGACTGGACCGGACATTTCTCCTGTTGTGGTGTGGATTGACTGGACCTGACATTTCTCCTGTTGTGGTCTGGATTGACTGGACCGGACATTTCTCCTGTTGTGGTGTGGATTGACAGGACCTGACATTTCCCCTGTTGTGGTGTGGATTGTCTGGACTTGACATTTCCCCTGTTGTGGTCTGGATTGACTGGACCGGACATTTCTCCTGTTGTGGTGTGGATTGACTGGGCCGGACATTTCTCCTGTTGTGGTGTGGATTGACTGGGCCGGACATTTCTCCTGTTGTGGTGTGGATTGACTGGGCCGGACATTTCTCCTGTTGTGGTGTGAATTGACTGGTCCGGACATTTCACCTGTTGTGGTGTGGATTGACAGGACCTGACATTTCCCCTGTTGTGGTCTGGATTGACTGGACCGGACATTTCTCCTGTTGTGGTGTGGATTGACTGGGCCGGACATTTCTCCTGTTGTGGTGTGAATTGACTGGTCCGGACATTTCTCCTGTTGTGGTGTGGATTGACTGGGCCGGACATTTCCCCTGTTGTGGTGTGGATTGTCTGGACTTGACAGTTCCCCTGTTGTGGTGTGGATTGACTGGACCTGACATTTCTCCTGTTGTGGTGTGTATTGACTGGACCTGACATTTCTCCTGTTGTGGTGTGGATTGTCTGGACTTGACAGTTCCCCTGTTGTGGTGTGGATTGACTGGACCGGACATTTCTCCTGTTGTGGTGTGTATTGACTGGACCGGACATTTCTCCTGTTCTGGTGTGGATTGACTGGACCTGACATTTCCCCTGTTGTGGTGTGGATTGACTGGACCTGACATTTCCCCTGTTGTGGTGTGGATTGTCTGGACTTGACAGTTCCCCTGTGGTGGTGTGGATTGTCTGAACTTGACAGTTCCCCTGTTGTGGTGTGGATTGACTGGACCTGACATTTCTCCTGTTGTGGTGTGGATTGACTGGGCCGGACATTTCCCCTGTTGTGGTGTGGATTGACTGGACCTGACATTTCCCCTGTTGTGGTGTGGATTGACTGGACCTGACATTTCCCCTGTTGTGGTGTGGATTGTCTGGACTTGACAGTTCCCCTGTTGTGGTGTGGATTGACTGGACCTGACATTTCTCCTGTTGTGGTGTGGATTGACTGGACCGGACATTTCTCCTGTTGTGGTGTGGATTGTCTGGACTTGACATTTCCCCTGTTGTGGTGTGGATTGACTGTACCGGACATTTCCCCTGCTGTGGTGTGGATTGACTGGACCTGACATTTCTCCTGTTGTGGTGTGGATTGACTGGGCCGGACATTTCCCCTATTGTGGTGTGGATTGACTGGACCTGACATTTCCCCTGTTGTGGTGTGGATTGACTGGACCGGACAAATCTCCTGTTGTGGTGTGGATTGACTGCACCTGACATTTCTCCTGTTGTGGTGTGGATTGACTGGACCTGACATTTCTCCTGTTGTGGTGTGGATTGACTGGACCGGACATTTCCCCTGTTGTGGTGTGGATTGACTGGACCGGACATTTCCCCTGTTGTGGTGTGGATTGACTGGACCTGACATTTCCCCTGTTGTGGTGTGGATTGACTGGACCTGACATTTCCCCTGTTGTGGTGTGGATTGACTGGACCGGACATTTCCCCTGTTGTGGTGTGGATTGACTGCACCTGACATTTCTCCTGTTGTGGTGTGGAATGACTGGACCGGACATTTCTCCTGTTGTGGTGTGGATTGACTGCACCTGACATTTTTCCTGTTGTGGTGTGGATTGTCTGGACCGGACATTTCCCCTGTTGTGGTGTGGATTGACTGCACCTGACATTTCTCCTGTTGTGGTGTGGATTGACTGGACCGGACATTTCTCCTGTTGTGGTGTGGATTGACTGGACCTGACATTTCTCCTGTTGTGGTGTGGATTGATTGGACCGGACATTTCTCCTGTTGTGGTGTGGATTGACTGGACCGGACATTTCTCCTGTTGTGGTGTGGATTGACTGCACCTGACATTTCTCCTGTTGTGGTGTGGATTGACTGGACCGGTCATTTCTCCTGTTGTGGTGTGGATTGACTGGACCGGTCATTTCTCCTGTTGTGGTGTGGATTGTCTGGACCGGACATTTCTCCTGTTGTGGTGTGGATTGACTGGTCCGGACATTTCACCTGTTGTGGTGTGGATTGACTGGACCGGACATTTCACCTGTTGTGGTGTGGATTGCTGGTCCTGGCATTTCGCCTGTTGTGGTGTGGATTGTCTGGACTTGACATTTCTCCTGTTGTGGTGTGGATTGTCTGGACTTGACATTTCTCCTGTTGTGGTGTGGATTGCTGGTCCTGACATTTCCCCTGTTGTGGTGTGGATTGACTGCACCTGACATTTCTCCTGTTGTGGTGTGGATTGACTGGACCGGACATTTCTCCTGTTGTGGTGTGGATTGACTGCACCTGACATTTCTCCTGTTGTGGTGTGGATTGACTGGACCGGACATTTCTCCTGTTGTGGTGTGGATTGACTGCACCTGACATTTTTCCTGTTGTGGTGTGGATTGCCTGGACCAGACATTTCCCCTGTTGTGGTGTGGATTGACTGCACCTGACATTTCTCCTGTTGTGGTGTGGATTGACTGGTCCGGACATTTCACCTGTTGTGGTGTGGATTGACTGGACCGGACATTTCACCTGTTGTGGTGTGGATTGCTGGTCCTGACATTTCGCCTGTTGTGGTGTGGATTGTCTGGACTTGACATTTCTCCTGTTGTGGTGTGGATTGTCTGGACTTGACATTTCTCCTGTTGTGGTGTGGATTGCTGGTCCTGACATTTCCCCTGTTGTGGTGTGGATTGACTGCACCTGACATTTCTCCTGTTGTGGTGTGGATTGACTGGACCGGACATTTCTCCTGTTGTGGTGTGGATTGACTGGACCTGACATTTCCCCTGTTGTGGTGTGGATTGACTGGACCTGACATTTCCCCTGTTGTGGTGTGGATTGACTGGACTTGACATTTCCCCTGTTGTGGTGTGGATTGACGGAACTGGACATTTCCCCTGTTGTGGTGTGGAATGTCTGGACTTGACATTTCCCCTGTTGTGGTCTGGATTGACTGGACTGGACATTTCTCCTGTTGTGGTGTGGATTGACTGGGCCGGACATTTCCCCTGTTGTTGTGTGGATTGACTGGACCGAACATTTCTCCTGTTGTGTTGTGGATTGACTGGACTTGACATTTCCCCTGTTGTGGTCAGGATTGACTGGACCGTACATTTCTCCTGTTGTGGTGTGGATTGACTGGACCGGACATTTCTCCTGTTGTGGTGTGGATTGTCTGGACTTGACATTTCCCCTGTTGTGGTCTGGATTGACTGGACCGGACATTTCTCCTGTTGTGGTGTGGATTGACTGGACCTGACATTTCTCCTGTTGTGGTCTGGATTGACTGGACCGGACATTTCTCCTGTTGTGGTGTGGATTGACAGGACCTGACATTTCCCCTGTTGTGGTGTGGATTGTCTGGACTTGACATTTCCCCTGTTGTGGTCTGGATTGACTGGACCGGACATTTCTCCTGTTGTGGTGTGGATTGACTGGGCCGGACATTTCTCCTGTTGTGGTGTGGATTGACTGGGCCGGACATTTCTCCTGTTGTGGTGTGGATTGACTGGGCCGGACATTTCTCCTGTTGTGGTGTGAATTGACTGGTCCGGACATTTCTCCTGTTGTGGTGTGGATTGACAGGACCTGACATTTCCCCTGTTGTGGTCTGGATTGACTGGACCGGACATTTCCCCTGTTGTGGTGTGGATTGTCTGGACTTGACAGTTCCCCTGTTGTGGTGTGGATTGACTGGACCTGACATTTCTCCTGTTGTGGTGTGTATTGACTGGACCTGACATTTCTCCTGTTGTGGTGTGGATTGTCTGGACTTGACAGTTCCCCTGTTGTGGTGTGGATTGACTGGACCGGACATTTCTCCTGTTGTGGTGTGTATTGACTGGACCGGACATTTCTCCTGTTCTGGTGTGGATTGACTGGACCTGACATTTCCCCTGTTGTGGTGTGGATTGACTGGACCTGACATTTCCCCTGTTGTGGTGTGGATTGTCTGGACTTGACAGTTCCCCTGTGGTGGTGTGGATTGTCTGAACTTGACAGTTCCCCTGTTGTGGTGTGGATTGACTGGACCTGACATTTCTCCTGTTGTGGTGTGGATTGACTGGGCCGGACATTTCCCCTGTTGTGGTGTGGATTGACTGGACCTGACATTTCCCCTGTTGTGGTGTGGATTGACTGGACCTGACATTTCCCCTGTTGTGGTGTGGATTGTCTGGACTTGACAGTTCCCCTGTTGTGGTGTGGATTGACTGGACCTGACATTTCTCCTGTTGTGGTGTGGATTGACTGGACCGGACATTTCTCCTGTTGTGGTGTGGATTGTCTGGACTTGACATTTCCCCTGTTGTGGTGTGGATTGACTGTACCGGACATTTCCCCTGCTGTGGTGTGGATTGACTGGACCTGACATTTCTCCTGTTGTGGTGTGGATTGACTGGGCCGGACATTTCCCCTATTGTGGTGTGGATTGACTGGACCTGACATTTCCCCTGTTGTGGTGTGGATTGACTGGACCGGACAAATCTCCTGTTGTGGTGTGGATTGACTGCACCTGACATTTCTCCTGTTGTGGTGTGGATTGACTGGACCTGACATTTCTCCTGTTGTGGTGTGGATTGACTGGACCGGACATTTCCCCTGTTGTGGTGTGGATTGACTGGACCGGACATTTCCCCTGTTGTGGTGTGGATTGACTGGACCTGACATTTCCCCTGTTGTGGTGTGGATTGACTGGACCTGACATTTCCCCTGTTGTGGTGTGGATTGACTGGACCGGACATTTCCCCTGTTGTGGTGTGGATTGACTGCACCTGACATTTCTCCTGTTGTGGTGTGGAATGACTGGACCGGACATTTCTCCTGTTGTGGTGTGGATTGACTGCACCTGACATTTTTCCTGTTGTGGTGTGGATTGTCTGGACCGGACATTTCCCCTGTTGTGGTGTGGATTGACTGCACCTGACATTTCTCCTGTTGTGGTGTGGATTGACTGGACCGGACATTTCTCCTGTTGTGGTGTGGATTGACTGGACCTGACATTTCTCCTGTTGTGGTGTGGATTGATTGGACCGGACATTTCTCCTGTTGTGGTGTGGATTGACTGGACCGGACATTTCTCCTGTTGTGGTGTGGATTGACTGCACCTGACATTTCTCCTGTTGTGGTGTGGATTGACTGGACCGGTCATTTCTCCTGTTGTGGTGTGGATTGACTGGACCGGTCATTTCTCCTGTTGTGGTGTGGATTGTCTGGACCGGACATTTCTCCTGTTGTGGTGTGGATTGACTGGTCCGGACATTTCACCTGTTGTGGTGTGGATTGACTGGACCGGACATTTCACCTGTTGTGGTGTGGATTGCTGGTCCTGGCATTTCGCCTGTTGTGGTGTGGATTGTCTGGACTTGACATTTCTCCTGTTGTGGTGTGGATTGTCTGGACTTGACATTTCTCCTGTTGTGGTGTGGATTGCTGGTCCTGACATTTCCCCTGTTGTGGTGTGGATTGACTGCACCTGACATTTCTCCTGTTGTGGTGTGGATTGACTGGACCGGACATTTCTCCTGTTGTGGTGTGGATTGACTGCACCTGACATTTCTCCTGTTGTGGTGTGGATTGACTGGACCGGACATTTCTCCTGTTGTGGTGTGGATTGACTGCACCTGACATTTTTCCTGTTGTGGTGTGGATTGTCTGGACCAGACATTTCCCCTGTTGTGGTGTGGATTGACTGCACCTGACATTTCTCCTGTTGTGGTGTGGATTGACTGTACCGGACATTTCTACTGTTGTGGTGTGGATTGGCTGGACCTGACATTTCTCCTGTTGTGGTGTGGATTGACTGGACCGGACATTTCTCCTGTTGTGGTGTGGATTGACTGCACCTGACATTTCTCCTGTTGTGGTGTGGATTGACTGGACTTAACATTTCTCCAGTTGTGGTGTGGATTGTCTGGACAGCACATTTCTCCTGTTGTGGTGTGGATTGACTGGACCTGACATTTCCCCTGTTGTGGTGTGGATTGACTGGACCTGACATTTCCCCTGTTGTGGTGTGGATTGACTGGACTTGACATTTCCCCTGTTGTGGTGTGGATTGACTGAACTGGACATTTCCCCTGTTGTGGTGTGGAATGTCTGGACTTGACATTTCCCCTGTTGTGGTCTGGATTGACTGGACTGGACATTTCTCCTGTTGTGGTGTGGATTGACTGGGCCGGACATTTCCCCTGTTGTTGTGTGGATTGACTGGACCGAACATTTCTCCTGTTGTGTTGTGGATTGACTGGACTTGACATTTCCCCTGTTGTGGTCAGGATTGACTGGACCGTACATTTCTCCTGTTGTGGTGTGGATTGACTGGACCGGACATTTCTCCTGTTGTGGTGTGGATTGTCTGGACTTGGCATTTCCCCTGTTGTGGTCTGGATTGACTGGACCGGACATTTCTCCTGTTGTGGTGTGGATTGACTGGACCTGACATTTCTCCTGTTGTGGTCTGGATTGACTGGACCGGACATTTCTCCTGTTGTGGTGTGGATTGACAGGACCTGACATTTCCCCTGTTGTGGTGTGGATTGTCTGGACGACATTTCCCCTGTTGTGGTCTGGATTGACTGGACCGGACATTTCTCCTGTTGTGGTGTGGATTGACTGGGCCGGACATTTCTCCTGTTGTGGTGTGGATTGACTGGGCCGGACATTTCTCCTGTTGTGGTGTGGATTGACTGGGCCGGACATTTCTCCTGTTGTGGTGTGAATTGACTGGTCCGGACATTTCTCCTGTTGTGGTGTGGATTGACAGGACCTGACATTTCCCCTGTTGTGGTCTGGATTGACTGGACCGGACATTTCTCCTGTTGTGGTGTGGATTGACTGGGCCGGACATTTCTCCTGTTGTGGTGTGAATTGACTGGTCCGGACATTTCTCCTGTTGTGGTGTGGATTGACTGGGCCGGACATTTCCCCTGTTGTGGTGTGGATTGTCTGGACTTGACAGTTCCCCTGTTGTGGTGTGGATTGACTGGACCTGACATTTCTCCTGTTGTGGTGTGTATTGACTGGACCTGACATTTCTCCTGTTGTGGTGTGGATTGTCTGGACTTGACAGTTCCCCTGTTGTGGTGTGGATTGACTGGACCGGACATTTCTCCTGTTGTGGTGTGTATTGACTGGACCGGACATTTCTCCTGTTGTGGTGTGGATTGTCTGGACTTGACAGTTCCCCTGTTGTGGTGTGGATTGACTGGACTTGACAGTTCCCCTGTTGTGGTGTGGATTGACTGGTCCGGACAGTTCCCCTGTTGTGGTGTGGATTGACTGGACCTGACATTTCTCCTGTTGTGGTGTGGATTGACTGGACCGGACAGTTCCCCTGTTGTGCTGTGGATTGACTGGACCTGACATTTCTCCTGTTGTGGTGTGGATAGACTGGGCCGGACATTTCCCCTGTTGTGGTGTGGATAGACTGGGCCGGACATTTCCCCTGTTGTGGTGTGGATTGACTGGACCTGACATTTCCCCTGTTGTGGTGTGGATTGTCTGGACTTGACAGTTCCCCTGTTGTGGTGTGGATTGACTGGACCTGACATTTCTCCTGTTGTGGTGTGTATTGACTGGACCTGACATTTCCCCTGTTGTGGTGTGGATTGTCTGGACTTGACAGTTCCCCTGTTGTGGTGTGGATTGACTGGACCTGACATTTCTCCTGTTGTGGTGTGGATTGACTGGACCGGACATTTCTCCTGTTGTGGTGTGGATTGACTGGACCTGACATTTCTCCTGTTGTGGTGTGGATTGACTGGACCGGACATTTCCCCTGTTGTGGTGTGGATTGTCTGGACTTGACAGTTCCCCTGTTGTGGTGTGGATTGACTGGACCTGACATTTCTCCTGTTGTGGTGTGGATTGACTGGACCGGACATTTCTCCTGTTCTGGTGTGGATTGACTGGACCTGACATTTCCCCTGTTGTGGTGTGGATTGACTGGACCTGACATTTCCCCTGTTGTGGTGTGGATTGTCTGGACTTGACAGTTCCCCTGTTGTGGTGTGGATTGTCTGGACTTGACAGTTCCCCTGTTGTGGTGTGGATTGACTGGACCTGACATTTCCCCTGTTGTGGTGTGGATTGACTGGACCTGACATTTCCCCTGTTGTGGTGTGGATTGACTGGACCTGACATTTCCCCTGTTGTGGTGTGGATTGTCTGGACTTGACAGTTCCCCTGTTGTGGTGTGGATTGACTGGACCTGACATTTCTCCTGTTGTGGTGTGGATTGACAGGACCGGACATTTCTCCTGTTGTGGTGTGGATTGTCTGGACTTGACATTTCCCCTGTTGTGGTGTGGATTGACTGTACCGGACATTTCCCCTGCTGTGGTGTGGATTGACTGGACCTGACATTTCTCCTGTTGTGGTGTGGATTGACTGGGCCGGACATTTCCCCTATTGTGGTGTGGATTGACTGGACCTGACATTTCCCCTGTTGTGGTGTGGATTGACTGGACCGGACAAATCTCCTGTTGTGGTGTGGATTGACTGCACCTGACATTTCTCCTGTTGTGGTGTGGATTGACTGGACCTGACATTTCTCCTGTTGTGGTGTGGATTGACTGGGCCGGACATTTCCCCTGTTGTTGTGTGGATTGACTGGACCGAACATTTCTCCTGTTGTGTTGTGGATTGACTGGACTTGACATTTCCCCTGTTGTGGTCAGGATTGACTGGACCGTACATTTCTCCTGTTGTGGTGTGGATTGACTGGACCGGACATTTCTCCTGTTGTGGTGTGGATTGTCTGGACTTGGCATTTCCCCTGTTGTGGTCTGGATTGACTGGACCGGACATTTCTCCTGTTGTGGTGTGGATTGACTGGACCTGACATTTCTCCTGTTGTGGTCTGGATTGACTGGACCGGACATTTCTCCTGTTGTGGTGTGGATTGACAGGACCTGACATTTCCCCTGTTGTGGTGTGGATTGTCTGGACGACATTTCCCCTGTTGTGGTCTGGATTGACTGGACCGGACATTTCTCCTGTTGTGGTGTGGATTGACTGGGCCGGACATTTCTCCTGTTGTGGTGTGGATTGACTGGGCCGGACATTTCTCCTGTTGTGGTGTGGATTGACTGGGCCGGACATTTCTCCTGTTGTGGTGTGAATTGACTGGTCCGGACATTTCTCCTGTTGTGGTGTGGATTGACAGGACCTGACATTTCCCCTGTTGTGGTCTGGATTGACTGGACCGGACATTTCTCCTGTTGTGGTGTGGATTGACTGGGCCGGACATTTCTCCTGTTGTGGTGTGAATTGACTGGTCCGGACATTTCTCCTGTTGTGGTGTGGATTGACTGGGCCGGACATTTCCCCTGTTGTGGTGTGGATTGTCTGGACTTGACAGTTCCCCTGTTGTGGTGTGGATTGACTGGACCTGACATTTCTCCTGTTGTGGTGTGTATTGACTGGACCTGACATTTCTCCTGTTGTGGTGTGGATTGTCTGGACTTGACAGTTCCCCTGTTGTGGTGTGGATTGACTGGACCGGACATTTCTCCTGTTGTGGTGTGTATTGACTGGACCGGACAATTCTCCTGTTGTGGTGTGGATTGTCTGGACTTGACAGTTCCCCTGTTGTGGTGTGGATTGACTGGACTTGACAGTTCCCCTGTTGTGGTGTGGATTGACTGGTCCGGACAGTTCCCCTGTTGTGGTGTGGATTGACTGGACCTGACATTTCTCCTGTTGTGGTGTGGATTGACTGGACCGGACAGTTCCCCTGTTGTGCTGTGGATTGACTGGACCTGACATTTCTCCTGTTGTGGTGTGGATAGACTGGGCCGGACATTTCCCCTGTTGTGGTGTGGATAGACTGGGCCGGACATTTCCCCTGTTGTGGTGTGGATTGACTGGACCTGACATTTCCCCTGTTGTGGTGTGGATTGTCTGGACTTGACAGTTCCCCTGTTGTGGTGTGGATTGACTGGACCTGACATTTCTCCTGTTGTGGTGTGTATTGACTGGACCTGACATTTCCCCTGTTGTGGTGTGGATTGTCTGGACTTGACAGTTCCCCTGTTGTGGTGTGGATTGACTGGACCTGACATTTCTCCTGTTGTGGTGTGGATTGACTGGACCGGACATTTCTCCTGTTGTGGTGTGGATTGACTGGACCTGACATTTCTCCTGTTGTGGTGTGGATTGACTGGACCGGACATTTCCCCTGTTGTGGTGTGGATTGTCTGGACTTGACAGTTCCCCTGTTGTGGTGTGGATTGACTGGACCTGACATTTCTCCTGTTGTGGTGTGGATTGACTGGACCGGACATTTCTCCTGTTCTGGTGTGGATTGACTGGACCTGACATTTCCCCTGTTGTGGTGTGGATTGACTGGACCTGACATTTCCCCTGTTGTGGTGTGGATTGTCTGGACTTGACAGTTCCCCTGTTGTGGTGTGGATTGTCTGGACTTGACAGTTCCCCTGTTGTGGTGTGGATTGACTGGACCTGACATTTCCCCTGTTGTGGTGTGGATTGACTGGACCTGACATTTCCCCTGTTGTGGTGTGGATTGACTGGACCTGACATTTCCCCTGTTGTGGTGTGGATTGTCTGGACTTGACAGTTCCCCTGTTGTGGTGTGGATTGACTGGACCTGACATTTCTCCTGTTGTGGTGTGGATTGACAGGACCGGACATTTCTCCTGTTGTGGTGTGGATTGTCTGGACTTGACATTTCCCCTGTTGTGGTGTGGATTGACTGTACCGGACATTTCCCCTGCTGTGGTGTGGATTGACTGGACCTGACATTTCTCCTGTTGTGGTGTGGATAGACTGGGCCGGACATTTCCCCTATTGTGGTGTGGATTGACTGGACCTGACATTTCCCCTGTTGTGGTGTGGATTGACTGGACCGGACAAATCTCCTGTTGTGGTGTGGATTGACTGCACCTGACATTTCTCCTGTTGTGGTGTGGATTGACTGGACCTGACATTTCTCCTGTTGTGGTGTGGATTGACTGGACCGGACATTTCCCCTGTTGTGGTGTGGATTGACTGGACCGGACATTTCCCCTGTTGTGGTGTGGATTGACTGGACCTGACATTTCCCCTGTTGTGGTGTGGATTGACTGGACCTGACATTTCCCCTGTTGTGGTGTGGATTGACTGGACCTGACATTTCCTCTGTTGTGGTGTGGATTGACTGGACCGGACATTTCTCCTGTTGTGGTGTGGAATGACTGGACCTGACATTTCCCCTGTTGTGGTGTGGATTGTCTGGACCGGACATTTCCCCTGTTGTGGTGTGGATTGACTGCACCTGACATTTCTCCTGTTGTGGTGTGGATTGACTGGACCGGACATTTCTCCTGTTGTGGTGTGGATTGACTGCACCTGACATTTTTCCTGTTGTGGTGTGGATTGTCTGGACCGGACATTTCCCCTGTTGTGGTGTGGATTGACTGCACCTGACATTTCTCCTGTTGTGGTGTGGATTGACTGGACCGGACATTTCTCCTGTTGTGGTGTGGATTGACTGGACCTGACATTTCTCCTGTTGTGGTGTGGATTGACTGGACCGGACATTTCTCATGTTGTGGTGTGGATTGACTGGACCGGACATTTCTCCTGTTGTGGTGTGGATTGACTGCACCTGACATTTCTCCTGTTGTGGTGTGGATTGACTGGACCGGTCATTTCTCCTGTTGTGGTGTGGATTGACTGGACCGGTCATTTCTCCTGTTGTGGTGTGGATTGTCTGGACCGGACATTTCTCCTGTTGTGGTGTGGATTGACTGGTCCGGACATTTCACCTGTTGTGGTGTGGATTGACTGGACCGGACATTTCACCTGTTGTGGTGTGGATTGCTGGTCCTGACATTTCGCCTGTTGTGGTGTGGATTGTCTGGACTTGACATTTCTCCTGTTGTGGTGTGGATTGTCTGGACTTGACATTTCTCCTGTTGTGGTGTGGATTGCTGGTCCTGACATTTCCCCTGTTGTGGTGTGGATTGACTGCACCTGACATTTCTCCTGTTGTGGTGTGGATTGACTGGACCGGACATTTCTCCTGTTGTGGTGTGGATTGACTGCACCTGACATTTCTCCTGTTGTGGTGTGGATTGACTGGACCGGACATTTCTCCTGTTGTGGTGTGGATTGACTGCACCTGACATTTTTCCTGTTGTGGTGTGGATTGTCTGGACCGGACATTTCCCCTGTTGTGGTGTGGATTGACTGCACCTGACATTTCTCCTGTTGTGGTGTGGATTGACTGCACCGGACATTTCTCCTGTTGTGGTGTGGATTGACTGGACCTGACATTTCTCCTGTTGTGGTGTGGATTGACTGGACCGGACATTTCTCCTGTTGTGGTGTGGATTGACTGCACCTGACATTTCTCCTGTTGTGGTGTGGATTGACTGGACCGGACATTTCTCCTGTTGTGGTGTGGATTGACTGGACCGGACATTTCTCCTGTTGTGGTGTGGATTGACTGGACCAGACATTTCCCCTGTTGTGGTGTGGATTGACTGGACCTGACATTTCCCCTGTTGTGGTGTGGACTGTCTGGACTTGACATTTCTCCAGTTGTGGTGTGGATTGTCTGGACAGCACATTTCTCCTGTTGTGGTGTGGATTGACTGGACCTGACATTTCCCCTGTTGTTGTGTGGATTGACTGGACTTGACATTTCCCCTGTTGTGGTGTGGATTGACTGAACTGGACATTTCCCTTGTTGTGGTGTGGATTGACTGGACCTGACATTTCCCCTGTTGTGGCGTGGATTGACTGGACCTGACATTTCCCCTGTTGTGGTGTGGATTGACTGGACTTGACATTTCCCCTGTTGTGGTGTGGATTGACTGAACTGGACATTTCCCCTGTTGTGGTGTGGAATGTCTGGACTTGACATTTCCCCTGTTGTGGTCTGGATTGACTGGACCGGACATTTCTCCTGTTGTGGTGTGGATTGACTGGGCCGGACATTTCCCCTGTTGTTGTGTGGATTGACTGGACCGAACATTTCTCCTGTTGTGTTGTGGATTGACTGGACTTGACATTTCCCCTGTTGTGGTCTGGATTGACTGGACCGTACATTTCTCCTGTTGTGGTGTGGATTGACTGGACCGGACATTTCTCCTGTTGTGGTGTGGATTGTCTGGACTTGACATTTCTCCTGTTGTGGTGTGGATTGCTGGTCCTGACATTTCCCCTGTTGTGGTGTGGATTGACTGCACCTGACATTTCTCCTGTTGTGGTGTGGATTGACTGGACCGGACATTTCTCCTGTTGTGGTGTGGATTGACTGCACCTGACATTTCTCCTGTTGTGGTGTGGATTGACTGGACCGGACATTTCTCCTGTTGTGGTGTGGATTGACTGCACCTGACATTTTTCCTGTTGTGGTGTGGATTGTCTGGACCAGACATTTCCCCTGTTGTGGTGTGGATTGACTGCACCTGACATTTCTCCTGTTGTGGTGTGGATTGACTGTACCGGACATTTCTACTGTTGTGGTGTGGATTGGCTGGACCTGACATTTCTCCTGTTGTGGTGTGGATTGACTGGACCGGACATTTCTCCTGTTGTGGTGTGGATTGACTGCACCTGACATTTCTCCTGTTGTGGTGTGGATTGACTGGACTTAACATTTCTCCAGTTGTGGTGTGGATTGTCTGGACAGCACATTTCTCCTGTTGTGGTGTGGATTGACTGGACCTGACATTTCCCCTGTTGTGGTGTGGATTGACTGGACCTGACATTTCCCCTGTTGTGGTGTGGATTGACTGGACTTGACATTTCCCCTGTTGTGGTGTGGATTGACTGAACTGGACATTTCCCCTGTTGTGGTGTGGAATGTCTGGACTTGACATTTCCCCTGTTGTGGTCTGGATTGACTGGACTGGACATTTCTCCTGTTGTGGTGTGGATTGACTGGGCCGGACATTTCCCCTGTTGTTGTGTGGATTGACTGGACCGAACATTTCTCCTGTTGTGTTGTGGATTGACTGGACTTGACATTTCCCCTGTTGTGGTCAGGATTGACTGGACCGTACATTTCTCCTGTTGTGGTGTGGATTGACTGGACCGGACATTTCTCCTGTTGTGGTGTGGATTGTCTGGACTTGGCATTTCCCCTGTTGTGGTCTGGATTGACTGGACCGGACATTTCTCCTGTTGTGGTGTGGATTGACTGGACCTGACATTTCTCCTGTTGTGGTCTGGATTGACTGGACCGGACATTTCTCCTGTTGTGGTATGGATTGACAGGACCTGACATTTCCCCTGTTGTGGTGTGGATTGTCTGGACGACATTTCCCCTGTTGTGGTCTGGATTGACTGGACCGGACATTTCTCCTGTTGTGGTGTGGATTGACTGGGCCGGACATTTCTCCTGTTGTGGTGTGGATTGACTGGGCCGGACATTTCTCCTGTTGTGGTGTGGATTGACTGGGCCGGACATTTCTCCTGTTGTGGTGTGAATTGACTGGTCCGGACATTTCTCCTGTTGTGGTGTGGATTGACAGGACCTGACATTTCCCCTGTTGTGGTCTGGATTGACTGGACCGGACATTTCTCCTGTTGTGGTGTGGATTGACTGGGCCGGACATTTCTCCTGTTGTGGTGTGAATTGACTGGTCCGGACATTTCTCCTGTTGTGGTGTGGATTGACTGGGCCGGACATTTCCCCTGTTGTGGTGTGGATTGTCTGGACTTGACAGTTCCCCTGTTGTGGTGTGGATTGACTGGACCTGACATTTCTCCTGTTGTGGTGTGTATTGACTGGACCTGACATTTCTCCTGTTGTGGTGTGGATTGTCTGGACTTGACAGTTCCCCTGTTGTGGTGTGGATTGACTGGACCGGACATTTCTCCTGTTGTGGTGTGTATTGACTGGACCGGACATTTCTCCTGTTGTGGTGTGGATTGTCTGGACTTGACAGTTCCCCTGTTGTGGTGTGGATTGACTGGACTTGACAGTTCCCCTGTTGTGGTGTGGATTGACTGGTCCGGACAGTTCCCCTGTTGTGGTGTGGATTGACTGGACCTGACATTTCTCCTGTTGTGGTGTGGATTGACTGGACCGGACAGTTCCCCTGTTGTGCTGTGGATTGACTGGACCTGACATTTCTCCTGTTGTGGTGTGGATAGACTGGGCCGGACATTTCCCCTGTTGTGGTGTGGATAGACTGGGCCGGACATTTCCCCTGTTGTGGTGTGGATTGACTGGACCTGACATTTCCCCTGTTGTGGTGTGGATTGTCTGGACTTGACAGTTCCCCTGTTGTGGTGTGGATTGACTGGACCTGACATTTCTCCTGTTGTGGTGTGTATTGACTGGACCTGACATTTCCCCTGTTGTGGTGTGGATTGTCTGGACTTGACAGTTCCCCTGTTGTGGTGTGGATTGACTGGACCTGACATTTCTCCTGTTGTGGTGTGGATTGACTGGACCGGACATTTCTCCTGTTGTGGTGTGGATTGACTGGACCTGACATTTCTCCTGTTGTGGTGTGGATTGACTGGACCGGACATTTCCCCTGTTGTGGTGTGGATTGTCTGGACTTGACAGTTCCCCTGTTGTGGTGTGGATTGACTGGACCTGACATTTCTCCTGTTGTGGTGTGGATTGACTGGACCGGACATTTCTCCTGTTCTGGTGTGGATTGACTGGACCTGACATTTCCCCTGTTGTGGTGTGGATTGACTGGACCTGACATTTCCCCTGTTGTGGTGTGGATTGTCTGGACTTGACAGTTCCCCTGTTGTGGTGTGGATTGTCTGGACTTGACAGTTCCCCTGTTGTGGTGTGGATTGACTGGACCTGACATTTCCCCTGTTGTGGTGTGGATTGACTGGACCTGACATTTCCCCTGTTGTGGTGTGGATTGACTGGACCTGACATTTCCCCTGTTGTGGTGTGGATTGTCTGGACTTGACAGTTCCCCTGTTGTGGTGTGGATTGACTGGACCTGACATTTCTCCTGTTGTGGTGTGGATTGACAGGACCGGACATTTCTCCTGTTGTGGTGTGGATTGTCTGGACTTGACATTTCCCCTGTTGTGGTGTGGATTGACTGTACCGGACATTTCCCCTGCTGTGGTGTGGATTGACTGGACCTGACATTTCTCCTGTTGTGGTGTGGATTGACTGGGCCGGACATTTCCCCTATTGTGGTGTGGATTGACTGGACCTGACATTTCCCCTGTTGTGGTGTGGATTGACTGGACCGGACAAATCTCCTGTTGTGGTGTGGATTGACTGCACCTGACATTTCTCCTGTTGTGGTGTGGATTGACTGGACCTGACATTTCTCCTGTTGTGGTGTGGATTGACTGGGCCGGACATTTCCCCTGTTGTTGTGTGGATTGACTGGACCGAACATTTCTCCTGTTGTGTTGTGGATTGACTGGACTTGACATTTCCCCTGTTGTGGTCAGGATTGACTGGACCGTACATTTCTCCTGTTGTGGTGTGGATTGACTGGACCGGACATTTCTCCTGTTGTGGTGTGGATTGTCTGGACTTGGCATTTCCCCTGTTGTGGTCTGGATTGACTGGACCGGACATTTCTCCTGTTGTGGTGTGGATTGACTGGACCTGACATTTCTCCTGTTGTGGTCTGGATTGACTGGACCGGACATTTCTCCTGTTGTGGTGTGGATTGACAGGACCTGACATTTCCCCTGTTGTGGTGTGGATTGTCTGGACGACATTTCCCCTGTTGTGGTCTGGATTGACTGGACCGGACATTTCTCCTGTTGTGGTGTGGATTGACTGGGCCGGACATTTCTCCTGTTGTGGTGTGGATTGACTGGGCCGGACATTTCTCCTGTTGTGGTGTGGATTGACTGGGCCGGACATTTCTCCTGTTGTGGTGTGAATTGACTGGTCCGGACATTTCTCCTGTTGTGGTGTGGATTGACAGGACCTGACATTTCCCCTGTTGTGGTCTGGATTGACTGGACCGGACATTTCTCCTGTTGTGGTGTGGATTGACTGGGCCGGACATTTCTCCTGTTGTGGTGTGAATTGACTGGTCCGGACATTTCTCCTGTTGTGGTGTGGATTGACTGGGCCGGACATTTCCCCTGTTGTGGTGTGGATTGTCTGGACTTGACAGTTCCCCTGTTGTGGTGTGGATTGACTGGACCTGACATTTCTCCTGTTGTGGTGTGTATTGACTGGACCTGACATTTCTCCTGTTGTGGTGTGGATTGTCTGGACTTGACAGTTCCCCTGTTGTGGTGTGGATTGACTGGACCGGACATTTCTCCTGTTGTGGTGTGTATTGACTGGACCGGACATTTCTCCTGTTGTGGTGTGGATTGTCTGGACTTGACAGTTCCCCTGTTGTGGTGTGGATTGACTGGACTTGACAGTTCCCCTGTTGTGGTGTGGATTGACTGGTCCGGACAGTTCCCCTGTTGTGGTGTGGATTGACTGGACCTGACATTTCTCCTGTTGTGGTGTGGATTGACTGGACCGGACAGTTCCCCTGTTGTGCTGTGGATTGACTGGACCTGACATTTCTCCTGTTGTGGTGTGGATAGACTGGGCCGGACATTTCCCCTGTTGTGGTGTGGATAGACTGGGCCGGACATTTCCCCTGTTGTGGTGTGGATTGACTGGACCTGACATTTCCCCTGTTGTGGTGTGGATTGTCTGGACTTGACAGTTCCCCTGTTGTGGTGTGGATTGACTGGACCTGACATTTCTCCTGTTGTGGTGTGTATTGACTGGACCTGACATTTCCCCTGTTGTGGTGTGGATTGTCTGGACTTGACAGTTCCCCTGTTGTGGTGTGGATTGACTGGACCTGACATTTCTCCTGTTGTGGTGTGGATTGACTGGACCGGACATTTCTCCTGTTGTGGTGTGGATTGACTGGACCTGACATTTCTCCTGTTGTGGTGTGGATTGACTGGACCGGACATTTCCCCTGTTGTGGTGTGGATTGTCTGGACTTGACAGTTCCCCTGTTGTGGTGTGGATTGACTGGACCTGACATTTCTCCTGTTGTGGTGTGGATTGACTGGACCGGACATTTCTCCTGTTCTGGTGTGGATTGACTGGACCTGACATTTCCCCTGTTGTGGTGTGGATTGACTGGACCTGACATTTCCCCTGTTGTGGTGTGGATTGTCTGGACTTGACAGTTCCCCTGTTGTGGTGTGGATTGTCTGGACTTGACAGTTCCCCTGTTGTGGTGTGGATTGACTGGACCTGACATTTCCCCTGTTGTGGTGTGGATTGACTGGACCTGACATTTCCCCTGTTGTGGTGTGGATTGACTGGACCTGACATTTCCCCTGTTGTGGTGTGGATTGTCTGGACTTGACAGTTCCCCTGTTGTGGTGTGGATTGACTGGACCTGACATTTCTCCTGTTGTGGTGTGGATTGACAGGACCGGACATTTCTCCTGTTGTGGTGTGGATTGTCTGGACTTGACATTTCCCCTGTTGTGGTGTGGATTGACTGTACCGGACATTTCCCCTGCTGTGGTGTGGATTGACTGGACCTGACATTTCTCCTGTTGTGGTGTGGATAGACTGGGCCGGACATTTCCCCTATTGTGGTGTGGATTGACTGGACCTGACATTTCCCCTGTTGTGGTGTGGATTGACTGGACCGGACAAATCTCCTGTTGTGGTGTGGATTGACTGCACCTGACATTTCTCCTGTTGTGGTGTGGATTGACTGGACCTGACATTTCTCCTGTTGTGGTGTGGATTGACTGGACCGGACATTTCCCCTGTTGTGGTGTGGATTGACTGGACCGGACATTTCCCCTGTTGTGGTGTGGATTGACTGGACCTGACATTTCCCCTGTTGTGGTGTGGATTGACTGGACCTGACATTTCCCCTGTTGTGGTGTGGATTGACTGGACCTGACATTTCCCCTGTTGTGGTGTGGATTGACTGGACCGGACATTTCTCCTGTTGTGGTGTGGAATGACTGGACCTGACATTTCCCCTGTTGTGGTGTGGATTGTCTGGACCGGACATTTCCCCTGTTGTGGTGTGGATTGACTGCACCTGACATTTCTCCTGTTGTGGTGTGGATTGACTGGACCGGACATTTCTCCTGTTGTGGTGTGGATTGACTGCACCTGACATTTTTCCTGTTGTGGTGTGGATTGTCTGGACCGGACATTTCCCCTGTTGTGGTGTGGATTGACTGCACCTGACATTTCTCCTGTTGTGGTGTGGATTGACTGGACCGGACATTTCTCCTGTTGTGGTGTGGATTGACTGGACCTGACATTTCTCCTGTTGTGGTGTGGATTGACTGGACCGGACATTTCTCATGTTGTGGTGTGGATTGACTGGACCGGACATTTCTCCTGTTGTGGTGTGGATTGACTGCACCTGACATTTCTCCTGTTGTGGTGTGGATTGACTGGACCGGTCATTTCTCCTGTTGTGGTGTGGATTGACTGGACCGGTCATTTCTCCTGTTGTGGTGTGGATTGTCTGGACCGGACATTTCTCCTGTTGTGGTGTGGATTGACTGGTCCGGACATTTCACCTGTTGTGGTGTGGATTGACTGGACCGGACATTTCACCTGTTGTGGTGTGGATTGCTGGTCCTGACATTTCGCCTGTTGTGGTGTGGATTGTCTGGACTTGTCATTTCTCCTGTTGTGGTGTGGATTGTCTGGACTTGACATTTCTCCTGTTGTGGTGTGGATTGCTGGTCCTGACATTTCTCCAGTTGTGGTGTGGATTGTCTGGACTTGACATTTCTCCTGTTGTGGTGTGGATTGACTGGACCTGACATTTCTCCTGTTGTGGTGTGGATTGACTGGACCGGACATTTCTCCTGTTGTGGTGTGGATTGACTGCACCTGACATTTCTCCTGTTGTGGTGTGGATTGACTGGACCGGACATTTCTCCTGTTGTGGTGTGGATTGACTGCACCTGACATTTTTCCTGTTGTGGTGTGGATTGTCTGGACCGGACATTTCCCCTGTTGTGGTGTGGATTGACTGCACCTGACATTTCTCCTGTTGTGGTGTGGATTGACTGCACCGGACATTTCTCCTGTTGTGGTGTGGATTGACTGGACCTGACATTTCTCCTGTTGTGGTGTGGATTGACTGGACCGGACATTTCTCCTGTTGTGGTGTGGATTGACTGCACCTGACATTTCTCCTGTTGTGGTGTGGATTGACTGGACCGGACATTTCTCCTGTTGTGGTGTGGATTGACTGGACCGGACATTTCTCCTGTTGTGGTGTGGATTGACTGGACCAGACATTTCCCCTGTTGTGGTGTGGATTGACTGGACCTGACATTTCCCCTGTTGTGGTGTGGACTGTCTGGACTTGACATTTCTCCAGTTGTGGTGTGGATTGACTGAACTGGACATTTCCCTTGTTGTGGTGTGGATTGACTGGACCTGACATTTCCCCTGTTGTGGCGTGGATTGACTGGACCTGACATTTCCCCTGTTGTGGTGTGGATTGACTGGACTTGACATTTCCCCTGTTGTGGTGTGGATTGACTGAACTGGACATTTCCCCTGTTGTGGTGTGGAATGTCTGGACTTGACATTTCCCCTGTTGTGGTCTGGATTGACTGGACCGGACATTTCTCCTGTTGTGGTGTGGATTGACTGGGCCGGACATTTCCCCTGTTGTTGTGTGGATTGACTGGACCGAACATTTCTCCTGTTGTGTTGTGGATTGACTGGACTTGACATTTCCCCTGTTGTGGTCTGGATTGACTGGACCGTACATTTCTCCTGTTGTGGTGTGGATTGACTGGACCGGACATTTCTCCTGTTGTGGTGTGGATTGTCTGGACTTGACATTTCCCCTGTTGTGGTCTGGATTGACTGGACCGGACATTTCTCCTGTTGTGGTGTGGATTGACTGGACCTGACATTTCTCCTGTTGTGGTCTGGATTGACTGGACCGGACATTTCTCCTGTTGTGGTGTGGATTGACAGGACCTGACATTTCCCCTGTTGTGGTGTGGATTGTCTGGACTTGACATTTCCCCTGTTGTGGTCTGGATTGACTGGACCGGACATTTCTCCTGTTGTGGTGTGGATTGACTGGGCCGGACATTTCTCCTGTTGTGGTGTGGATTGACTGGGCCGGACATTTCTCCTGTTGTGGTGTGGATTGACTGGGCCGGACATTTCTCCTGTTGTGGTGTGAATTGACTGGTCCGGACATTTCTCCTGTTGTGGTGTGGATTGACAGGACCTGACATTTCCCATGTTGTGGTCTGGATTGACTGGACCGGACATTTCTCCTGTTGTGGTGTGGATTGACTGGGCCGGACATTTCTCCTGTTGTGGTGTGAATTGACTGGTCCGGACATTTCTCCTGTTGTGGTGTGGATTGACTGGGCCGGACATTTCCCCTGTTGTGGTGTGGATTGTCTGGACTTGACAGTTCCCCTGTTGTGGTGTGGATTGACTGGACCTGACATTTCTCCTGTTGTGGTGTGTATTGACTGGACCTGACATTTCTCCTGTTGTGGTGTGGATTGTCTGGACTTGACAGTTCCCCTGTTGTGGTGTGGATTGACTGGACCGGACATTTCTCCTGTTGTGGTGTGTATTGACTGGACCGGACATTTCTCCTGTTGTGGTGTGGATTGTCTGGACTTGACATTTCTCCTGTTGTGGTGTGGATTGACTGGACCGGACATTTCTCCTTTTGTGGTGTGGATTGACTGGACCGGACATTTCTCCTGTTGTGGTGTGGATTGTCTGGACTTGTCATTTCCCCTGTTGTGGTGTGGATTGTCTGGACTTGACATTTCTTCTGTTGTGGTGTGGATTGACTGGACCGGACAGTTCCCCTGTTGTGGTGTGGATTGACTGGACCTGACATTTCCCCTGTTGTGGTGTGGATTGACTGGACCTGACATTTCTCCTGTTGTGGTGTGGATTGACTGGACCGGTCATTTCTCCTGTTGTGGTGTGGATTGACTGGACCGGTCATTTCTCCTGTTGTGGTGTGGATTGTCTGGACCGGACATTTCTCCTGTTGTGGTGTGGATTGACTGGTCCGGACATTTCACCTGTTGTGGTGTGGATTGACTGGACCGGACATTTCACCTGTTGTGGTGTGGATTGCTGGTCCTGACATTTCGCCTGTTGTGGTGTGGATTGACTGGACCTGGCATGCTAATGCAGAATTGATCACACTCATCAGGTTGACTATTAACTCTGCTTCTCTCTCCACAGATACTTTTTGACTGTTGAGTGTCTACAGTATTTTCAGATATCCAGCATCAGCAGTTTTTAGATTTGCATAAATGTAACAGATTGACTTGTCAAAAAGTTCTCTGCTTACCTGAACAAAAACTGTAAAGAAAATGACGACTATTGTGGCTGTAGTGAACAGTTTCTTCTGAGGGAAGTTTGGCAGTAAGAAAACAAGGGAGAAACATATTGCTCCCCGCAATCCACCATAGGCTATAATGAACTGGTCCTTCTTGGTCACCATATTCACACGAAACTTATTTACAATAAATGTCAGGAAAATAACTCCTGGAATCAAACAAAGAAATCCATTACTAGATATTGCATTCAAGTGTCAAACCAGAAATTCCGCTGATGATAAAAATGAGGAAAGTGATTTTTTTTTCACTATTTGAAGAGGGAAAATAAATGTTCATTACCAACAGCTCTCCAGACAAGGCAAAATAGCATTGTGAAAGAGATATAAGGCCAGCTCCACTCGTGCTTGTCCCCAATCGTAGAAACTCCGAGGAAAATGAAGATGAGTGTCTCACTCACGCTACTCCACATCTTCATGAAGTACTTGATTGTAGTGTGAGATTTCTGAGAAATGTTAGCCTCCACATATCGTTTCATACTCATTGAACAAGTTATTATTCTGGAATAGACATTTACAAAGATTCTTTTAATTGTGAAACAATCAGAACTTTCTTTTTATTACAATTAGTTTTATCAGTATTTGGGTTGTGATTACTTAATAACATCCCAGCATTATTGTATTGAATGAGCCCTCATCAAAATAAATTTTTTTCTTGATAACAGATTTAGCCAGCTTCTTCCAGCAAACCAATGAAAGCCAGTTGGAGGAACCAGCACTGATATCACTACACCACCAGCCAGCCCTCCCTCAGTACAATACTGAGATAACCCGCTCAAGTCTCTGACTGGGGCATGAATCTCATTCTGAAATGAGTGTGCTGCCACTGAGCTACAGTTACAGTTACAGGAAATTTGGAGGCCAACTGTTTCAATTTAAAACACCACTTTAAACCACCAAAATCTGACAATATATTCTATGATACTCTGCTGATGATGCATCATAAATGGAAAATACAGACAGTCTTAGTCCAGTCACTAAGTATTACTAGGACCAAAATAGATGGCACTGGACAGGTGGAAAGATACCAATGTTACCCAAGAACTGAAGAAAACTTGCACTTCTTTCATGTCACTGCTAAAAATTACAAAAATTTAGACCCCATGTCCCAAAGTCTAAAATCTAGCCATAATTCTCTCCTGGGACATCTCACAGGAATTCATAAGCAAGCTTTTAATGCAATTATGGTAACTCCTGATGTAGCAAATTCTTTAGATCCCCATGCAAGCCTCATCACCCTGGCCCTCTGCACTGTGGTGTCTTATGGAACAACCCTCCAGGACACCAGTTCCATTCCCAGAATCATTTCAGGCTGCAGGATCCACATGTCACTGGAACCCATTGTGTTAAGGAGAGCTCCCTTAAACCCCCTGAGCGTGATTGTTAGTGAAGATAAAAAAACTTGTGCACTTACTGTGGAGCAGCCAACCATCCACACATCAAATGCTCACTGCATTCAGTAAGTGGCACCACCAGGAAGACACGAGGGGCTTCTATCTGTTAAACTCTCCCTGGCCCCTCATTCCATCACCATAGCCTGACTCACTCTCTCTGTCCAAATGCTCTATAAGCACTGGAGGCTCTGGTGGATTCCAGTACAGATGGCAACTTTCAGGACAAGACTCTATGTGTGCAGCTTGGACTCCCGACCAAACCTATCTCTCAGCCCTTCAGCATTACAGCCAAAGACAAGTCCTGCAATGGTCAGATCACACACACAGCCTGTGCACATGAGTACGAGAAAGAACACAAGTCCATCTAATTCCTCCTTATTGACTCCTCCCATCTTGTGCTCCCATCCTGGCTCTTCACTTATGACCATTATTTCATCTGATTATCCAGTTCTGTGCTGAAATGGGGACACACCTGCCTGCAATCTCAGTTGACTTCACCCTGTAAATCTGTGGAAGCAGAGGAAACCCTCAACCTCACCAGACTCTGATAGAATATCACAATTTAGCCAAAACATTCAATAAAAGGGAAGCCAGCATCCTGCCACCTCACAGACCACAGACCTCTTCACAGTCACCAACCATCCATGAGATTGTTCTCTCTCTACCCTCCTGGGACACTACAGTGCCAAAGTGCTACAGCACGGCTTCAACTGACCATCCCAGTCTCTAATTGGTACAGGATTTTTCTTCGTCAATAAAGAAAAATGGATATCTCTGCTGCTATGACTCAACAAAATCACCTTTATGAACTGATACTCTCTTCCCTTGATGGATCGCACACTGAAAACACTGCGCAGAGACCAGATCTCCATCAGACTAGATTTACAGAGCACATACAATTGATCCACCACAACCAGGGCATGAGTGGAAGATCGCGTTCACTAACTGGGTGCTGCGAATATCTGGCACCTGTGACTGGAAACCGCATTCTGCATTTTCCCTGTGAACGGAACACCACATTCTGCACCTGTGACCAGAACACCACATTCTGCACCTGTGACCGGAAAACCACATTCTGCACCTGTGACCAGAACACCACATTCTGCACCTGTGACCGGAACACCACATTCTGCATTTTCCCTGTGACCGGAACACCACATTCTGCACCTGTGACCGGAAAACCACATTCTGCACCTGTGACCAGAACACCACATTCTGCACCTGTGACCGGAACACCACATTCTGCATTTTCCCTGTGACCGGAACACCACATTCTGCACCTGTGACCGGAACACCACATTCTGCATTTTCCCTGTGACCGGAACACCACATTCTGTACCTGTGACCGGAACACCACATTCTGCACCTGTGACCGGAACACCACATTCTGCACCTGTGACCGGAAAACCACATTCTGCACCTGTGACCAGAACACCACATTCTGCACCTGTGACAGGAACACCACAATCTGCACCTGTGACCAGAACACCACATTCTGTACCTGTGACAGGAACACCACATTCTGCACCTGTGACCTGAACACCACATTCTGCACCTGTGACCGGAACACCACATTCTGCATTTTCCCTTTGACCGGAACACCACATTCTGCACCTGTGACCGGAACACCACATTCTGCACCTGTGACCGGAACACTATATTCTGCACCTGTGACCAGAACACTGTATTCTACATTTTCCCTGTGACCGGAAAACCACATTCTGCACCTGGGACCGGAACACCGTATTCTACATTGTCCCTGTCACCGGAACACCACATTCTGCATTTTCCCTGTGACCAAAACACCACATTCTTCACCTGTGACCGGAACAACACATTCTGCACCTGTGACCGGAACACCACATTCTGCACCTGTGACCAGAACACCACATTCTGCATTTTCCCTTTGAATGGAACAACACATTCTGCAACTGTGACCTGAACACCACATTTTGCATTTTCCCTGTGACCGGAATGCCGTATTTTGCATTTTCCCTGTGACCGGAACACCACATTCTGCACCTGTGACCAGACCACCACATTCTGCATTTTCCCTGTCAACAGAACACCACATTCTGCACCTGTGACCGGAACAACACATTCTGCACCTGTGACCGGAACACCACATTCTGCACCTGTGACCAGATCACCACATTCTGCATTTTCCCTTTGAATGGAACAACACATTCTGCACCTGTGACCAGAACACCACATTCTGCATTTTCCCTTTGAATGGAACAACACATTCTGCAACTGTGACCTGAACACCACATTTTGCATTTTCCCTGTGACCGGAATGCCGTATTTTGCATTTTCCCTGTGACCAGACCACCACATTCTGCATTTTCCCTGTCAACAGAACACCACATTCTGCACCTGTGACCGGAACACCACATTCTGCATTTTCCCTGTCAACAGAACACCACATTCTGCATTTTCCCTGTGACCGGAACACCACATTCTGCACCTGTGACCGGAACAGTAGATTCTGCACCTGTGACCAGAACACCACATTCTGCATTTTCCCTGTCAACAGAACACCACATTCTGCATTTTCCCTGTGACCGGAACACCACATTCTGCACCTGTGACCAGAACACCACATTCTGCACCTGTGACCGGAACACCACATTCTGCATTTTCCCTGTCAACAGAACACCACATTCTGCATTTTCCCTTTGACCGGAACACCACATTCTGCACCTGTGACCGGAAAACCACATTCTGCACCTGTGACCAGAACACCACATTCTGCATTTTCCCTGTGACCGGAACACCACATTCTGCACCTGTGACCGGAACAGTAGATTCTGCACCTGTTACCAGAACACCGTATTCTACATTTTCCATGTGATCGGAAAACCACATTCTGCACCTGGGACCGGAACACCGTATTCTACATTGTCCCTGTCACCGGAACACCACATTCTGCATTTTCCCTGTGACCAAAACACCACATTCTTCACCTGTGACCGGAACATCACATTCTGCACCTGTGACCGGAACAACACATTCTGCACCTGTGACCAGAACACCACATTCTGCATTTTCCCTGTGACCAGAACACCACATTCTGCATTTTCCCTGTGTCCGGAACACAACATTCTGCATTTTCCCTGTCAACAGAACACCACATTCTGCATTTTCCCTGTGACCAGAACACCACATTCTGCATTTTCCCTGTCAACAGAACACCACATTCTGCACCTGTGACCGGAACACCACATTCTGCATTTTCCCTGTGACCGGAACACCACATTCTGCATTTTCCCTGTGACCGGAACACTACATTCTGAATTTTCCCGGTGACCAGAACACCTCATTCTGCATTTTCCCTGTGACCGGAACACCACATTCTGCATTTTCCCTGTGACCGGAACACCACATTCTGCATTTTCCTTGTGACCAGAACACCACATTCTGCATTTTCCCTGTGACCGGAACATCACATTCTGCACCTGCGACCGGAACACCACATTCTGCATTTTCCCTGTGACCGGAACACTACATTCTGAATTTTCCCGGTGACCAGAACACCTCATTCTGCATTTTCCCTGTGACCGGAACACCACATTCTGCATTTTCCCTGTGACCGGAACACCACATTCTGCATTTTCCTTGTGACCAGAACACCACATTCTGCATTTTCCCTGTGACCGGAACATCACATTCTGCACCTGCGACCGGAACACCACATTCTGCACCTGTCAACAGAACACCACATTCTGCACCTGTGACCGGAACACCACATTCTGCACCTGTGACCGGAACACCACATTCTGCACCTGTGACCGGAACAACACATTCTGCACCTGTGACCAGAACACCACATTCTGCACCTGTGACCAGAACACCACATTCTGCACCTGTGACCGGAACACCGCATTCTGCACCTGTGACCGGAACACCACATTCTGCACCTGTGACCAGAACACCACATTCTGCACCTGTGACCGGAACAACACATTCTGCACCTGTGACCAGAACACCACATTCTGCACCTGTGACCGGAACACCACATTCTGCATTTTCCCTGTGACCGGAACACCACATTCTGCACCTGTGACCGGAACACCACATTCTTCACCTGAGACCGGAACACCACATTCTGCACCTGTGACCAGAACACCACATTCTGCACCTGTGACCGGAACACCGCATTCTGCATTTTCCCTGTGAACGGAACAACACATGCTGCACCTGTGACTGGAACACTAGATTCTGCACCTGGGACCGGAACACCGTATTCTACATTGTCCCTGTCACCGGAACACCACATTCTGCATTTTCCCTGTGACCAAAACACCACATTCTGCATTTTCCCTGTGACCAGAACACCACATTCTGCATTTTCCCTGTGAACGGAACAACACATTCTGCAACTGTGACCGGAACACCACATTGTGCATTTTCCCTGTGACCAAAACACCACATTCTGCATTTTCCCTGTGACCAGAACACCACATTCTGCATTTTCCCTGTGACCGGAACACTACATTCTGAATTTTCCCGGTGACCAGAACACCTCATTCTGCATTTTCCCTGTGACCGGAACACCACATTCTGCATTTTCCCTGTGACCGGAACACCACATTCTGCATTTTCCCTGTGACCGGAACATCACATTCTGCACCTGCGACCGGAACACCACATTCTGCACCTGTGACCTGAACACCACATTCTGCACCTGTGACCAGAACACCACATTCTGCATTTTCCCTGTGACCGGAACACCACATTCTGCACCTGTGACCAGAACACCACATTCTGCATTTTCCCTGTGACCAGAACACCACATTCTGCATTTTCCCTGTGACCGGAACACCACATTCTGCACCTGTGACCAGAACACCACATTCTGCATTTTCCCTGTGACCGGAACACCACATTCTGCATTTTCCCTGTGACCGGAACACCACATTCTGCATTTTCCCTGTGACCGGAACACCACATTCTGCACCTGTGACCAGAACACCACATTCTGCACCTGTGACCAGAACACCACATTCTGCACCTGTCAACAGAACACCACATTCTGCACCTGTGACCGGAACACCACATTCTGCACCTGTGACTGGAACACCACATTCTGCACCTGTGACCGGAACACCACATTCTGCATTTTCCCTGTGACCGGAACAAAACATTCTGCACCTGTGACCGGAAAACCACATTCTGCACCTGTGACCAGAACACCACATTCTGCCCCTGTCAACAGAACACCACATTCTGCATTTTCCCTGTGACCAGAACACCACATTCTGCACCTGTGACCGGAAAACCACATTCTGCACCTGTGACCGGAAAACCACATTCTGCACCTGTGACCGGAAAACCACATTCTGCACCTGTGACCGGAACACCACATTCTGCACCTGTGACCGGAACACCACATTCTGCATTTTCCCTGTGACCGGAACACCACATTCTGCACCTGTGACCAGAACACCACATTCTGCACCTGTGACCAGAACACCACATTCTGCACCTGTGACCAGAACACCACATTCTGCACCTGTGACCGGAACACCACATTCTGCACCTGTGACCAGAACACCACATTCTGCACCTGTGACCAGAACACCACATTCTGCACCTGTGACCGGAACACCACATTCTGCACCTGTGACCGGAACACCGCATTCTGCATTTTCCCTGTGAACGGAACAACACATGCTGCACCTGTGACTGGAACACTAGATTCTGCACCTGGGACCGGAACACCGTATTCTACATTGTCCCTGTCACCGGAACACCACATTCTGCATTTTCCCTGTGACCAAAACACCACATTCTGCATTTTCCCTGTGACCAGAACACCACATTCTGCATTTTCCCTGTGAACGGAACAACACATTCTGCAACTGTGACCGGAACACCACATTGTGCATTTTCCCTGTGACCAAAACACCACATTCTGCATTTTCCCTGTGACCAGAACACCACATTCTGCATTTTCCCTGTGACCGGAACACTACATTCTGAATTTTCCCGGTGACCAGAACACCTCATTCTGCATTTTCCCTGTGACCGGAACACCACATTCTGCATTTTCCCTGTGACCGGAACACCACATTCTGCATTTTCCCTGTGACCGGAACATCACATTCTGCACCTGCGACCTGAACACCACATTCTGCACCTGTGACCTGAACACCACATTCTGCACCTGTGACCAGAACACCACATTCTGCATTTTCCCTGTGACCGGAACACCACATTCTGCACCTGTGACCAGAACACCACATTCTGCATTTTCCCTGTGACCAGAACACCACATTCTGCATTTTCCCTGTGACCGGAACACCACATTCTGCACCTGTGACCAGAACACCACATTCTGCATTTTCCCTGTGACCGGAACACCACATTCTGCATTTTCCCTGTGACCGGAACACCACATTCTGCATTTTCCCTGTGACCGGAACACCACATTCTGCACCTGTGACCAGAACACCACATTCTGCACCTGTGACCAGAACACCACATTCTGCACCTGTCAACAGAACACCACATTCTGCACCTGTGACCGGAACACCACATTCTGCACCTGTGACTGGAACACCACATTCTGCACCTGTGACCGGAACACCACATTCTGCATTTTCCCTGTGACCGGAACAAAACATTCTGCACCTGTGACCGGAAAACCACATTCTGCACCTGTGACCAGAACACCACATTCTGCACCTGTCAACAGAACACCACATTCTGCATTTTCCCTGTGACCAGAACACCACATTCTGCACCTGTGACCGGAAAACCACATTCTGCACCTGTGACCGGAAAACCACATTCTGCACCTGTGACCGGAAAACCACATTCTGCACCTGTGACCGGAACACCACATTCTGCACCTGTGACCGGAACACCACATTCTGCATTTTCCCTGTGACCGGAACACCACATTCTGCACCTGTGACCAGAACACCACATTCTGCACCTGTGACCAGAACACCACATTCTGCACCTGTCAACAGAACACCACATTCTGCACCTGTGACCGGAACACCACATTCTGCACCTGTGACTGGAACACCACATTCTGCACCTGTGACCGGAACACCACATTCTGCATTTTCCCTGTGACCGGAACAAAACATTCTGCACCTGTGACCGGAAAACCACATTCTGCACCTGTGACCAGAACACCACATTCTGCACCTGTCAACAGAACACCACATTCTGCATTTTCCCTGTGACCAGAACACCACATTCTGCACCTGTGACCGGAAAACCACATTCTGCACCTGTGACCGGAAAACCACATTCTGCACCTGTGACCGGAAAACCACATTCTGCACCTGTGACCGGAACACCACATTCTGCACCTGTGACCGGAACACCACATTCTGCACCTGTGACCGGAACACCACATTCTGCATTTTCCCTGTGACCGGAACAAAACATTCTGCACCTGTGACCTGAACACCACATTCTACACCTGTCAACAGAACACCACATTCTGCATTTTCCCTGTGACCAGAACACCACATTCTGCACCTGTGACCGGAAAACCACATTCTGCACCTGTGACCGGAACACCACATTCTGCACCTGTGACCAGAACACCACATTCTGCATTTTCCCTGTGACCGGAACACCACATTCTGCATTTTCCCTGTGACCGGAACACCACATTCTGCACCTGTTACCAGAACACTGTATTCTACATTTTCCCTGTGACCGGAAAACCACATTCTGCACCTGGGACCGGAACACCATATTCTACATTGTCCCTGTCACCGGAACACCACATTCTGCATTTTCCGTGTGACCAAAACACCACATTCTTCACCTGTGACCGGAACACCACATTCTGCACCTGTGACCGGAACTACACATTCTGCACCTGTGACCAGAACACCACATTCTGCATTTTCCCTGTGACTGGAACACCACATTCTGCATTTTCCCTGTGACCGGAACACCACATTCTGCATTTTCCCTGTGACCGGAACACCACATTCTGCATTTTCCCTGTGACCGGAACACCACATTCTGCATTTTCCCTGTGACCAGAACACCACATTCTGCATTTTCCCTGTCAACAGAACACCACATTCTGCACCTGTGACCAGAACACCACATTCTGCACCTGTGACCGGAACACCACATTCTGCACCTGTGACCAGAACACCACATTCTGCACCTGTGACCGGAACACCACATTCTGCACCTGTGACCAGAACACCACATTCTGCACCTGTGACCGGAACACCACATTCTGCACCTGTGACCAGAACACCACATTCTGCACCTGTGACCTGATCACCGCATTCTGCATTTTCCCTGTGAACGGAACACCACATTCTGCATTTTCCCTGTGACCGGAACACCACATTCTGCATTTTCCCTGTGACCAGAACACCACATTCTGCACCTGTGACCAGAACACCACATTCTGCACCTGTGACCGGAACACCACATTCTGCACCTGTGACCGGAACACCACATTCTGTACCTGTGACTGGAACACCACATTCTGCACCTGTGACCGGAACACCACATTCTGCACCTGTGACCGGAACACTATATTCTGCACCTGTGACCAGAACACTGTATTCTACATTTTCCCTGTGACCGGAAAACCACATTCTGCACCTGGGACCGGAACACCGTATTCTACATTGTCCCTGTCACCGGAACACCACATTCTGCATTTTCCCTGTGACCAAAACACCACATTCTTCACCTGTGACCGGAACATCACATTCTGCACCTGTGACCGGAACAACACATTCTGCACCTGTGACCGGAACACCACATTCTGCACCTGTGACCAGAACACTGTATTCTACATTTTCCCTGTGACCGGAACACCACATTCTGCACCTGTTACCAGAACACTGTATTCTACATTTTCCCTGTGACCGGAAAACCACATTCTGCACATGGGACCGGAACACCGTATTCTACATTGTCCCTGTCACCGGAACACCACATTCTGCATTTTCCGTGTGACCAAAACACCACATTCTGCATTTTCCCTGTGACCGGAACACCACATTCTGCACCTGTGACCGGAACAACACATTCTGCACCTGTGACCAGAACACCACATTCTGCATTTTCCCTGTGACCGGAACACCACATTCTACATTGTCCCTGTGACCGGAACACAACATTCTGCATTTTCCCTGTCAACAGAACACCACATTCTGCACCTGTGACCAGAACACCACATTCTGCACCTGTGACCAGAACACCACATTCTGCACCTGTGACCGGAACACCACATTCTGCACCTGTGACCGGAACACCACATTCTGCACCTGTGACCTGATCACCGCATTCTGCATTTTCCCTGTGAACGGAACACCACATTCTGCATTTTCCCTGTGACCGGAACACCACATTTTGCATTTTCCCTGTGACCGGAACACCACATTCTGCATTTTCCCTGTGAACGGAACACCACATTACGCATTTTCCCTGTGACCGGAACACCACATTCTGCATTTTCCCTGTGACCGGAACACCACATTCTGCATTTTCCCTGTGACCGGAACACCACAATCTGCACCTGTGACCGGAAAACCACATTCTGCACCTGTGACCAGAACACCACATTCTGCACCTGTGACCGGAACACCACATTCTGCACCTGTGACCGGAAAACCACATTCTGCACCTGTGACCGGAACACCACATTCTGCACCTGTGACCAGAACACCACATTCTGCACCTGTGAACGGAACACCACATTCTGCATTTTCCCTGTGACCGGAACACCACATTCTGCACCTGTGACCGGAACACTGCATTCTGCACCTGTGACCGGAAAACCACATTCTGCACCTGTGACAGGAACACCACAATCTGCACCTGTGACCAGAACACCACATTCTGTACCTGTGACAGGAACACCACATTCTGCACCTGTGACCTGAACACCACATTCTGCACCTGTGACCGGAACACCACATTCTGCACCTGTGACCGGAACACCACATTCTGCACCTGTGACCAGAACACCACATTCTGCATTTTCCCTGTGACCGGAACACCACATTCTGCACCTGTGACCGGAACACCACATTCTGCACCTGTGACCGGAAAACCACATTCTGCATTTTCCCTTTGACCGGAACACCACATTCTGCAGCTGTGACCGGAACACCACATTCTGCACCTGTGACCGGAACACTATATTCTGCACCTGTGACCAGAACACTGTATTCTACATTTTCCCTGTGACCGGAAAACCACATTCTGCACCTGGGACCGGAACACCGTATTCTACATTGTCCCTGTCACCGGAACACCACATTCTGCATTTTCCCTGTGACCAAAACACCACATTCTTCACCTGTGACCGGAACATCACATTCTGCACCTGTGACCGGAACAACACATTCTGCACCTGTGACCGGAACACCACATTCTGCACCTGTGACCAGAACACCACATTCTGCATTTTCCCTTTGAATGGAACAACACATTCTGCAACTGTGACCTGAACACCACATTTTGCATTTTCCCTGTGACCAGACCACCACATTCTGCACCTGTGACCAGAACACCACATTCTGCATTTTCCCTGTCAACAGAACACCACATTCTGCACCTGTGACCGGAACACTAGATTCTGCACCTGTTACCAGAACACCGTATTCTACATTTTCCCTGTGACCAGAACACCACATTCTGCATTTTCCCTGTGACCAGAACACCACATTCTGCACCTGTGACCGGAACAGTAGATTCTGCACCTGTTACCAGAACACCGTATTCTACATTTTCCATGTGATCGGAAAACCACATTCTGCACCTGGGACCGGAACACCACATTCTGCATTTTCCCTGTGACCGGAACACTACATTCTGAATTTTCCCGGTGACCAGAACACCTCATTCTGCATTTTCCCTGTGACCGGAACACCACATTCTGCATTTTCCCTGTGACCGGAACACCACATTCTGCATTTTCCTTGTGACCAGAACACCACATTCTGCATTTTCCCTGTGACCGGAACATCACATTCTGCACCTGCGACCGGAACACCACATTCTGCATTTTCCCTGTGACCGGAACACTACATTCTGAATTTTCCCGGTGACCAGAACACCTCATTCTGCATTTTCCCTGTGACCGGAACACCACATTCTGCATTTTCCCTGTGACCGGAACACCACATTCTGCATTTTCCTTGTGACCAGAACACCACATTCTGCATTTTCCCTGTGACCGGAACACCACATTCTGCATTGTCCCTGTCACCGGAACACCACATTCTGAATTTTCCCTGTGACCAGAACACCACATTCTGCACCTGTGACCGGAACACCACATTCTGCATTTTCCCTGTGACCGGAACACTACATTCTGAATTTTCCCGGTGACCAGAACACCTCATTCTGCATTTTCCCTGTGACCGGAACACCACATTCTGCATTTTCCCTGTGACCGGAACACCACATTCTGCATTTTCCTTGTGACCAGAACACCACATTCTGCATTTTCCCTGTGACCGGAACATCACATTCTGCACCTGCGACCGGAACACCACATTCTGCATTTTCCCTGTGACCGGAACACTACATTCTGAACTTTCCCGGTGACCAGAACACCTCATTCTGCATTTTCCCTGTGACCGGAACACCACATTCTGCATTTTCCCTGTGACCGGAACACCACATTCTGCATTTTCCTTGTGACCAGAACACCACATTCTGCATTTTCCCTGTGACCGGAACATCACATTCTGCATTTTCCCTGTGAACGGAACACCACATTCCGCATTTTCCCTGTGACCGGAACACCACATTCTGCATTTTCCCTGTGACCGGAACACCACATTCTGCATTTTCCCTGTGACCGGAACACCACATTCTGCACCTGTGACTGGAAAACCACATTCTGCACCTGTGACCAGAACACCACATTCTGCACCTGTGACCGGAACACCACATTCTGCACCTGTGACCGGAAAACCACATTCTGCACCTGTGACCGGAACACCACATTCTGCACCTGTGACCAGAACACCACATTCTGCACCTGTGAACGGAACACCACATTCTGCATTTTCCCTGTGACCGGAACACCACATTCTGCACCTGTGACCGGAACACCGCATTCTGCACCTGTGACCGGAAAACCACATTCTGCACCTGTGACAGGAACACCACAATCTGCACCTGTGACCAGAACACCACATTCTGTACCTGTGACAGGAACACCACATTCTGCACCTGTGACCTGAACACCACATTCTGCACCTGTGACCGGAACACCACATTCTGCACCTGTGACCGGAACACCACATTCTGCACCTGTGACCAGAACACCACATTCTGCATTTTCCCTGTGACCGGAACACCACATTCTGCACCTGTGACCGGAACACCACATTCTGCACCTGTGACCAGAACACCACATTCTGCATTTTCCCTGTGACCGGAACACCACATTCTGCACCTGTGACCGGAACACCACATTCTGCACCTGTGACCGGAAAACCACATTCTGCATTTTCCCTTTGACCGGAACACCACATTCTGCAGCTGTGACCGGAATACCACATTCTGCACCTGTGACCGGAACACTATATTCTGCACCTGTGACCAGAACACTGTATTCTACATTTTCCCTGTGACCGGAAAACCACATTCTGCACCTGGGACCGGAACACCGTATTCTACATTGTCCCTGTCACCGGAACACCACATTCTGCATTTTCCCTGTGACCAAAACACCACATTCTTCACCTGTGACCGGAACATCACATTCTGCACCTGTGACCGGAACAACACATTCTGCACCTGTGACCGGAACACCACATTCTGCACCTGTGACCAGAATGCCACATTCTGCACCTGTGACCGGAACACCACATTCTGCACCTGTGACCAGAACACCACATTCTGCATTTTCCCTTTGAATGGAACAACACATTCTGCAACTGTGACCTGAACACCACATTTTGCATTTTCCCTGTGACCGGAATGCCGTATTTTGCATTTTCCCTGTGACCAGACCACCACATTCTGAACCTGTGACCAGAACACCACATTCTGCATTTTCCCTGTCAACAGAACACCACATTCTGCACCTGTGACCGGAACACTAGATTCTGCACCTGTTACCAGAGCACCGTATTCTACATTTTCCCTGTGACCAGAACACCACATTCTGCATTTTCCCTGTGACCGGAACACCACATTCTGCACCTGTGACCGGAACAGTAGATTCTGCACCTGTTACCAGAACACCGTATTCTACATTTTCCATGTGATCGGAAAACCACATTCTGCACCTGGGACCGGAACACCGTATTCTACATTGTCCCTGTCACCGGAACACCACATTCTGCATTTTCCCTGTGACCAAAACACCACATTCTTCACCTGTGACCGGAACATCACATTCTGCACCTGTGACCGGAACAACACATTCTGCACCTGTGACCAGAACACCACATTCTGCATTTTCCCTGTGACCAGAACACCACATTCTGCATTTTCCCTGTGTCCGGAACACAACATTCTGCATTTTCCCTGTCAACAGAACACCACATTCTGCATTTTCCCTGTGACCAGAACACCACATTCTGCATTTTCCCTGTCAACAGAACACCACATTCTGCACCTGTGACCGGAACACCACATTCTGCATTTTCCCTGTGACCGGAACACCACATTCTGCATTTTCCCTGTGACCGGAACACTACATTCTGAATTTTCCCGGTGACCAGAACACCTCATTCTGCATTTTCCCTGTGACCGGAACACCACATTCTGCATTTTCCCTGTGACCGGAACACCACATTCTGCATTTTCCTTGTGACCAGAACACCACATTCTGCATTTTCCCTGTGACCGGAACATCACATTCTGCACCTGCGACCGGAACACCACATTCTGCACCTGTCAACAGAACACCACATTCTGCACCTGTGACCGGAACACCACATTCTGCACCTGTCAACAGAACATCACATTCTGCACCTGCGACCGGAACACCACATTCTGCACCTGTCAACAGAACACCACATTCTGCACCTGTCAACAGAACACCACATTCTGCACCTGTGACCGGAACACCACATTCTGCACCTGTCAACAGAACATCACATTCTGCACCTGCGACCGGAACACCACATTCTGCACCTGTCAACAGAACATCACATTCTGCACCTGCGACCGGAACACCACATTCTGCACCTGTCAACAGAACATCACATTCTGCACCTGCGACCGGAACACCACATTCTGCACCTGTGACCGGAACACCACATTCTGCATTTTCCCTGTGAACGGAACAACACATGCTGCACCTGTGACTGGAACACTAGATTCTGCACCTGTGACCAGAACACTGTATTCTACATTTTCCCTGTGACCGGAAAACTACATTCTGCACCTGGGACCGGAACATCGTATTCTACATTGTCCCTGTCACCGGAACACCACATTCTGCATTTTCCCTGTGACCAAAACACCACATTCTGCACCTGTGACCAGAACACCACATTCTGCACCTGTGACCAGAACACCACATTCTGCATTTTCCCTGTGACCGGAACACCACATTCTGCACCTGTGACCAGAACACCACATTCTGCATTTTCCCTGTGACCAGAACACCACATTCTGCATTTTCCCTGTGACCGGAACACCACATTCTGCACCTGTGACCAGAACACCACATTCTGCACCTGTGACCAGAACACCACATTCTGCACCTGTGACCAGAACACCACATTCTGCACCTGTCAACAGAACACCACATTCTGCACCTGTGACCGGAACACCACATTCTGCACCTGTGATCGGAACACCACATTCTGCACCTGTGACCGGAACACCACATTCTGCACCTGTGACCAGAACACCACATTCTGCATTTTCCCTGTGACCGGAACACCACATTCTGCACCTGTGACCAGAACACCACATTCTGCATTTTCCCTGTGACCAGAACACCACATTCTGCATTTTCCCTGTGACCGGAACACCACATTCTGCACCTGTGACCAGAACACCACATTCTGCACCTGTGACCAGAACACCACATTCTGCACCTGTGACCAGAACACCACATTCTGCACCTGTCAACAGAACACCACATTCTGCACCTGTGACCGGAACACCACATTCTGCACCTGTGATCGGAACACCACATTCTGCACCTGTGACCGGAACACCACATTCTGCACCTGTGACCGGAACACCACATTCTGCACCTGTGACTGGAACACCACATTCTGCACCTGTGACCAGAACACCACATTCTTCACCTGAGACCGGAACACCACATTCTGCACCTGTGACCAGAACACCACATTCTGCACCTGTGACCGGACACCACATTCTTCACCTGTGACTGGAACACCACATTCTGCACCTGTGACCAGAACACCACATTCTTCACCTGAGACCGGAACACCACATTCTGCACCTGTGACCAGAACACCACATTCTGCACCTGTGACAGGAACACCACATTCTGCACCTGTGACCAGAACACCACATTCTGCACCTGTGACTGGAACACCACATTCTGCACCTGTGACCAGAACACCACATTCTGCACCTGTGACTGGAACACCACATTCTGCACCTGTGACCAGAACACCACATTCTGCACCTGTGACCAGAACACCACATTCTGCATTTTCCCTGTGACCGGAACACCACATTCTGCACCTGTGACCAGAACACCACATTCTGCACCTGTGACTGGAACACCACATTCTGCACCTGTGACCAGAACACCACATTCTGCACCTGTCAACAGAACACCACATTCTGCACCTGTGACCGGAACACCACATTCTGCACCTGTGACCGGAACACCACATTCTGCATTTTCCCTGTGACCAGAACACCACATTCTGCACCTGTGACTGGAACACCACATTCTGCACCTGTGACCAGAACACCACATTCTGCATTTTTCCTGTGACCAGAACACCACATTCTGCACCTGTGACTGGAACACCACATTCTGCACCTGTGACCAGAACACCACATTCTTCACCTGAGACCGGAACACCACATTCTGCACCTGTGACCAGAACACCACATTCTGCACCTGTGACCGGAACACCACATTCTTCACCTGTGACTGGAACACCACATTCTGCACCTGTGACTGGAACACCACATTCTGCACCTGTGACCGGAACACCACATTCTGCACCTGTGACCGGAACACCACATTCTGCACCTGTGACTGGAACACCGCATTCTGCACCTGTGACCAGAACACCACATTCTTCACCTGAGACCAGAACACCACATTCTGTACCTGTGACCAGAACACCACATTCTGCACCTGTGACCAGAACACCACATTCTGCATTTTCCCTGTGACCAGAACACCACATTCTGCACCTGTGACCTGATCACCGCATTCTGCATTTTCCCTGTGACCGGAACACCACATTCTGCACCTGTGACTGGAACACCACATTCTGCACCTGTGACCGGAACACCACATTCTGTACCTGTGACCGGAACACCACATTCTGCACCTGTGACCAGAACACCACATTCTTCACCTGAGACCAGAACACCACATTCTGTACCTGTGACCAGAACACCACATTCTGCACCTGTGACTGGAACACCACATTCTGCACCTGTGACCAGAACACCACATTCTGCATTTTCCCTGTGACCGGAACACCACATTCTGCATTTTCCCTGTGACCGGAACACCACATTCTGCACCTGTGACCGGAACACCACATTCTGTACCTGTGACCGGAACACCACATTCTGCACCTGTGACCAGAACACCACATTCTTCACCTGTGACCAGAACACCACATTCTGCACCTGTGACTGGAACACCACATTCTGCACCTGTGACCAGAACACCACATTCTGCATTTTCCCTGTGACCAGAACACCACATTCTGCACCTGTGACCTGATCACCGCATTCTGCATTTTCCCTGTGACCGGAACACCACATTCTGCACCTGTGACTGGAACACCACATTCTGCACCTGTGACCGGAACACCACATTCTGCACCTGTGACCAGAACACCACATTCTGCACCTGTGACCAGAACACTATATTCTGCACCTGTGACCAGAACACCACATTCTGCACCTGTGACCAGTACACCACATTCTGCACCTGTGACCAGAACACCACATTCTGCACCTGTCAACAGAACACCACATTCTGCATTTTCCCTGTGACCAGAACACCACATTCTGCACCTGTGACAGGAACACCACATTCTGCACCTGTGACCGGAACACCACATTCTGCACCAGTGACCAGAACACCACATTCTGCATTTTCCCTGTGACCGGAACACCACATTCTGCATTTTCCCTGTGACCGGAACACCACATTCTGCACCTGTGACCAGAACACTGTATTCTACATTTTCCCTGTGACCGGAAAACCACATTCTGCACCTGGGACCGGAACACCATATTCTACATTGTCCCTGTCACCGGAACACCACATTCTGCATTTTCCCTGTGACCAAAACACCACATTCTTCACCTGTGACCGGAACACCACATTCTGCACCTGTGACCGGAACACCACATTCTGCACCTGTGAACGGAACACCACATTCTGCACCTGTGACCAGAACACCACATTCTGCACCTGTGACCGGAACAACACATTCTGCACCTGTGACCAGAACACCACATTCTGCATTTTCCCTGTGACCGGAACACCACATTCTGCATTTTCCCTGTGACCGGAACACCACATTCTGCATTTTCCCTGTGACCGGAACACCACATTCTGCATTTTCCCTGTGACCAGAACACCACATTCTGCATTTTCCCTGTGACCGGAACACCACATTCTGCATTTTCCCTGTGACCGGAACACCACATTCTGCATTTTCCCTGTGACCAGAACACCACATTCTGCACCTGTGACCGGAACACCACATTCTGCACCTGTGACCAGAACACCACATTCTGCACCTGTGACCAGAACACCACATTCTGCACCTGTGACCGGAACACCACATTCTGCACCTGTGACCTGAACACCACATTCTGCACCTGTGACCGGAACACCACATTCTGCACCTGTGACCGGAACACCACATTCTGCACCTGTGACCAGAACACAACATTCTGCACCTGTGACCTGAACACCACATTCTGCACCTGTGACCGGAACACCGCATTCTGCACCTGTGACCGGAACACCACATTCTGCACCTGTGACCGGAACACCACATTCTGCACCTGTGACCAGAACACCACATTCTGCACCTGTGACCTGAACACCGCATTCTGCACCTGTGACCGGAACACCACATTCTGCACCTGTGACCGGAACACCACATTCTGCACCTGTGACTGGAACACCACATTCTGCACCTGTGACCGGAAAACCACATTCTGCACCTGTGACTGGAACACCACATTCTGCACCTGTGACCAGAACACAAAATTCTGCACCTGTGACCTGAACAACACATTCTGCACCTGTGACCGGAACAACACATTCTGCACCTGTGACCAGAACACCACATTCTGCATTTTCCCTGTGACCGGAACACTATATTCTGCACCTGTGACCAGAACACCACATTCTGCACCTGTGACCAGAACACCACATTCTGCACCTGTGACCAGAACAGCACATTCTTCACCTGTGACCTGATCACCGCATTCTGCATTTTCCCTGTGAACGGAACACCACATTCTGCATTTTCCCTGTGACCGGAACACCACATTCTGCATTTTCCCTGTGACCGGAACACCACATTCTGCATTTTCCCTGTGACCGGAACACCACATTCTGCACCTGTGACCAGAACACCACATTCTGCACCTGTGACGAGAACACCACATTCTGCACCTGTGACCGGAACACCACATTCTGCACCTGTGACCGGAACACCACATTCTGTACCTGTGACTGGAACACCACATTCTGCATTTTCCCTGTGACCGGAACACCACATTCTGCATTTTCCCTGTGACCGGAACACCACATTCTGCACCTGTGACCAGAACACTGTATTCTACATTTTCCCTGTGACCGGAAAACCACATTCTGCACCTGGGACCGGAACACCATATTCTACATTGTCCCTGTCACCGGAACACCACATTCTGCATTTTCCCTGTGACCAAAACACCACATTCTTCACCTGTGACCGGAACACCACATTCTGCACCTGTGACCGGAACACCACATTCTGCACCTGTGAACGGAACACCACATTCTGCACCTGTGACCAGAACACCACATTCTGCACCTGTGACCGGAACAACACATTCTGCACCTGTGACCAGAACACCACATTCTGCATTTTCCCTGTGACCGGAACACCACATTCTGCATTTTCCCTGTGACCGGAACACCACATTCTGCATTTTCCCTGTGACCGGAACACCACATTCTGCATTTTCCCTGTGACCAGAACACCACATTCTGCATTTTCCCTGTGACCGGAACACCACATTCTGCATTTTCCCTGTGACCGGAACACCACATTCTGCATTTTCCCTGTGACCAGAACACCACATTCTGCACCTGTGACCGGAACACCACATTCTGCACCTGTGACCAGAACACCACATTCTGCACCTGTGACCAGAACACCACATTCTGCACCTGTGACCGGAACACCACATTCTGCACCTGTGACCTGAACACCACATTCTGCACCTGTGACCGGAACACCACATTCTGCACCTGTGACCGGAACACCACATTCTGCACCTGTGACCAGAACACAACATTCTGCACCTGTGACCTGAACACCACATTCTGCACCTGTGACCGGAACACCGCATTCTGCACCTGTGACCGGAACACCACATTCTGCACCTGTGACCGGAACACCACATTCTGCACCTGTGACCAGAACACCACATTCTGCACCTGTGACCTGAACACCGCATTCTGCACCTGTGACCGGAACACCACATTCTGCACCTGTGACCGGAACACCACATTCTGCACCTGTGACTGGAACACCACATTCTGCACCTGTGACCGGAAAACCACATTCTGCACCTGTGACTGGAACACCACATTCTGCACCTGTGACCAGAACACAAAATTCTGCACCTGTGACCTGAACAACACATTCTGCACCTGTGACCGGAACAACACATTCTGCACCTGTGACCAGAACACCACATTCTGCATTTTCCCTGTGACCGGAACACTATATTCTGCACCTGTGACCAGAACACCACATTCTGCACCTGTGACCAGAACACCACATTCTGCACCTGTGACCAGAACAGCACATTCTTCACCTGTGACCTGATCACCGCATTCTGCATTTTCCCTGTGAACGGAACACCACATTCTGCATTTTCCCTGTGACCGGAACACCACATTCTGCATTTTCCCTGTGACCGGAACACCACATTCTGCATTTTCCCTGTGACCGGAACACCACATTCTGCACCTGTGACCAGAACACCACATTCTGCACCTGTGACGAGAACACCACATTCTGCACCTGTGACCGGAACACCACATTCTGCACCTGTGACCGGAACACCACATTCTGTACCTGTGACTGGAACACCACATTCTGCATTTTCCCTGTGACCGGAACACCACATTCTGCACCTGTGACCAGAACACCACATTCTGCACCTGTGACGAGAACACCACATTCTGCACCTGTGTCCAGAACACCACATTCTGCACCTGTGACTGGAACACCACATTCTGCACCTGTGACCAGAACACCACATTCTGCATTTTCCCTGTGACCAGAACACCACATTCTGCACCTGTGACTGGAACACCACATTCTGCACCTGTGACCAGAACACCACATTCTTCACCTGAGACCGGAACACCACATTCTGCACCTGTGACCAGAACACCACATTCTGCACCTGTGACCGGAACACCACATTCTTCACCTGTGACTGGAACACCACATTCTGCACCTGTGACTGGAACACCACATTCTGCACCTGTGACCAGAACACCACATTCTTCACCTGAGACCAGAACACCACATTCTGTACCTGTGACCAGAACACCACATTCTGCACCTGTGACTGGAACACCACATTCTGCACCTGTGACCAGAACACCACATTCTGCATTTTCCCTGTGACCAGAACACCACATTCTGCACCTGTGACCGGAACACCACATTCTGCACCTGTGACTGGAACACCACATTCTGCACCTGTGACCGGAACACCACATTCTGCACCTGTGACCAGAACACCACATTCTGCACCTGTGACCAGAACACTATATTCTGCACCTGTGACCAGAACACCACATTCTGCACCTGTGACCAGAACACCACATTCTGCACCTGTGACCGGAACACCACATTCTGCACCTGTGACTGGAACACCACATTCTGCACCTGTGACCGGAACACCACATTCTGCACCTGTGACCAGAACACCACATTCTGCACCTGTGACCAGAACACTATATTCTGCACCTGTGACCAGAACACCACATTCTGCACCTGTGACCAGAACACCACATTCTGCACCTGTGACCAGAACACCACATTCTGCACCTGTCAACAGAACACCACATTCTGCATTTTCCCTGTGACCAGAACACCACATTCTGCACCTGTGTCCGGAACACCACATTCTGCACCTGTGACCGGAACACCACATTCTGCACCTGTGACCAGAACACCACATTCTGCATTTTCCCTGTGACCGGAACACCACATTCTGCATTTTCCCTGTGACCGGAACACCACATTCTGCACCTGTGACCAGAACACTGTATTCTACATTTTCCCTGTGACCGGAAAACCACATTCTGCACCTGGGACCGGAACACCATATTCTACATTGTCCCTGTCACCGGAACACCACATTCTGCATTTTCCCTGTGACCAAAACACCACATTCTTCACCTGTGACCGGAACACCACATTCTGCACCTGTGACCGGAACACCACATTCTGCACCTGTGACCGGAACACCACATTCTGCACCTGTGACCGGAACACCACATTCTGCACCTGTGACCGGAACACCACATTCTGCACCTGTGACCGGAACACCACATTCTTCACCTGTGACTGGAACACCACATTCTGCACCTGTGACTGGAACACCACATTCTGCACCTGTGACCGGAACACCACATTCTGCACCTGTGACCGGAACACCACATTCTGCACCTGTGACTGGAACACCGCATTCTGCACCTGTGACCAGAACACCACATTCTTCACCTGAGACCAGAACACCACATTCTGTACCTGTGACCAGAACACCACATTCTGCACCTGTGACCAGAACACCACATTCTGCATTTTCCCTGTGACCAGAACACCACATTCTGCACCTGTGACCTGATCACCGCATTCTGCATTTTCCCTGTGACCGGAACACCACATTCTGCACCTGTGACTGGAACACCACATTCTGCACCTGTGACCGGAACACCACATTCTGTACCTGTGACCGGAACACCACATTCTGCACCTGTGACCAGAACACCACATTCTTCACCTGAGACCAGAACACCACATTCTGTACCTGTGACCAGAACACCACATTCTGCACCTGTGACTGGAACACCACATTCTGCACCTGTGACCAGAACACCACATTCTGCATTTTCCCTGTGACCGGAACACCACATTCTGCATTTTCCCTGTGACCGGAACACCACATTCTGCACCTGTGACCGGAACACCACATTCTGTACCTGTGACCGGAACACCACATTCTGCACCTGTGACCAGAACACCACATTCTTCACCTGTGACCAGAACACCACATTCTGCACCTGTGACTGGAACACCACATTCTGCACCTGTGACCAGAACACCACATTCTGCATTTTCCCTGTGACCAGAACACCACATTCTGCACCTGTGACCTGATCACCGCATTCTGCATTTTCCCTGTGACCGGAACACCACATTCTGCACCTGTGACTGGAACACCACATTCTGCACCTGTGACCGGAACACCACATTCTGCACCTGTGACCAGAACACCACATTCTGCACCTGTGACCAGAACACTATATTCTGCACCTGTGACCAGAACACCACATTCTGCACCTGTGACCAGTACACCACATTCTGCACCTGTGACCAGAACACCACATTCTGCACCTGTCAACAGAACACCACATTCTGCATTTTCCCTGTGACCAGAACACCACATTCTGCACCTGTGACAGGAACACCACATTCTGCACCTGTGACCGGAACACCACATTCTGCACCAGTGACCAGAACACCACATTCTGCATTTTCCCTGTGACCGGAACACCACATTCTGCATTTTCCCTGTGACCGGAACACCACATTCTGCACCTGTGACCAGAACACTGTATTCTACATTTTCCCTGTGACCGGAAAACCACATTCTGCACCTGGGACCGGAACACCATATTCTACATTGTCCCTGTCACCGGAACACCACATTCTGCATTTTCCCTGTGACCAAAACACCACATTCTTCACCTGTGACCGGAACACCACATTCTGCACCTGTGACCGGAACACCACATTCTGCACCTGTGAACGGAACACCACATTCTGCACCTGTGACCAGAACACCACATTCTGCACCTGTGACCGGAACAACACATTCTGCACCTGTGACCAGAACACCACATTCTGCATTTTCCCTGTGACCGGAACACCACATTCTGCATTTTCCCTGTGACCGGAACACCACATTCTGCATTTTCCCTGTGACCGGAACACCACATTCTGCATTTTCCCTGTGACCAGAACACCACATTCTGCATTTTCCCTGTGACCGGAACACCACATTCTGCATTTTCCCTGTGACCGGAACACCACATTCTGCATTTTCCCTGTGACCAGAACACCACATTCTGCACCTGTGACCGGAACACCACATTCTGCACCTGTGACCAGAACACCACATTCTGCACCTGTGACCAGAACACCACATTCTGCACCTGTGACCGGAACACCACATTCTGCACCTGTGACCTGAACACCACATTCTGCACCTGTGACCGGAACACCACATTCTGCACCTGTGACCGGAACACCACATTCTGCACCTGTGACCGGAACACCACATTCTGCACCTGTGACCAGAACACAACATTCTGCACCTGTGACCTGAACACCACATTCTGCACCTGTGACCGGAACACCGCATTCTGCACCTGTGACCGGAACACCACATTCTGCACCTGTGACCGGAACACCACATTCTGCACCTGTGACCAGAACACCACATTCTGCACCTGTGACCTGAACACCGCATTCTGCACCTGTGACCGGAACACCACATTCTGCACCTGTGACCGGAACACCACATTCTGCACCTGTGACTGGAACACCACATTCTGCACCTGTGACCGGAAAACCACATTCTGCACCTGTGACTGGAACACCACATTCTGCACCTGTGACCAGAACACAAAATTCTGCACCTGTGACCTGAACAACACATTCTGCACCTGTGACCGGAACAACACATTCTGCACCTGTGACCAGAACACCACATTCTGCATTTTCCCTGTGACCGGAACACTATATTCTGCACCTGTGACCAGAACACCACATTCTGCACCTGTGACCAGAACACCACATTCTGCACCTGTGACCAGAACAGCACATTCTTCACCTGTGACCTGATCACCGCATTCTGCATTTTCCCTGTGAACGGAACACCACATTCTGCATTTTCCCTGTGACCGGAACACCACATTCTGCATTTTCCCTGTGACCGGAACACCACATTCTGCATTTTCCCTGTGACCGGAACACCACATTCTGCACCTGTGACCAGAACACCACATTCTGCACCTGTGACGAGAACACCACATTCTGCACCTGTGACCGGAACACCACATTCTGCACCTGTGACCGGAACACCACATTCTGTACCTGTGACTGGAACACCACATTCTGCATTTTCCCTGTGACCGGAACACCACATTCTGCACCTGTGACCAGAACACCACATTCTGCACCTGTGACGAGAACACCACATTCTGCACCTGTGTCCAGAACACCACATTCTGCACCTGTGACTGGAACACCACATTCTGCACCTGTGACCAGAACACCACATTCTGCATTTTCCCTGTGACCAGAACACCACATTCTGCACCTGTGACTGGAACACCACATTCTGCACCTGTGACCAGAACACCACATTCTTCACCTGAGACCGGAACACCACATTCTGCACCTGTGACCAGAACACCACATTCTGCACCTGTGACCGGAACACCACATTCTTCACCTGTGACTGGAACACCACATTCTGCACCTGTGACTGGAACACCACATTCTGCACCTGTGACCAGAACACCACATTCTTCACCTGAGACCAGAACACCACATTCTGTACCTGTGACCAGAACACCACATTCTGCACCTGTGACTGGAACACCACATTCTGCACCTGTGACCAGAACACCACATTCTGCATTTTCCCTGTGACCAGAACACCACATTCTGCACCTGTGACCGGAACACCACATTCTGCACCTGTGACTGGAACACCACATTCTGCACCTGTGACCGGAACACCACATTCTGCACCTGTGACCAGAACACCACATTCTGCACCTGTGACCAGAACACTATATTCTGCACCTGTGACCAGAACACCACATTCTGCACCTGTGACCAGAACACCACATTCTGCACCTGTGACCGGAACACCACATTCTGCACCTGTGACTGGAACACCACATTCTGCACCTGTGACCGGAACACCACATTCTGCACCTGTGACCAGAACACCACATTCTGCACCTGTGACCAGAACACTATATTCTGCACCTGTGACCAGAACACCACATTCTGCACCTGTGACCAGAACACCACATTCTGCACCTGTGACCAGAACACCACATTCTGCACCTGTCAACAGAACACCACATTCTGCATTTTCCCTGTGACCAGAACACCACATTCTGCACCTGTGTCCGGAACACCACATTCTGCACCTGTGACCGGAACACCACATTCTGCACCTGTGACCAGAACACCACATTCTGCATTTTCCCTGTGACCGGAACACCACATTCTGCATTTTCCCTGTGACCGGAACACCACATTCTGCACCTGTGACCAGAACACTGTATTCTACATTTTCCCTGTGACCGGAAAACCACATTCTGCACCTGGGACCGGAACACCATATTCTACATTGTCCCTGTCACCGGAACACCACATTCTGCATTTTCCCTGTGACCAAAACACCACATTCTTCACCTGTGACCGGAACACCACATTCTGCACCTGTGACCGGAACACCACATTCTGCACCTGTGACCGGAACACCACATTCTGCACCTGTGACCGGAACACCACATTCTTCACCTGTGACCGGAACACCACATTCTGCACCTGTGACCGGAACACCACATTCTGCACCTGTGACCGGAACACCACATTCTGCACCTGTGACTGGAACACCGCATTCTGCACCTGTGACCGGAACACCACATTCTGCACCTGTGACCGGAACACCACATTCTGCACCTGTGACCGGAACAACACATTCTGCACCTGTGACCAGAACACCACATTCTGCATTTTCCCTGTGACCGGAACACCACATTCTGCATTTTCCCTGTGACCGGAACACCACATTCTGCATTTTCCCTGTGACCGGAACACCACATTCTGCATTTTCCCTGTGACCAGAACACCACATTCTGCATTTTCCCTGTGACCGGAACACCACATTCTGCATTTTCCCTGTGACCAGAACACCACATTCTGCATTTTCCCTGTGACCGGAACACCACATTCTGCACCTGTGACCGGAACACCACATTCTGCACCTGTGACCAGAACACCACATTCTGCACCTGTGACCGGAACACCACATTCTGCACCTGTGACCGGAACAACACATTCTGCATTTTCCCTGTGACCAGAACACCACATTCTGCACCTGTGACCGGAACAACACATTCTGCACCTGTGACCAGAACACCACATTCTGCATTTTCCCTGTGACCGGAACACTATATTCTGCACCTGTGACCAGAACACCACATTCTGCACCTGTGACCAGAACACCACATTCTGCACCTGTGACCAGAACACCACATTCTGCACCTGTGACCGGAACACCACATTCTGCACCTGTGACCAGAACACCACATTCTGCACCTGTGACCGGAACACCACATTCTGCACCTGTGACCAGAACACCACATTCTGCACCTGTGACCAGAACACCACATTCTGCAGCTGTGAACGGAACACCACATTCTGCACCTGTGACCAGAACACCACATTCTGCACCTGTGACCAGAACACCACATTCTGCACCTGTGACCTGATCACCGGATTCTGCATTTTCCCTGTGAACGGAACACCACATTCTGCATTTTCCCTGTGACCGGAACACCACATTCTGCATTTTCCCTGTGACCGGAACACCACATTCTGCATTTTCCCTGTGACCGGAACACCACATTCTGCACCTGTGACCAGAACACCACATTCTGCACCTGTGACCGGAACACCACATTCTGTACCTGTGACTGGAACACCACATTCTGCATTTTCCCTGTGACCGGAACACCACATTCTGCACCTGTGACCAGAACACCACATTCTGCACCTGTGACGAGAACACCACATTCTGCACCTGTGACCGGAACACCACATTCTGTACCTGTGACTGGAACACCACATTCTGCATTTTCCCTGTGACCGGAACACCACATTCTGCACCTGTGACGAGAACACCACATTCTGCACCTGTGACCGGAACACCACATTCTGTACCTGTGACTGGAACACCACATTCTGCATTTTCCCTGTGACCGGAACACCACATTCTGCACCTGTGACCAGAACACCACATTCTGCACCTGTGACGAGAACACCACATTCTGCACCTGTGACCAGAACACCACATTCTGCACCTGTGACCAGAACACCACATTCTGCACCTGTGACGAGAACACCACATTCTGCACCTGTGACCGGAACACCACATTCTGTACCTGTGACTGGAACACCACATTCTGCATTTTCCCTGTGACCGGAACACCACATTCTGCACCTGTGACCAGAACACCACATTCTGCACCTGTGACGAGAACACCACATTCTGCACCTGTGACCAGAACACCACATTCTGCACCTGTGACGAGAACACCACATTCTGCACCTGTGACCGGAACACCACATTCTGCACCTGTGACCGGAACACTATATTCTGCACCTGTGACCAGAACACTGTATTCTACATTTTCCCTGTGACCGGAAAACCACATTCTGCACCTGGGACCGGAACACCGTATTCTACATTGTCCCTGTCACCGGAACACCACATTCTGCATTTTCCCTGTGACCAAAACACCACATTCTTCACCTGTGACCGGAACATCACATTCTGCACCTGTGACCGGAACAACACATTCTGCACCTGTGACCGGAACACCACATTCTGCACCTGTGACCAGAACACTGTATTCTACATTTTCCCTGTGACCGGAACACCACATTCTGCACCTGTTACCAGAACACTGTATTCTACATTTTCCCTGTGACCGGAAAACCACATTCTGCACATGGGACCGGAACACCGTATTCTACATTTTCCCTGTCACCGGAACACCACATTCTTCACCTGTGACCGGAACACCACATTCTGCACCTGTGACCGGAACAACACATTCTGCACCTGTGACCAGAACACCACATTCTGCATTTTCCCTGTGACCGGAACACCACATTCTACATTGTCCCTGTCACCGGAACACAACATTCTGCATTTTCCCTGTCAACAGAACACCACATTCTGCATTTTCCGTGTGACCTGAACACCACATTCTGCATTTTCCGTGTGACCTGAACACCACATTCTGCACCTGTGACCAGAACACCACATTCTGCACCTGTGACTGGAACACCACATTCTGCACCTGTGACCTGATCACCGCATTCTGCATTTTCCCTGTGAACGGAACACCACATTCTGCATTTTCCCTGTGACCGGAACACCACATTCTGCATTTTCCCTGTGACCAGAACACCACATTCTGCATTTTCCCTGTGACCGGAACACTACATTCTGAATTTTCCCGGTGACCAGAACACCTCATTCTGCATTTTCCCTGTGACCGGAACACCACATTCTGCATTTTCCCTGTGACCGGAACACCACATTCTGCATTTTCCCTGTGACCGGAACATCACATTCTGCACCTGCGACCGGAACACCACATTCTGCACCTGTGACCTGAACACCACATTCTGCACCTGTGACCAGAACACCACATTCTGCATTTTCCCTGTGACCGGAACACCACATTCTGCACCTGTGACCAGAACACCACATTCTGCATTTTCCCTGTGACCAGAACACCACATTCTGCATTTTCCCTGTGACCGGAACACCACATTCTGCACCTGTGACCAGAACACCACATTCTGCATTTTCCCTGTGACCGGAACACCACATTCTGCATTTTCCCTGTGACCGGAACACCACATTCTGCACCTGTGACCAGAACACCACATTCTGCACCTGTGACCAGAACACCACATTCTGCACCTGTCAACAGAAGACCACATTCTGCACCTGTGACCGGAACACCACATTCTGCACCTGTGACTGGAACACCACATTCTGCACCTGTGACCGGAACACCACATTCTGCATTTTCCCTGTGACCGGAACAAAACATTCTGCACCTGTGACCGGAAAACCACATTCTGCACCTGTGACCAGAACACCACATTCTGCACCTGTCAACAGAACACCACATTCTGCATTTTCCCTGTGACCAGAACACCACATTCTGCACCTGTGACCGGAAAACCACATTCTGCACCTGTGACCGGAAAACCACATTCTGCACCTGTGACCGGAAAACCACATTCTGCACCTGTGACCGGAACACCACATTCTGCACCTGTGACCGGAACACCACATTCTGCATTTTCCCTGTGACCGGAACACCACATTCTGCACCTGTGACCAGAACACCACATTCTGCACCTGTGACCAGAACACCACATTCTGCACCTGTCAACAGAACACCACATTCTGCACCTGTGACCGGAACACCACATTCTGCACCTGTGACTGGAACACCACATTCTGCATTTTCCCTGTGACCGGAACACCACATTCTGCATTTTCCCTGTGACCGGAACACCACATTCTGCATTTTCCCTGTGACCGGAACACCACATTCTGCACCTGTGACCAGAACACCACATTCAGCACCTGTGACCAGAACACAACATTCTGCACCTGTGACCGGAACAACACATTCTGCACCTGTGACCAGAACACCACATTCTGCATTTTCCCTGTGACCGGAACACTATATTCTGCACCTGTGACCAGAACACCACATTCTGCACCTGTGACCAGAACACCACATTCTGCACCTGTGACCAGAACAGCACATTCTTCACCTGTGACCTGATCACCGCATTCTGCATTTTCCCTGTGAACGGAACACCACATTCTGCATTTTCCCTGTGACCGGAACACCACATTCTGCATTTTCCCTGTGACCGGAACACCACATTCTGCATTTTCCCTGTGACCGGAACACCACATTCTGCATTTTCCCTGTGACCGGAACACCACATTCTGCACCTGTGACCAGAACACCACATTCTGCACCTGTGACCAGAACACAACATTCTGCACCTGTGACCGGAACAACACATTCTGCACCTGTGACCAGAACACCACATTCTGCATTTTCCCTGTGACCGGAACACTATATTCTGCACCTGTGACCAGAACACCACATTCTGCACCTGTGACCAGAACACAACATTCTGCACCTGTGACCGGAACAACACATTCTGCACCTGTGACCAGAACACAACATTCTGCACCTGTGACCGGAACAACACATTCTGCACCTGTGACCAGAACACAACATTCTGCACCTGTGACCGGAACAACACATTCTGCACCTGTGACCAGAACACAACATTCTGCACCTGTGACCGGAACAACACATTCTGCACCTGTGACCAGAACACCACATTCTGCACCTGTGACCAGAACACAACATTCTGCACCTGTGACCGGAACAACACATTCTGCACCTGTGACCAGAACACCACATTCTGCATTTTCCCTGTGACCGGAACACTATATTCTGCACCTGTGACCAGAACACCACATTCTGCACCTGTGACCAGAACACCACATTCTGCACCTGTGACCAGAACAGCACATTCTTCACCTGTGACCTGATCACCGCATTCTGCATTTTCCCTGTGAACGGAACACCACATTCTGCATTTTCCCTGTGACCGGAACACCACATTCTGCATTTTCCCTGTGACCGGAACACCACATTCTGCATTTTCCCTGTGACCGGAACACCACATTCTGCACCTGTGACCAGAACACCACATTCTGCACCTGTGACGAGAACACCACATTCTGCACCTGTGACCGGAACACCACATTCTGCACCTGTGACCGGAACACCACATTCTGTACCTGTGACTGGAACACCACATTCTGCATTTTCCCTGTGACCGGAACACCACATTCTGCACCTGTGACCAGAACACCACATTCTGCACCTGTGACGAGAACACCACATTCTGCACCTGTGACCAGAACACCACATTCTGCACCTGTGACTGGAACACCACATTCTGCACCTGTGACCAGAACACCACATTCTGCATTTTCCCTGTGACCAGAACACCACATTCTGCACCTGTGACTGGAACACCACATTCTGCACCTGTGACCAGAACACCACATTCTTCACCTGAGACCGGAACACCACATTCTGCACCTGTGACCAGAACACCACATTCTGCACCTGTGACCGGAACACCACATTCTTCACCTGTGACTGGAACACCACATTCTGCACCTGTGACTGGAACACCACATTCTGCACCTGTGACCAGAACACCACATTCTTCACCTGAGACCAGAACACCACATTCTGTACCTGTGACCAGAACACCACATTCTGCACCTGTGACTGGAACACCACATTCTGCACCTGTGACCGGAACACCACATTCTGCACCTGTGACCGGAACACCACATTCTGCACCTGTGACCAGAACACTATATTCTGCACCTGTGACTGGAACACCACATTCTGCACCTGTCAACAGAACACCACATTCTGCATTTTCCCTGTGACCAGAACACCACATTCTGCACCTGTGACCGGAACACCACATTCTGCACCTGTGACCGGAACACCACATTCTGCACCTGTGACCAGAACACCACATTCTGCATTTTCCCTGTGACCGGAACACCACATTCTGCATTTTCCCTGTGACCGGAACACCACATTCTGCACCTGTGACCAGAACACTGTATTCTACATTTTCCCTGTGACCGGAAAACCACATTCTGCACCTGGGACCGGATCACCATATTCTACATTGTCCCTGTAACCGGAACACCACATTCTGCATTTTCCCTGTGACCAAAACACCACATTCTTCACCTGTGACCAGAACACCACATTCTGCACCTGTGACCGGAACACCACATTCTGCACCTGTGACCGGAACACCACATTCTGCACCTGTGACTGGAACACCGCATTCTGCACCTGTGACCGGAACACCACATTCTGCACCTGTGACCGGAACACCACATTCTGCACCTGTGACCGGAACAACACATTCTGCACCTGTGACCAGAACACCACATTCTGCATTTTCCCTGTGACCGGAACACCACATTCTGCATTTTCCCTGTGACCGTAACACCACATTCTGCATTTTCCCTGTGACCGGAACACCACATTCTGCATTTTCCCTGTGACCAGAACACCACATTCTGCATTTTCCCTGTGACCGGAACACCACATTCTGCATTTTCCCTGTGACCAGAACACCACATTCTGCATTTTCCCTGTGAACAGAACACCACATTCTGCACCTGTGACCGGAACACCACATTCTGCACCTGTGACCAGAACACCACATTCTGCACCTGTGACCGGAACACCACATTCTGCACCTGTGACCAGAACACCACATTCTGCACCTGTGACCAGAACACCACATTCTGCACCTGTGACCGGAACACCACATTCTGCACCTGTGACTGGAACACCACATTCTGCACCTGTGACCAGAACACCACATTCTGCACCTGTGACTGGAACACCACATTCTGCACCTGTGACCGGAACACCACATTCTGCACCTGTGACCAGAACACCACATTCTGCACCTGTGACCGGAACAACACATTCTGCACCTGTGACCAGAACACCACATTCTGCATTTTCCCTGTGACCGGAACACTATATTCTGCACCTGTGACCAGAACACCACATTCTGCACCTGTGACCAGAACACCACATTCTGCACCTGTGACCGGAACACCACATTCTGCACCTGTGACCAGAACACTACATTCTGCACCTGTGACCGGAACACCACATTCTGCACCTGTGACCAGAACACCACATTCTGCACCTGTAACCAGAACACCACATTCTGCACCTGTGACCAGAACACCACATTCTGCAGCTGTGAACGGAACACCACATTCTGCACCTGTGACCAGAACACCACATTCTGCACCTGTGACCAGAACACCACATTCTGCACCTGTGACCTGATCACCGCATTCTGCATTTTCCCTGTGAACGGAACACCACATTCTGCATTTTCCCTGTGACCGGAACACCACATTCTGCATTTTCCCTGTGACCGGAACACCACATTCTGCACCTGTGACCAGAACACCACATTCTGCACCTGTGACGAGAACACCACATTCTGCACCTGTGACCAGAACACCACATTCTGCACCTGTGACCAGAACACCACATTCTGCACCTGTGACGAGAACACCACATTCTGCACCTGTGACCGGAACACCACATTCTGTACCTGTGACTGGAACACCACATTCTTCATTTTCCCTGTGACCGGAACACCACATTCTGCACCTGTGACCAGAACACCACATTCTGCACCTGTGACGAGAACACCACATTCTGCACCTGTGACCAGAACACCACATTCTGCACCTGTGACCAGAACACCACATTCTGCACCTGTGACGAGAACACCACATTCTGCACCTGTGACCGGAACACCACATTCTGTACCTGTGACTGGAACACCACATTCTGCATTTTCCCTGTGACCGGAACACCACATTCTGCACCTGTGACCAGAACACCACATTCTGCACCTGTGACGAGAACACCACATTCTGCACCTGTGACCAGAACACCACATTCTGCACCTGTGACGAGAACACCACATTCTGCACCTGTGACCGGAACACCACATTCTGCACCTGTGACCGGAACACTATATTCTGCACCTGTGACCAGAACACTGTATTCTACATTTTCCCTGTGACCGGAAAACCACATTCTGCACCTGGGACCGGAACACCGTATTCTACATTGTCCCTGTCACCGGAACACCACATTCTGCATTTTCCCTGTGACCAAAACACCACATTCTTCACCTGTGACCGGAACATCACATTCTGCACCTGTGACCGGAACAACACATTCTGCACCTGTGACCGGAACACCACATTCTGCACCTGTGACCAGAACACTGTATTCTACATTTTCCCTGTGACCGGAAAACCACATTCTGCACCTGGGACCGGATCACCATATTCTACATTGTCCCTGTCACCGGAACACCACATTCTGCATTTTCCCTGTGACCAAAACACCACATTCTTCACCTGTGACCAGAACACCACATTCTGCACCTGTGACCGGAACACCACATTCTGCACCTGTGACCGGAACACCACATTCTGCACCTGTGACTGGAACACCGCATTCTGCACCTGTGACCGGAACACCACATTCTGCACCTGTGACCGGAACACCACATTCTGCACCTGTGACTGGAACAACACATTCTGCACCTGTGACCAGAACACCACATTCTGCATTTTCCCTGTGACCGGAACACCACATTCTGCATTTTCCCTGTGACCGTAACACCACATTCTGCATTTTCCCTGTGACCGGAACACCACATTCTGCATTTTCCCTGTGACCAGAACACCACATTCTGCATTTTCCCTGTGACCGGAACACCACATTCTGCATTTTCCCTGTGACCAGAACACCACATTCTGCATTTTCCCTGTGAACAGAACACCACATTCTGCACCTGTGACCGGAACACCACATTCTGCACCTGTGACCAGAACACCACATTCTGCACCTGTGACCGGAACACCACATTCTGCACCTGTGACCAGAACACCACATTCTGCACCTGTGACCAGAACACCACATTCTGCACCTGTGACCGGAACACCACATTCTGCACCTGTGACTGGAACACCACATTCTGCACCTGTGACCAGAACACCACATTCTGCACCTGTGACTGGAACACCACATTCTGCACCTGTGACCGGAACACCACATTCTGCACCTGTGACCAGAACACCACATTCTGCACCTGTGACCGGAACAACACATTCTGCACCTGTGACCAGAACACCACATTCTGCATTTTCCCTGTGACCGGAACACTATATTCTGCACCTGTGACCAGAACACCACATTCTGCACCTGTGACCAGAACACCACATTCTGCACCTGTGACCAGAACACCACATTCTGCACCTGTGACCGGAACACCACATTCTGCACCTGTGACCAGAACACCACATTCTGCACCTGTGACCGGAACACCACATTCTGCACCTGTGACCAGAACACCACATTCTGCACCTGTGACCAGAACACCACATTCTGCACCTGTAACCAGAACACCACATTCTGCACCTGTGACCAGAACACCACATTCTGCAGCTGTGAACGGAACACCACATTCTGCACCTGTGACCAGAACACCACATTCTGCACCTGTGACCAGAACACCACATTCTGCACCTGTGACCTGATCACCGCATTCTGCATTTTCCCTGTGAACGGAACACCACATTCTGCATTTTCCCTGTGACCGGAACACCACATTCTGCATTTTCCCTGTGACCCGAACACCACATTCTGCATTTTCCCTGTGACCGGAACACCACATTCTGCACCTGTGACCAGAACACCACATTCTGCACCTGTGACCGGAACACCACATTCTGTACCTGTGACTGGAACACCACATTCTGCATTTTCCCTGTGACCGGAACACCACATTCTGCACCTGTGACCAGAACACCACATTCTGCACCTGTGACGAGAACACCACATTCTGCACCTGTGACCAGAACACCACATTCTGCACCTGTGACCAGAACACCACATTCTGCACCTGTGACGAGAACACCACATTCTGCACCTGTGACCGGAACACCACATTCTGTACCTGTGACTGGAACACCACATTCTTCATTTTCCCTGTGACCGGAACACCACATTCTGCACCTGTGACCAGAACACCACATTCTGCACCTGTGACGAGAACACCACATTCTGCACCTGTGACCAGAACACCACATTCTGCACCTGTGACCAGAACACCACATTCTGCACCTGTGACGAGAACACCACATTCTGCACCTGTGACCGGAACACCACATTCTGTACCTGTGACTGGAACACCACATTCTGCATTTTCCCTGTGACCGGAACACCACATTCTGCACCTGTGACCAGAACACCACATTCTGCACCTGTGACGAGAACACCACATTCTGCACCTGTGACCAGAACACCACATTCTGCACCTGTGACGAGAACACCACATTCTGCACCTGTGACCGGAACACCACATTCTGCACCTGTGACCGGAACACTATATTCTGCACCTGTGACCAGAACACTGTATTCTACATTTTCCCTGTGACCGGAAAACCACATTCTGCACCTGGGACCGGAACACCGTATTCTACATTGTCCCTGTCACCGGAACACCACATTCTGCATTTTCCCTGTGACCAAAACACCACATTCTTCACCTGTGACCGGAACATCACATTCTGCACCTGTGACCGGAACAACACATTCTGCACCTGTGACCGGAACACCACATTCTGCACCTGTGACCAGAACACTGTATTCTACATTTTCCCTGTGACCGGAACACCACATTCTGCACCTGTTACCAGAACACTGTATTCTACATTTTCCCTGTGACCGGAAAACCACATTCTGCACATGGGACCGGAACACCGTATTCTACATTTTCCCTGTCACCGGAACACCACATTCTTCACCTGTGACCGGAACACCACATTCTGCACCTGTGACCGGAACAACACATTCTGCACCTGTGACCAGAACACCACATTCTGCATTTTCCCTGTGACCGGAACACCACATTCTACATTGTCCCTGTCACCGGAACACAACATTCTGCATTTTCCCTGTCAACAGAACACCACATTCTGCATTTTCCGTGTGACCTGAACACCACATTCTGCATTTTCCGTGTGACCTGAACACCACATTCTGCACCTGTGACCAGAACACCACATTCTGCACCTGTGACTGGAACACCACATTCTGCACCTGTGACCTGATCACCGCATTCTGCATTTTCCCTGTGAACGGAACACCACATTCTGCATTTTCCCTGTGACCGGAACACCACATTCTGCATTTTCCCTGTGACCAGAACACCACATTCTGCATTTTCCCTGTGACCGGAACACTACATTCTGAATTTTCCCGGTGACCAGAACACCTCATTCTGCATTTTCCCTGTGACCGGAACACCACATTCTGCATTTTCCCTGTGACCGGAAAACCACATTCTGCATTTTCCCTGTGACCGGAACATCACATTCTGCACCTGCGACCGGAACACCACATTCTGCACCTGTGACCGGAACACCACATTCTGCACCTGTGACCAGAACACCACATTCTGCATTTTCCCTGTGACCGGAACACCACATTCTGCACCTGTGACCAGAACACCACATTCTGCATTTTCCCTGTGACCGGAACACCACATTCTGCATTTTCCCTGTGACCGGAACACCACATTCTGCATTTTCCCTGTGACCGGAACACCAAATTCTGCACCTGTGACCAGAACACCACATTCTGCACCTGTGACCAGAACACCACATTCTGCACCTGTCAACAGAACACCACATTCTGCACCTGTGACCAGAACACCACATTCTGCACCTGTGACTGGAACACCACATTCTGCACCTGTGACCGGAACACCACATTCTGCATTTTCCCTGTGACCGGAACAAAACATTCTGCACCTGTGACCGGAAAACCACATTCTGCACCTGTGACCAGAACACCACATTCTGCACCTGTCAACAGAACACCACATTCTGCATTTTCCCTGTGACCAGAACACCACATTCTGCACCTGTGACCGGAAAACCACATTCTGCACCTGTGACCGGAAAACCACATTCTGCACCTGTGACCGGAAAACCACATTCTGCACCTGTGACCGGAACACCACATTCTGCACCTGTGACCGGAACACCACATTCTGCATTTTCCCTGTGACCGGAACACCACATTCTGCACCTGTGACCAGAACACCACATTCTGCACCTGTGACCAGAACACCACATTCTGCACCTGTCAACAGAACACCACATTCTGCACCTGTGACCGGAACACCACATTCTGCACCTGTGACTGGAACACCACATTCTGCACCTGTGACCGGAACACCACATTCTGCATTTTCCCTGTGACCGGAACAAAACATTCTGCACCTGTGACCGGAAAACCACATTCTGCACCTGTGACCAGAACACCACATTCTGCACCTGTCAACAGAACACCACATTCTGCATTTTCCCTGTGACCAGAACACCACATTCTGCACCTGTGACCGGAAAACCACATTCTGCACCTGTGACCGGAAAACCACATTCTGCACCTGTGACCGGAACACCACATTCTGCACCTGTGACCGGAACACCACATTCTGCACCTGTGACCGGAACACCACATTCTGCATTTTCCCTGTGACCGGAACAAAACATTCTGCACCTGTGACCTGAACACCACATTCTACACCTGTCAACAGAACACCACATTCTGCATTTTCCCTGTGACCAGAACACCACATTCTGCACCTGTGACCGGAAAACCACATTCTGCACCTGTGACCGGAACACCACATTCTGCACCTGTGACCAGAACACCACATTCTGCATTTTCCCTGTGACCGGAACACCACATTCTGCATTTTCCCTGTGACCGGAACACCACATTCTGCATTTTCCCTGTGACCGGAACACCACATTCTGCACCTGTTACCAGAACACTGTATTCTACATTTTCCCTGTGACCGGAAAACCACATTCTGCACCTGGGACCGGAACACCATATTCTACATTGTCCCTGTCACCGGAACACCACATTCTGCATTTTCCGTGTGACCAAAACACCACATTCTTCACCTGTGACCGGAACACCACATTCTGCACCTGTGACCGGAACAACACATTCTGCACCTGTGACCAGAACACCACATTCTGCATTTTCCCTGTGACTGGAACACCACATTCTGCATTTTCCCTGTGACCGGAACACCACATTCTGCATTTTCCCTGTGACCGGAACACCACATTCTGCATTTTCCCTGTGACCGGAACACCACATTCTGCATTTTCCCTGTCAACAGAACAACACATTCTGCACCTGTGACCAGAACACCACATTCTGCACCTGTGACCGGAACACCACATTCTGCACCTGTGACCAGAACACCACATTCTGCACCTGTGACCGGAACACCACATTCTGCACCTGTGACCAGAACACCACATTCTGCACCTGTGACCGGAACACCACATTCTGCACCTGTGACCAGAACACCACATTCTGCACCTGTGACCAGAACACCACATTCTGCACCTGTGACCGGAACACCACATTCTGCACCTGTGACCAGAACACCACATTCTGCACCTGTGACCTGATCACCGCATTCTGCATTTTCCCTGTGAACGGAACACCACATTCTGCATTTTCCCTGTGACCGGAACACCACATTCTGCATTTTCCCTCTGACCGGAACACCACATTCTGCATTTTCCCTGTGACCAGAACACCACATTCTGCACCTGTGACCAGAACACCACATTCTGCACCTGTGACCGGAACACCACATTCTGCACCTGTGACCGGAACACCACATTCTGTACCTGTGACTGGAACACCACATTCTGCACCTGTGACCGGAACACCACATTCTGCACCTGTGACCGGAACACTATATTCTGCACCTGTGACCAGAACACTGTATTCTACATTTTCCCTGTGACCGGAAAACCACATTCTGCACCTGGGACCGGAACACCGTATTCTACATTGTCCCTGTCACCGGAACACCACATTCTGCATTTTCCCTGTGACCAAAACACCACATTCTTCACCTGTGACCGGAACATCACATTCTGCACCTGTGACCGGAACAACACATTCTGCACCTGTGACCGGAACACCACATTCTGCACCTGTGACCAGAACACTGTATTCTACATTTTCCCTGTGACCGGAACACCACATTCTGCACCTGTTACCAGAACACTGTATTCTACATTTTCCCTGTGACCGGAAAACCACATTCTGCACATGGGACCGGAACACCGTATTCTACTTTGTCCCTGTCACCGGAACACCACATTCTGCATTTTCCGTGTGACCAAAACACCACATTCTGCATTTTCCCTGTGACCGGAACACCACATTCTGCACCTGTGACCGGAACAACACATTCTGCACCTGTGACCAGAACACCACATTCTGCATTTTCCCTGTGACCGGAACACCACATTCTACATTGTCCCTGTGACCGGAACACAACATTCTGCATTTTCCCTGTCAACAGAACACCACATTCTGCACCTGTGACCAGAACACCACATTCTGCACCTGTGACCAGAACACCACATTCTGCACCTGTGACCGGAACACCACATTCTGCACCTGTGACCGGAACACCACATTCTGCACCTGTGACCGGAACACCACATTCTGCACCTGTGACCTGATCACCGCATTCTGCATTTTCCCTGTGAACGGAACACCACATTCTGCATTTTCCCTGTGACCGGAACACCACATTTTGCATTTTCCCTGTGACCGGAACACCACATTCCGCATTTTCCCTGTGAACGGAACACCACATTCCGCATTTTCCCTGTGACCGGAACACCACATTCTGCATTTTCCCTGTGACCGGAACACCACATTCTGCACCTGTGACCGGAAAACCACATTCTGCACCTGTGACCAGAACACCACATTCTGCACCTGTGACCGGAACACCTCATTCTGCACCTGTGACCGGAAAACCACATTCTGCACCTGTGACCGGAACACCACATTCTGCACCTGTGACCAGAACACCACATTCTGCACCTGTGAACGGAACACCACATTCTGCATTTTCCCTGTGACCGGAACACCACATTCTGCACCTGTGACCGGAACACCGCATTCTGCACCTGTGACCGGAAGACCACATTCTGCACCTGTGACCAGAACACCACATTCTGCACCTGTGACAGGAACACCACAATCTGCACCTGTGACCAGAACACCACATTCTGTACCTGTGACAGGAACACCACATTCTGCACCTGTGACCTGAACACCACATTCTGCACCTGTGACCGGAACACCACATTCTGCACCTGTGACCAGAACACCACATTCTGCATTTTCCCTGTGACCGGAACACCACATTCTGCACCTGTGACCGGAACACCACATTCTGCACCTGTGACCGGAAAACCACATTCTGCATTTTCCCTTTGACCGGAACACCACATTCTGCAGCTGTGACCGGAACACCACATTCTGCACCTGTGACCGGAACACTATATTCTGCACCTGTGACCAGAACACTGTATTCTACATTTTCCCTGTGACCGGAAAACCACATTCTGCACCTGGGACCGGAACACCGTATTCTACATTGTCCCTGTCACCGGAACACCACATTCTGCATTTTCCCTGTGACCAAAACACCACATTCTTCACCTGTGACCGGAACATCACATTCTGCACCTGTGACCGGAACACCACATTCTGCACCTGTGACCGGAACACCACATTCTGCACCTGTGACCAGAACACCACATTCTGCATTTTCCCTTTGAATGGAACAACACATTCTGCAACTGCGACCTGAACACCACATTTTGCATTTTCCCTGTGACCGGAATGCCGTATTTTGCATTTTCCCTGTGACCAGACCACCACATTCTGCACCTGTGACCAGAACACCACATTCTGCATTTTCCCTGTCAACAGAACACCACATTCTGCACCTGTGACCGGAACACTAGATTCTGCACCTGTTACCAGAACACCGTATTCTACATTTTCCCTGTGACCAGAACACCACATTCTGCATTTTCCCTGTGACCGGAACACCACATTCTGCACCTGTGACCGGAACAGTAGATTCTGCACCTGTTACCAGAACACCGTATTCTACATTTTCCATGTGATCGGAAAACCACATTCTGCACCTGGGACCGGAACACCGTATTCTACATTGTCCCTGTCACCGGAACACCACATTCTGCATTTTCCCTGTGACCAAAACACCACATTCTTCACCTGTGACCGGAACATCACATTCTGCACCTGTGACCGGAACAACACATTCTGCACCTGTGACCAGAACACCACATTCTGCATTTTCCCTGTGACCAGAACACCACATTCTGCATTTTCCCTGTGTCCGGAACACAACATTCTGCATTTTCCCTGTCAACACAACACCACATTCTGCATTTTCCCTGTGACCAGAACACCACATTCTGCATTTTCCCTGTCAACAGAACACCACATTCTGCACCTGTGACCGGAACACCACATTCTGCATTTTCCCTGTGACCGGAACACCACATTCTGCATTTTCCCTGTGACCGGAACACTACATTCTGAATTTTCCCGGTGACCAGAACACCTCATTCTGCATTTTCCCTGTGACCGGAACACCACATTCTGCATTTTCCCTGTGACCGGAACACAACATTCTGCATTTTCCTTGTGACCAGAACACCACATTCTGCATTTTCCCTGTGACCGGAACATCACATTCTGCACCTGCAACCGGAACACTAGATTCTGCACCTGTGACTGGAACACCACATTCTGCACCTGTGACCGGAACACCACATTCTGCATTTTCCCTGTGAACGGAACAACACATGCTGCACCTGTGACTGGAACACTAGATTCTGCACCTGTGACCAGAACACTGTATTCTACATTTTCCCTGTGACCGGAAAACTACATTCTGCACCTGGGACCGGAACACCGTATTCTACATTGTCCCTGTCACCGGAACACCACATTCTGCATTTTCCCTGTGACCAAAACACCACATTCTGCACCTGTGACCAGAACACCACATTCTGCACCTGTGACCAGAACACCACATTCTGCATTTTCCCTGTGACCGGAACACCACATTCTGCACCTGTGACCAGAACACCACATTCTGCATTTTCCCTGTGACCAGAACACCACATTCTGCATTTTCCCTGTGACCGGAACACCACATTCTGCACCTGTGACCAGAACACCACATTCTGCACCTGTGACCGGAACACCACATTCTGCACCTGTGATCGGAACACCACATTCTGCACCTGTGACCGGAAAACCACATTCTGCACCTGTGACTGGAACACCACATTCTGCACCTGTCAACAGAACACCACATTCTGCACCTGTGACCGGAACACCACATTCTGCATTTTCCCTGTGACCGGAACACCACATTCTGCACCTGTGACCGGAACACCGCATTCTGCACCTGTGACCGGAAAACCACATTCTGCACCTGTGACCAGAACACCACATTCTGCACCTGTGACAGGAACACCACAATCTGCACCTGTGACCAGAACACCACATTCTGTACCTGTGACAGGAACACCACATTCTGCACCTGTGACCTGAACACCACATTCTGCACCTGTGACCGGAACACCACATTCTGCACCTGTGACCAGAACACCACATTCTGCATTTTCCCTGTGACCGGAACACCACATTCTGCACCTGTGACCGGAACACCACATTCTGCACCTGTGACCGGAAAACCACATTCTGCACCTGTGACCAGAACACCACATTCTGCACCTGTGACCGGAACACCACATTCTGCACCTGTGACCGGAACACTATATTCTGCACCTGTGACCAGAACACTGTATTCTACATTTTCCCTGTGACCGGAAAACCACATTCTGCACCTGGGACCGGAACACCGTATTCTACATTGTCCCTGTCACCGGAACACCACATTCTGCATTTTCCCTGTGACCAAAACACCACATTCTTCACCTGTGACCGGAACATCACATTCTGCACCTGTGACCGGAACACCACATTCTGCACCTGTGACCGGAACACCACATTCTGCACCTGTGACCAGAACACCACATTCTGCATTTTCCCTTTGAATGGAACAACACATTCTGCAACTGTGACCTGAACACCACATTTTGCATTTTCCCTGTGACCGGAATGCCGTATTTTGCATTTTCCCTGTGACCAGACCACCACATTCTGCACCTGTGACCAGAACACCACATTCTGCATTTTCCCTGTCAACAGAACACCACATTCTGCACCTGTGACCGGAACACTAGATTCTGCACCTGTTACCAGAACACCGTATTCTACTTTTTCCCTGTGACCAGAACACCACATTCTGCATTTTCCCTGTGACCGGAACACCACATTCTGCACCTGTGACCGGAACAGTAGATTCTGCACCTGTTACCAGAACACCGTATTCTACATTTTCCATGTGATCGGAAAACCACATTCTGCACCTGGGACCGGAACACCGTATTCTACATTGTCCCTGTCACCGGAACACCACATTCTGCATTTTCCCTGTGACCAAAACACCACATTCTTCACCTGTGACCGGAACATCACATTCTGCACCTGTGACCGGAACAACACATTCTGCACCTGTGACCAGAACACCACATTCTGCATTTTCCCTGTGACCAGAACACCACATTCTGCATTTTCCCTGTGTCCGGAACACAACATTCTGCATTTTCCCTGTCAACAGAACACCACATTCTGCATTTTCCCTGTGACCAGAACACCACATTCTGCATTTTCCCTGTCAACAGAACACCACATTCTGCACCTGTGACCGGAACACCACATTCTGCATTTTCCCTGTGACCGGAACACCACATTCTGCATTTTCCCTGTGACCGGAACACTACATTCTGAATTTTCCCGGTGACCAGAACACCTCATTCTGCATTTTCCCTGTGACCGGAACACCACATTCTGCATTTTCCTTGTGACCAGAACACCACATTCTGCATTTTCCCTGTGACCGGAACATCACATTCTGCACCTGCGACCGGAACACCACATTCTGCACCTGTCAACAGAACACCACATTCTGCACCTGTCAACAGAACACCACATTCTGCACCTGTGACCGGAACACCACATTCTGCACCTGTGACCGGAACACCACATTCTGCACCTGTGACCAGAACACCACATTCTGCATTTTCCCTGTGAACGGAACAACACATGCTGCACCTGTGACTGGAACACTAGATTCTGCACCTGTGACCAGAACACTGTATTCTACATTTTCCCTGTGACCGGAAAACTACATTCTGCACCTGGGACCGGAACACCGTATTCTACATTGTCCCTGTCACCGGAACACCACATTCTGCATTTTCCCTGTGACCAAAACACCACATTCTGCACCTGTGACCAGAACACCACATTCTGCACCTGTGACCAGAACACCACATTCTGCATTTTCCCTGTGACCGGAACACCACATTCTGCACCTGTGACCAGAACACCACATTCTGCATTTTCCCTGTGACCAGAACACCACATTCTGCATTTTCCCTGTGACCGGAACACCACATTCTGCACCTGTGACCAGAACACCACATTCTGCACCTGTCAACAGAACACCACATTCTGCACCTGTGACCGGAACACCACATTCTGCACCTGTGATCGGAACACCACATTCTGCACCTGTGACCGGAAAACCACATTCTGCACCTGTGACTGGAACACCACATTCTGCACCTGTCAACAGAACACCACATTCTGCACCTGTGACCGGAACACCACATTCTGCACCTGTGACCGGAACACCACATTCTGCACCTGTGACTGGAACACCACATTCTGCACCTGTGACCGGAACACCACATTCTGCATTTTCCCTGTGACCAGAACACCACATTCTGCACCTGTGACCGGAACACCACATTCTGCACCTGTGACCAGAACACCACATTCTGCACCTGTGACCGGAACACCACATTCTGCACCTGTGACCGGAACACCACATTCTGCACCTGTGACCTGAACACCACATTCTGCACCTGTGACCAGAACACCACATTCTGCACCTGTGACCAGAACACCACATTCTGCACCTGTGACTGGAACACCGCATTCTGCACCTGTGACCGGAACACCACATTCTGCACCTGTGACCGGAACACCACATTCTGCACCTGTGACCGGAACAACACATTCTGCACCTGTGACCAGAACACCACATTCTGCATTTTCCCTGTGACCGGAACACTATATTCTGCACCTGTGACCAGAACACCACATTCTGCACCTGTGACCAGAACACCACATTCTGCACCTGTGACCAGAACAGCACATTCTTCACCTGTGACCTGATCACCGCATTCTGCATTTTCCCTGTGAACGGAACACCACATTCTGCATTTTCCCTGTGACCGGAACACCACATTCTGCATTTTCCCTGTGACCGGAACACCACATTCTGCATTTTCCCTGTGACCGGAACACCACATTCTGCACCTGTGACCAGAACACCACATTCTGCACCTGTGACGAGAACACCACATTCTGCACCTGTGACCGGAACACCACATTCTGCACCTGTGACCGGAACACCACATTCTGTACCTGTGACTGGAACACCACATTCTGCATTTTCCCTGTGACCGGAACACCACATTCTGCACCTGTGACCAGAACACCACATTCTGCACCTGTGACGAGAACACCACATTCTGCACCTGTGACCAGAACACCACATTCTGCACCTGTGACTGGAACACCACATTCTGCACCTGTGACCAGAACACCACATTCTGCATTTTCCCTGTGACCAGAACACCACATTCTGCACCTGTGACTGGAACACCACATTCTGCACCTGTGACCAGAACACCACATTCTTCACCTGAGACCGGAACACCACATTCTGCACCTGTGACCAGAACACCACATTCTGCACCTGTGACCGGAACACCACATTCTTCACCTGTGACTGGAACACCACATTCTGCACCTGTGACTGGAACACCACATTCTGCACCTGTGACCAGAACACCACATTCTTCACCTGAGACCAGAACACCACATTCTGTACCTGTGACCAGAACACCACATTCTGCACCTGTGACTGGAACACCACATTCTGCACCTGTGACCAGAACACCACATTCTGCATTTTCCCTGTGACCAGAACACCACATTCTGCACCTGTGACCGGAACACCACATTCTGCACCTGTGACTGGAACACCACATTCTGCACCTGTGACCGGAACACCACATTCTGCACCTGTGACCAGAACACCACATTCTGCACCTGTGACCAGAACACTATATTCTGCACCTGTGACCAGAACACCACATTCTGCACCTGTGACCAGAACACCACATTCTGCACCTGTGACCAGAACACCACATTCTGCACCTGTCAACAGAACACCACATTCTGCATTTTCCCTGTGACCAGAACACCACATTCTGCACCTGTGACCGGAACACCACATTCTGCACCTGTGACCGGAACACCACATTCTGCACCTGTGACCAGAACACCACATTCTGCATTTTCCCTGTGACCGGAACACCACATTCTGCATTTTCCCTGTGACCGGAACACCACATTCTGCACCTGTGACCAGAACACTGTATTCTACATTTTCCCTGTGACCGGAAAACCACATTCTGCACCTGGGACCGGAACACCATATTCTACATTGTCCCTGTCACCGGAACACCACATTCTGCATTTTCCCTGTGACCAAAACACCACATTCTTCACCTGTGACCGGAAAATCACATTCTGCACCTGTGACCGGAACAACACATTCTGCACCTGTGACCGGAACACCACATTCTGCACCTGTGACCGGAACACCACATTCTGCACCTGTGACCGGAACACCACATTCTGCACCTGTGACTGGAACACCGCATTCTGCACCTGTGAACGGAACAACACATTCTGCACCTGTGACCGGAACACCACATTCTGCACCTGTGACCGGAACAACACATTCTGCACCAGTGACCAGAACACCACATTCTGCATTTTCCCTGTGAACGGAACACCACATTCTGCATTTTCCCTGTGACCGGAACACCACATTCTGCATTTTCCCTGTGACCGGAACACCACATTCTGCATTTTCCCTGTGACCGGAACACCACATTCTGCACCTGTGACCAGAACACCACATTCTGCACCTGTGACGAGAACACCACATTCTGCACCTGTGACCGGAACACCACATTCTGTACCTGTGACTGGAACACCACATTCTGCATTTTCCCTGTGACCGGAACACCACATTCTGCACCTGTGACCAGAACACCACATTCTGCACCTGTGACGAGAACACCACATTCTGCACCTGTGACCAGAACACCACATTCTGCACCTGTGACGAGAACACCACATTCTGCACCTGTGACCGGAACACCACATTCTGCACCTGTGACCGGAACACTACATTCTGCACCTGTGACCAGAACACTGTATTCTACATTTTCCCTGTGACCGGAAAACCACATTCTGCACCTGGGACCGGAACACCGTATTCTACATTGTCCCTGTCACCGGAACACCACATTCTGCATTTTCCCTGTGACCAAAACACCACATTCTTCACCTGTGACCGGAACATCACATTCTGCACCTGTGACCGGAACAACACATTCTGCACCTGTGACCGGAACACCACATTCTGCACCTGTGACCAGAACACTGTATTCTACATTTTCCCTGTGACCGGAAAACCACATTCTGCACCTGGGACCGGAACACCATATTCTACATTGTCCCTGTCACCGGAACACCACATTCTGCATTTTCCCTGTGACCAAAACACCACATTCTTCACCTGTGACCGGAACACCACATTCTGCACCTGTGACCGGAACACCACATTCTGCACCTGTGACCGGAACACCACATTCTGCACCTGTGACCGGAACAACACATTCTGCACCTGTGACCAGAACACCACATTCTGCATTTTCCCTGTGAACGGAACACCACATTCTGCATTTTCCCTGTGACCGGAACACCACATTCTGCATTTTCCCTGTGACCGGAACACCACATTCTGCATTTTCCCTGTGACCGGAACATCACATTCTGCACCTGTGACCAGAACACCACATTCTGCACCTGTGACGAGAACACCACATTCTGCACCTGTGACCGGAACACCACATTCTGTACCTGTGACTGGAACACCACATTCTGCATTTTCCCTGTGACCGGAACACCACATTCTGCACCTGTGACCAGAACACCATATTCTGCACCTGTGACGAGAACACCACATTCTGCACCTGTGACCAGAACACCACATTCTGCACCTGTGACGAGAACACCACATTCTGCACCTGTGACCGGAACACCACATTCTGCACCTGTGACCGGAACACTATATTCTGCACCTGTGACCAGAACACTGTATTCTACATTTTCCCTGTGACCGGAAAACCACATTCTGCACCTGGGACCGGAACACCGTATTCTACATTGTCCCTGTCACCGGAACACCACATTCTGCATTTTCCCTGTGACCAAAACACCACATTCTTCACCTGTGACCGGAACATCACATTCTGCACCTGTGACCGGAACACCACATTCTGCACCTGTGACCAGAACACTGTATTCTACATTTTCCCTGTGACCGGAACACCACATTCTGCACCTGTTACCAGAACACTGTATTCTACATTTTCCCTGTGACCGGAAAACCACATTCTGCACCTGGGACCGGAACACCATATTCTACATTGTCCCTGTCACCGGAACACCACATTCTGCACCTGTGACTGGAACACCGCATTCTGCACCTGTGACCGGAACACCACATTCTGCACCTGTGACCGGAACACCACATTCTGCACCTGTGACCGGAACAACACATTCTGCATTTTCCCTGTGAACGGAACACCACATTCTGCATTTTCCCTGTGACCGGAACACCACATTCTGCATTTTCCCTGTGACCGGAACACCACATTCTGCATTTTCCCTGTGACCGGAACACCACATTCTGCACCTGTGACCAGAACACCACATTCTGCACCTGTGACGAGAACACCACATTCTGCACCTGTGACCGGAACACCACATTCTGTACCTGTGACTGGAACACCACATTCTGCATTTTCCCTGTGACCGGAACACCACATTCTGCACCTGTGACCAGAACACCACATTCTGCACCTGTGACGAGAACACCACATTCTGCACCTGTGACCAGAACACCACATTCTGCACCTGTGACGAGAACACCACATTCTGCACCTGTGACCGGAACACCACATTCTGCACCTGTGACCGGAACACTACATTCTGCACCTGTGACCAGAACACTGTATTCTACATTTTCCCTGTGACCGGAAAACCACATTCTGCACCTGGGACCGGAACACCATATTCTACATTGTCCCTGTCACCGGAACACCACATTCTGCATTTTCCCTGTGACCAAAACACCACATTCTTCACCTGTGACCGGAACACCACATTCTGCACCTGTGACCGGAACACCACATTCTGCACCTGTGACCGGAACACCACATTCTGCACCTGTGACTGGAACACCGCATTCTGCACCTGTGACCGGAACACCACATTCTGCACCTGTGACCGGAACACCACATTCTGCACCTGTGACCGGAACAACACATTCTGCATTTTCCCTGTGAACGGAACACCACATTCTGCATTTTCCCTGTGACCGGAACACCACATTCTGCATTTTCCCTGTGACCGGAACACCACATTCTGCATTTTCCCTGTGACCGGAACACCACATTCTGCACCTGTGACCAGAACACCACATTCTGCACCTGTGACGAGAACACCACATTCTGCACCTGTGACCGGAACACCACATTCTGTACCTGTGACTGGAACACCACATTCTGCATTTTCCCTGTGACCGGAACACCACATTCTGCACCTGTGACCAGAACACCACATTCTGCACCTGTGACGAGAACACCACATTCTGCACCTGTGACCAGAACACCACATTCTGCACCTTTGACGAGAACACCACATTCTGCACCTGTGACCGGAACACCACATTCTGCACCTGTGACCGGAACACTACATTCTGCACCTGTGACCAGAACACTGTATTCTACATTTTCCCTGTGACCGGAAAACCACATTCTGCACCTGGGACCGGAACACCGTATTCTACATTGTCCCTGTCACCGGAACACCACATTCTGCATTTTCCCTGTGACCAAAACACCACATTCTTCACCTGTGACCGGAACATCACATTCTGCACCTGTGACTGGAACACCGCATTCTGCACCTGTGACCGGAACACCACATTCTGCACCTGTGACCGGAACACCACATTCTGCACCTGTGACCGGAACAACACATTCTGCATTTTCCCTGTGAACGGAACACCACATTCTGCATTTTCCCTGTGACCGGAACACCACATTCTGCATTTTCCCTGTGACCGGAACACCACATTCTGCATTTTCCCTGTGACCGGAACACCACATTCTGCACCTGTGACCAGAACACCACATTCTGTACCTGTGACTGGAACACCACATTCTGCATTTTCCCTGTGACCGGAACACCACATTCTGCACCTGTGACCAGAACACCACATTCTGCACCTGTGACGAGAACACCACATTCTGCACCTGTGACCAGAACACCACATTCTGCACCTGTGACGAGAACACCACATTCTGCACCTGTGACCGGAACACCACATTCTGCACCTGTGACCGGAACACTACATTCTGCACCTGTGACCAGAACACTGTATTCTACATTTTCCCTGTGACCGGAAAACCACATTCTGCACCTGGGACCGGAACACCGTATTCTACATTGTCCCTGTCACCGGAACACCACATTCTGCATTTTCCCTGTGACCAAAACACCACATTCTTCACCTGTGACCGGAACATCACATTCTGCACCTGTGACCGGAACAACACATTCTGCACCTGTGACCGGAACACCACATTCTGCACCTGTGACCAGAACACTGTATTCTACATTTTCCCTGTGACCGGAAAACCACATTCTGCACCTGGGACCGGAACACCATATTCTACATTGTCCCTGTCACCGGAACACCACATTCTGCATTTTCCCTGTGACCAAAACACCACATTCTTCACCTGTGACCGGAACACCACATTCTGCACCTGTGACCGGAACACCACATTCTGCACCTGTGACCGGAACACCACATTCTGCACCTGTGACCGGAACAACACATTCTGCACCTGTGACCAGAACACCACATTCTGCATTTTCCCTGTGAACGGAACACCACATTCTGCATTTTCCCTGTGACCGGAACACCACATTCTGCATTTTCCCTGTGACCGGAACACCACATTCTGCATTTTCCCTGTGACCGGAACACCACATTCTGCACCTGTGACCAGAAGACCACATTCTGCACCTGTGACGAGAACACCACATTCTGCACCTGTGACCGGAACACCACATTCTGTACCTGTGACTGGAACACCACATTCTGCATTTTCCCTGTGACCGGAACACCACATTCTGCACCTGTGACCAGAACACCACATTCTGCACCTGTGACGAGAACACCACATTCTGCACCTGTGACCAGAACACCACATTCTGCACCTGTGACGAGAACACCACATTCTGCACCTGTGACCGGAACACCACATTCTGCACCTGTGACCGGAACACTATATTCTGCACCTGTGACCAGAACACTGTATTCTACATTTTCCCTGTGACCGGAAAACCACATTCTGCACCTGGGACCGGAACACCGTATTCTACATTGTCCCTGTCACCGGAACACCACATTCTGCATTTTCCCTGTGACCAAAACACCACATTCTTCACCTGTGACCGGAACATCACATTCTGCACCTGTGACCGGAACACCACATTCTGCACCTGTGACCAGAACACTGTATTCTACATTTTCCCTGTGACCGGAACACCACATTCTGCACCTGTTACCAGAACACTGTATTCTACATTTTCCCTGTGACCGGAAAACCACATTCTGCACATGGGACCGGAACACCGTATTCTACATTTTCCCTGTCACCGGAACACCACATTCTTCACCTGTGACCGGAACACCACATTCTGCACCTGTGACCGGAACAACACATTCTGCACCTGTGACCAGAACACCACATTCTGCATTTTCCCTGTGACCGGAACACCACATTCTACATTGTCCCTGTCACCGGAACACAACATTCTGCATTTTCCCTGTCAACAGAACACCACATTCTGCATTTTCCGTGTGACCTGAACACCACATTCTGCATTTTCCGTGTGACCTGAACACCACATTCTGCACCTGTGACCAGAACACCACATTCTGCACCTGTGACTGGAACACCACATTCTGCACCTGTGACCTGATCACCGCATTCTGCATTTTCCCTGTGAACGGAACACCACATTCTGCATTTTCCCTGTGACCGGAACACCACATTCTGCATTTTCCCTGTGACCAGAACACCACATTCTGCATTTTCCCTGTGACCGGAACACTACATTCTGAATTTTCCCGGTGACCAGAACACCTCATTCTGCATTTTCCCTGTGACCGGAACACCACATTCTGCATTTTCCCTGTGACCGGAACATCACATTTTGCATTTTCCCTGTGACCGGAACACCACATTCTGCATTTTCCCTGTGACCGGAACATCACATTCTGCATTTTCCCTGTGACCGGAACACTACATTCTGAATTTTCCCGGTGACCAGAACACCTCATTCTGCATTTTCCCTGTGACCGGAACACCACATTCTGCATTTTCCCTGTGACCAGAACACCACATTCTGCATTTTCCCTGTGACCGGAACACCACATTCTGCACCTGTTACCAGAACACTGTATTCTACATTTTCCCTGTGACCGGAAAACCACATTCTGCACATGGGACCGGAACACCGTATTCTACATTTTCCCTGTCACCGGAACACCACATTCTTCACCTGTGACCGGAACACCACATTCTGCACCTGTGACCGGAACAACACATTCTGCACCTGTGACCAGAACACCACATTCTGCATTTTCCCTGTGACCGGAACACCACATTCTGCACCTGTGACCGGAACACCACATTCTGCACCTGTGACCGGAACACCACATTCTGCACCTGTGACCAGAACACCACATTCTGCATTTTCCCTGTGACCGGAACACCACATTCTGCATTTTCCCTGTGACCGGAACACCACATTCTGCACCTGTGACCAGAACACTGTATTCTACATTTTCCCTGTGACCGGAAAACCACATTCTGCACCTGGGACCGGAACACCATATTCTACATTGTCCCTGTCACCGGAACACCACATTCTGCATTTTCCCTGTGACCAAAACACCACATTCTTCACCTGTGACCGGAAAATCACATTCTGCACCTGTGACCGGAACAACACATTCTGCACCTGTGACCGGAACACCACATTCTGCACCTGTGACCGGAACACCACATTCTGCACCTGTGACCGGAACACCACATTCTGCACCTGTGACTGGAACACCGCATTCTGCACCTGTGAACGGAACAACACATTCTGCACCTGTGACCGGAACACCACATTCTGCACCTGTGACCGGAACAACACATTCTGCACCAGTGACCAGAACACCACATTCTGCATTTTCCCTGTGAACGGAACACCACATTCTGCATTTTCCCTGTGACCGGAACACCACATTCTGCATTTTCCCTGTGACCGGAACACCACATTCTGCATTTTCCCTGTGACCGGAACACCACATTCTGCACCTGTGACCAGAACACCACATTCTGCACCTGTGACGAGAACACCACATTCTGCACCTGTGACCGGAACACCACATTCTGTACCTGTGACTGGAACACCACATTCTGCATTTTCCCTGTGACCGGAACACCACATTCTGCACCTGTGACCAGAACACCACATTCTGCACCTGTGACGAGAACACCACATTCTGCACCTGTGACCAGAACACCACATTCTGCACCTGTGACGAGAACACCACATTCTGCACCTGTGACCGGAACACCACATTCTGCACCTGTGACCGGAACACTACATTCTGCACCTGTGACCAGAACACTGTATTCTACATTTTCCCTGTGACCGGAAAACCACATTCTGCACCTGGGACCGGAACACCGTATTCTACATTGTCCCTGTCACCGGAACACCACATTCTGCATTTTCCCTGTGACCAAAACACCACATTCTTCACCTGTGACCGGAACATCACATTCTGCACCTGTGACCGGAACAACACATTCTGCACCTGTGACCGGAACACCACATTCTGCACCTGTGACCAGAACACTGTATTCTACATTTTCCCTGTGACCGGAAAACCACATTCTGCACCTGGGACCGGAACACCATATTCTACATTGTCCCTGTCACCGGAACACCACATTCTGCATTTTCCCTGTGACCAAAACACCACATTCTTCACCTGTGACCGGAACACCACATTCTGCACCTGTGACCGGAACACCACATTCTGCACCTGTGACCGGAACACCACATTCTGCACCTGTGACCGGAACAACACATTCTGCACCTGTGACCAGAACACCACATTCTGCATTTTCCCTGTGAACGGAACACCACATTCTGCATTTTCCCTGTGACCGGAACACCACATTCTGCATTTTCCCTGTGACCGGAACACCACATTCTGCATTTTCCCTGTGACCGGAACATCACATTCTGCACCTGTGACCAGAACACCACATTCTGCACCTGTGACGAGAACACCACATTCTGCACCTGTGACCGGAACACCACATTCTGTACCTGTGACTGGAACACCACATTCTGCATTTTCCCTGTGACCGGAACACCACATTCTGCACCTGTGACCAGAACACCACATTCTGCACCTGTGACGAGAACACCACATTCTGCACCTGTGACCAGAACACCACATTCTGCACCTGTGACGAGAACACCACATTCTGCACCTGTGACCGGAACACCACATTCTGCACCTGTGACCGGAACACTATATTCTGCACCTGTGACCAGAACACTGTATTCTACATTTTCCCTGTGACCGGAAAACCACATTCTGCACCTGGGACCGGAACACCGTATTCTACATTGTCCCTGTCACCGGAACACCACATTCTGCATTTTCCCTGTGACCAAAACACCACATTCTTCACCTGTGACCGGAACATCACATTCTGCACCTGTGACCGGAACACCACATTCTGCACCTGTGACCAGAACACTGTATTCTACATTTTCCCTGTGACCGGAACACCACATTCTGCACCTGTTACCAGAACACTGTATTCTACATTTTCCCTGTGACCGGAAAACCACATTCTGCACCTGGGACCGGAACACCATATTCTACATTGTCCCTGTCACCGGAACACCACATTCTGCACCTGTGACTGGAACACCGCATTCTGCACCTGTGACCGGAACACCACATTCTGCACCTGTGACCGGAACACCACATTCTGCACCTGTGACCGGAACAACACATTCTGCATTTTCCCTGTGAACGGAACACCACATTCTGCATTTTCCCTGTGACCGGAACACCACATTCTGCATTTTCCCTGTGACCGGAACACCACATTCTGCATTTTCCCTGTGACCGGAACACCACATTCTGCACCTGTGACCAGAACACCACATTCTGCACCTGTGACGAGAACACCACATTCTGCACCTGTGACCGGAACACCACATTCTGTACCTGTGACTGGAACACCACATTCTGCATTTTCCCTGTGACCGGAACACCACATTCTGCACCTGTGACCAGAACACCACATTCTGCACCTGTGACGAGAACACCACATTCTGCACCTGTGACCAGAACACCACATTCTGCACCTGTGACGAGAACACCACATTCTGCACCTGTGACCGGAACACCACATTCTGCACCTGTGACCGGAACACTACATTCTGCACCTGTGACCAGAACACTGTATTCTACATTTTCCCTGTGACCGGAAAACCACATTCTGCACCTGGGACCGGAACACCATATTCTACATTGTCCCTGTCACCGGAACACCACATTCTGCATTTTCCCTGTGACCAAAACACCACATTCTTCACCTGTGACCGGAACACCACATTCTGCACCTGTGACCGGAACACCACATTCTGCACCTGTGACCGGAACACCACATTCTGCACCTGTGACTGGAACACCGCATTCTGCACCTGTGACCGGAACACCACATTCTGCACCTGTGACCGGAACACCACATTCTGCACCTGTGACCGGAACAACACATTCTGCATTTTCCCTGTGAACGGAACACCACATTCTGCATTTTCCCTGTGACCGGAACACCACATTCTGCATTTTCCCTGTGACCGGAACACCACATTCTGCATTTTCCCTGTGACCGGAACACCACATTCTGCACCTGTGACCAGAACACCACATTCTGCACCTGTGACGAGAACACCACATTCTGCACCTGTGACCGGAACACCACATTCTGTACCTGTGACTGGAACACCACATTCTGCATTTTCCCTGTGACCGGAACACCACATTCTGCACCTGTGACCAGAACACCACATTCTGCACCTGTGACGAGAACACCACATTCTGCACCTGTGACCAGAACACCACATTCTGCACCTGTGACGAGAACACCACATTCTGCACCTGTGACCGGAACACCACATTCTGCACCTGTGACCGGAACACTACATTCTGCACCTGTGACCAGAACACTGTATTCTACATTTTCCCTGTGACCGGAAAACCACATTCTGCACCTGGGACCGGAACACCGTATTCTACATTGTCCCTGTCACCGGAACACCACATTCTGCATTTTCCCTGTGACCAAAACACCACATTCTTCACCTGTGACCGGAACATCACATTCTGCACCTGTGACTGGAACACCGCATTCTGCACCTGTGACCGGAACACCACATTCTGCACCTGTGACCGGAACACCACATTCTGCACCTGTGACCGGAACAACACATTCTGCATTTTCCCTGTGAACGGAACACCACATTCTGCATTTTCCCTGTGACCGGAACACCACATTCTGCATTTTCCCTGTGACCGGAACACCACATTCTGCATTTTCCCTGTGACCGGAACACCACATTCTGCACCTGTGACCAGAACACCACATTCTGTACCTGTGACTGGAACACCACATTCTGCATTTTCCCTGTGACCGGAACACCACATTCTGCACCTGTGACCAGAACACCACATTCTGCACCTGTGACGAGAACACCACATTCTGCACCTGTGACCAGAACACCACATTCTGCACCTGTGACGAGAACACCACATTCTGCACCTGTGACCGGAACACCACATTCTGCACCTGTGACCGGAACACTACATTCTGCACCTGTGACCAGAACACTGTATTCTACATTTTCCCTGTGACCGGAAAACCACATTCTGCACCTGGGACCGGAACACCGTATTCTACATTGTCCCTGTCACCGGAACACCACATTCTGCATTTTCCCTGTGACCAAAACACCACATTCTTCACCTGTGACCGGAACATCACATTCTGCACCTGTGACCGGAACAACACATTCTGCACCTGTGACCGGAACACCACATTCTGCACCTGTGACCAGAACACTGTATTCTACATTTTCCCTGTGACCGGAAAACCACATTCTGCACCTGGGACCGGAACACCATATTCTACATTGTCCCTGTCACCGGAACACCACATTCTGCATTTTCCCTGTGACCAAAACACCACATTCTTCACCTGTGACCGGAACACCACATTCTGCACCTGTGACCGGAACACCACATTCTGCACCTGTGACCGGAACACCACATTCTGCACCTGTGACCGGAACAACACATTCTGCACCTGTGACCAGAACACCACATTCTGCATTTTCCCTGTGAACGGAACACCACATTCTGCATTTTCCCTGTGACCGGAACACCACATTCTGCATTTTCCCTGTGACCGGAACACCACATTCTGCATTTTCCCTGTGACCGGAACACCACATTCTGCACCTGTGACCAGAAGACCACATTCTGCACCTGTGACGAGAACACCACATTCTGCACCTGTGACCGGAACACCACATTCTGTACCTGTGACTGGAACACCACATTCTGCATTTTCCCTGTGACCGGAACACCACATTCTGCACCTGTGACCAGAACACCACATTCTGCACCTGTGACGAGAACACCACATTCTGCACCTGTGACCAGAACACCACATTCTGCACCTGTGACGAGAACACCACATTCTGCACCTGTGACCGGAACACCACATTCTGCACCTGTGACCGGAACACTATATTCTGCACCTGTGACCAGAACACTGTATTCTACATTTTCCCTGTGACCGGAAAACCACATTCTGCACCTGGGACCGGAACACCGTATTCTACATTGTCCCTGTCACCGGAACACCACATTCTGCATTTTCCCTGTGACCAAAACACCACATTCTTCACCTGTGACCGGAACATCACATTCTGCACCTGTGACCGGAACACCACATTCTGCACCTGTGACCAGAACACTGTATTCTACATTTTCCCTGTGACCGGAACACCACATTCTGCACCTGTTACCAGAACACTGTATTCTACATTTTCCCTGTGACCGGAAAACCACATTCTGCACATGGGACCGGAACACCGTATTCTACATTTTCCCTGTCACCGGAACACCACATTCTTCACCTGTGACCGGAACACCACATTCTGCACCTGTGACCGGAACAACACATTCTGCACCTGTGACCAGAACACCACATTCTGCATTTTCCCTGTGACCGGAACACCACATTCTACATTGTCCCTGTCACCGGAACACAACATTCTGCATTTTCCCTGTCAACAGAACACCACATTCTGCATTTTCCGTGTGACCTGAACACCACATTCTGCATTTTCCGTGTGACCTGAACACCACATTCTGCACCTGTGACCAGAACACCACATTCTGCACCTGTGACTGGAACACCACATTCTGCACCTGTGACCTGATCACCGCATTCTGCATTTTCCCTGTGAACGGAACACCACATTCTGCATTTTCCCTGTGACCGGAACACCACATTCTGCATTTTCCCTGTGACCAGAACACCACATTCTGCATTTTCCCTGTGACCGGAACACTACATTCTGAATTTTCCCGGTGACCAGAACACCTCATTCTGCATTTTCCCTGTGACCGGAACACCACATTCTGCATTTTCCCTGTGACCGGAACATCACATTTTGCATTTTCCCTGTGACCGGAACACCACATTCTGCATTTTCCCTGTGACCGGAACATCACATTCTGCATTTTCCCTGTGACCGGAACACTACATTCTGAATTTTCCCGGTGACCAGAACACCTCATTCTGCATTTTCCCTGTGACCGGAACACCACATTCTGCATTTTCCCTGTGACCAGAACACCACATTCTGCATTTTCCCTGTGACCGGAACACCACATTCTGCACCTGTTACCAGAACACTGTATTCTACATTTTCCCTGTGACCGGAAAACCACATTCTGCACATGGGACCGGAACACCGTATTCTACATTTTCCCTGTCACCGGAACACCACATTCTTCACCTGTGACCGGAACACCACATTCTGCACCTGTGACCGGAACAACACATTCTGCACCTGTGACCAGAACACCACATTCTGCATTTTCCCTGTGACCGGAACACCACATTCTACATTGTCCCTGTCACCGGAACACAACATTCTGCATTTTCCCTGTCAACAGAACACCACATTCTGCATTTTCCATGTGACCTGAACACCACATTCTGCATTTTCCGTGTGACCTGAACACCACATTCTGCACCTGTGACCAGAACACCACATTCTGCACCTGTGACTGGAACACCACATTCTGCACCTGTGACCTGATCACCGCATTCTGCATTTTCCCTGTGAACGGAACACCACATTCTGCATTTTCCCTGTGACCGGAACACCACATTCTGCATTTTCCCTGTGACCAGAACACCACATTCTGCATTTTCCCTGTGACCGGAACACTACATTCTGAATTTTCCCGGTGACCAGAACACCTCATTCTGCATTTTCCCTGTGACCGGAACACCACATTCTGCATTTTCCCTGTGACCGGAACATCACATTCTGCATTTTCCCTGTGACCGGAACACCACATTCTGCATTTTCCCTGTGACCGGAACACTACATTCTGAATTTTCCCGGTGACCAGAACACCTCATTCTGCATTTTCCCTGTGACCGGAACACCACATTCTGCATTTTCCCTGTGACCAGAACACCACATTCTGCATTTTCCCTGTGACCGGAACACTACATTCTGAATTTTCCCGGTGACCAGAACACCTCATTCTGCATTTTCCCTGTGACCGGAACACCACATTCTGCATTTTCCCTGTGACCGGAACATCACATTCTGCATTTTCCCTGTGACCGGAACACCACATTCTGCATTTTCCCTGTGAACGGAACACCACATTCTGCATTTTCCCTGTGACCGGAACACCACATTCTGCATTTTCCCTGTGACCAGAACACCACATTCTGCATTTTCCCTGTGACCGGAACACTACATTCTGAATTTTCCCGGTGACCAGAACACCTCATTCTGCATTTTCCCTGTGACCGGAACACCACATTCTGCATTTTCCCTGTGACCGGAACATCACATTCTGCATTTTCCCTGTGACCGGAACACCACATTCTGCATTTTCCCTGTGACCGGAACACTACATTCTGAATTTTCCCGGTGACCAGAACACCTCATTCTGCATTTTCCCTGTGACCGGAACACCACATTCTGCATTTTCCCTGTGACCGGAACAAAACATTCTGCACCTGTGACCTGAACACCACATTCTACACCTGTCAACAGAACACCACATTCTGCATTTTCCCTGTGACCAGAACACCACATTCTGCACCTGTGACCGGAAAACCACATTCTGCACCTGTGACCGGAACACCACATTCTGCACCTGTGACCAGAACACCACATTCTGCATTTTCCCTGTGACCGGAACACCACATTCTGCATTTTCCCTGTGACCGGAACACCACATTCTGCACCTGTTACCAGAACACTGTATTCTACATTTTCCCTGTGACCGGAAAACCACATTCTGCACCTGGGACCGGAACACCATATTCTACATTGTCCCTGTCACCGGAACACCACATTCTGCATTTTCCGTGTGACCAAAACACCACATTCTTCACCTGTGACCGGAACACCACATTCTGCACCTGTGACCGGAACAACACATTCTGCACCTGTGACCAGAACACCACATTCTGCATTTTCCCTGTGACTGGAACACCACATTCTGCATTTTCCCTGTGACCAGAACACCACATTCTGCATTTTCCCTGTCAACAGAACACCACATTCTGCACCTGTGACCGGAACACCACATTCTGCACCTGTGACCAGAACACCACATTCTGCACCTGTGACCGGAACACCACATTCTGCACCTGTGACCAGAACACCACATTCTGCACCTGTGACCTGATCACCGCATTCTGCATTTTCCCTGTGAACGGAACACCACATTCTGCATTTTCCCTGTGACCGGAACACCACATTCTGCACCTGTGACCAGAACACCACATTCTGCACCTGTGACGAGAACACCACATTCTGCACCTGTGACCAGAACACCACATTCTGCACCTGTGACGAGAACACCACATTCTGCACCTGTGACCGGAACACCACATTCTGCACCTGTGACCGGAACACTATATTCTGCACCTGTGACCAGAACACTGTATTCTACATTTTCCCTGTGACCGGAAAACCACATTCTGCACCTGGGACCGGAACACCGTATTCTACATTGTCCCTGTCACCGGAACACCACATTCTGCATTTTCCCTGTGACCAAAACACCACATTCTTCACCTGTGACCGGAACATCACATTCTGCACCTGTGACCGGAACAACACATTCTGCACCTGTGACCGGAACACCACATTCTGCACCTGTGACCAGAACACTGTATTCTACATTTTCCCTGTGACCGGAACACCACATTCTGCACCTGTTACCAGAACACTGTATTCTACATTTTCCCTGTGACCGGAAAACCACATTCTGCACATGGGACCGGAACACCGTATTCTACATTTTCCCTGTCACCGGAACACCACATTCTTCACCTGTGACCGGAACACCACATTCTGCACCTGTGACCGGAACAACACATTCTGCACCTGTGACCAGAACACCACATTCTGCATTTTCCCTGTGACCGGAACACCACATTCTACATTGTCCCTGTCACCGGAACACAACATTCTGCATTTTCCCTGTCAACAGAACACCACATTCTGCATTTTCCGTGTGACCTGAACACCACATTCTGCATTTTCCGTGTGACCTGAACACCACATTCTGCACCTGTGACCAGAACACCACATTCTGCACCTGTGACTGGAACACCACATTCTGCACCTGTGACCTGATCACCGCATTCTGCATTTTCCCTGTGAACGGAACACCACATTCTGCATTTTCCCTGTGACCGGAACACCACATTCTGCATTTTCCCTGTGACCAGAACACCACATTCTGCATTTTCCCTGTGACCGGAACACTACATTCTGAATTTTCCCGGTGACCAGAACACCTCATTCTGCATTTTCCCTGTGACCGGAACACCACATTCTGCATTTTCCCTGTGACCGGAACATCACATTCTGCATTTTCCCTGTGACCGGAACACCACATTCTGCATTTTCCCTGTGACCGGAACATCACATTCTGCATTTTCCCTGTGACCGGAACACTACATTCTGAATTTTCCCGGTGACCAGAACACCTCATTCTGCATTTTCCCTGTGACCGGAACACCACATTCTGCATTTTCCCTGTGACCAGAACACCACATTCTGCATTTTCCCTGTGACCGGAACACTACATTCTGAATTTTCCCGGTGACCAGAACACCTCATTCTGCATTTTCCCTGTGACCGGAACACCACATTCTGCATTTTCCCTGTGACCGGAACATCACATTCTGCACCTGCGACCGGAACACCACATTCTGCACCTGTGACCTGAACACCACATTCTGCACCTGTGACCAGAACACCACATTCTGCATTTTCCCTGTGACCGGAACACCACATTCTGCACCTGTGACCAGAACACCACATTCTGCATTTTCCCTGTGACCAGAACACCACATTCTGCATTTTCCCTGTGACCGGAACACCACATTCTGCACCTGTGACCAGAACACCACATTCTGCATTTTCCCTGTGACCGGAACACCACATTCTGCATTTTCCCTGTGACCGGAACACCACATTCTGCATTTTCCCTGTGACCGGAACACCACATTCTGCACCTGTGACCAGAACACCACATTCTGCACCTGTCAACAGAACACCACATTCTGCACCTGTGACCGGAACACCACATTCTGCACCTGTGACTGGAACACCACATTCTGCACCTGTGACCGGAACACCACATTCTGCATTTTCCCTGTGACCGGAACAAAACATTCTGCACCTGTGACCGGAAAACCACATTCTGCACCTGTGACCAGAACACCACATTCTGCACCTGTCAACAGAACACCACATTCTGCATTTTCCCTGTGACCAGAACACCACATTCTGCACCTGTGACCGGAAAACCACATTCTGCACCTGTGACCGGAAAACCACATTCTGCACCTGTGACCGGAACACCACATTCTGCACCTGTGACCGGAACACCACATTCTGCATTTTCCCTGTGACCGGAACACCACATTCTGCACCTGTGACCAGAACACCACATTCTGCACCTGTGACCAGAACACCACATTCTGCACCTGTCAACAGAACACCACATTCTGCACCTGTGACCGGAACACCACATTCTGCACCTGTGACTGGAACACCACATTCTGCACCTGTGACCGGAACACCACATTCTGCATTTTCCCTGTGACCGGAACAAAACATTCTGCACCTGTGACCGGAAAACCACATTCTGCACCTGTGACCAGAACACCACATTCTGCACCTGTCAACAGAACCCCACATTCTGCATTTTCCCTGTGACCAGAACACCACATTCTGCACCTGTGACCGGAAAACCACATTCTGCACCTGTGACCGGAAAACCACATTCTGCACCTGTGACCGGAAAACCACATTCTGCACCTGTGACCGGAACACCACATTCTGCACCTGTGACCGGAACACCACATTCTGCACCTGTGACCGGAACACCACATTCTGCATTTTCCCTGTGACCGGAACAAAACATTCTGCACCTGTGACCTGAACACCACATTCTACACCTGTCAACAGAACACCACATTCTGCATTTTCCCTGTGACCAGAACACCACATTCTGCACCTGTGACCGGAAAACCACATTCTGCACCTGTGACCGGAACACCACATTCTGCACCTGTGACCAGAACACCACATTCTGCATTTTCCCTGTGACCGGAACACCACATTCTGCATTTTCCCTGTGACCGGAACACCACATTCTGCACCTGTTACCAGAACACTGTATTCTACATTTTCCCTGTGACCGGAAAACCACATTCTGCACCTGGGACCGGAACACCATATTCTACATTGTCCCTGTCACCGGAACACCACATTCTGCATTTTCCGTGTGACCAAAACACCACATTCTTCACCTGTGACCGGAACACCACATTCTGCACCTGTGACCGGAACAACACATTCTGCACCTGTGACCAGAACACCACATTCTGCATTTTCCCTGTGACTGGAACACCACATTCTGCATTTTCCCTGTAACCGGAACACCACATTCTGCATTTTCCCTGTGACCGGAACACCACATTCTGCATTTTCCCTGTGACCGGAACACCACATTCTGCATTTTCCCTGTGACCAGAACACCACATTCTGCATTTTCCCTGTCAACAGAACACCACATTCTGCACCTGTGACCAGAACACCACATTCTGCACCTGTGACCGGAACACCACATTCTGCACCTGTGACCAGAACACCACATTCTGCACCTGTGACCGGAACACCACATTCTGCACCTGTGACCAGAACACCACATTCTGCACCTGTGACCGGAACACCACATTCTGCACCTGTGACCAGAACACCACATTCTGCACCTGTGACCTGATCACCGCATTCTGCATTTTCCCTGTGAACGGAACACCACATTCTGCATTTTCCCTGTGACCGGAACACCACATTCTGCATTTTCCCTGTGACCGGAACACCACATTCTGCATTTTCCCTGTGACCAGAACACCACATTCTGCACCTGTGACCAGAACACCACATTCTGCACCTGTGACCGGAACACCACATTCTGCACCTGTGACCGGAACACCACATTCTGTACCTGTGACTGGAACACCACATTCTGCACCTGTGACCGGAACACCACATTCTGCACCTGTGACCGGAACACTATATTCTGCACCTGTGACCAGAACACTGTATTCTACATTTTCCCTGTGACCGGAAAACCACATTCTGCACCTGGGACCGGAACACCGTATTCTACATTGTCCCTGTCACCGGAACACCACATTCTGCATTTTCCCTGTGACCAAAACACCACATTCTTCACCTGTGACCGGAACATCACATTCTGCACCTGTGACCGGAACAACACATTCTGCACCTGTGACCGGAACACCACATTCAGCACCTGTGACCAGAACACTGTATTCTACATTTTCCCTGTGACCGGAACACCACATTCTGCACCTGTTACCAGAACACTGTATTCTACATTTTCCCTGTGACCGGAAAACCACATTCTGCACATGGGACCGGAACACCGTATTCTACTTTGTCCCTGTCACCGGAACACCACATTCTGCATTTTCCGTGTGACCAAAACACCACATTCTGCATTTTCCCTGTGACCGGAACACCACATTCTGCATCTGTGACCGGAACAACACATTCTGCACCTGTGACCAGAACACCACATTCTGCATTTTCCCTGTGACCGGAACACCACATTCTACATTGTCCCTGTGACCGGAACACAACATTCTGCATTTTCCCTGTCAACAGAACACCACATTCTGCACCTGTGACCAGAACACCACATTCTGCACCTGTGACCAGAACACCACATTCTGCACCTGTGACCGGAACACCACATTCTGCACCTGTGACCGGAACACCACATTCTGCACCTGTGACCTGATCACCGCATTCTGCATTTTCCCTGTGAACGGAACACCACATTCTGCATTTTCCCTGTGACCGGAACACCACATTTTGCATTTTCCCTGTGACCGGAACACCACATTCTGCATTTTCCCTGTGAACGGAACACCACATTCCGCATTTTCCCTGTGACCGGAACACCACATTCTGCATTTTCCCTGTGACCGGAACACCACATTCTGCACCTGTGACCGGAAAACCACATTCTGCACCTGTGACCAGAACACCACATTCTGCACCTGTGACCGGAACACCACATTCTGCACCAGTGACCGGAAAACCACATTCTGCACCTGTGACCGGAACACCACATTCTGCACCTGTGACCAGAACACCACATTCTGCACCTGTGAACGGAACACCACATTCTGCATTTTCCCTGTGACCGGAACACCACATTCTGCACCTGTGACCGGAACACCGCATTCTGCACCTGTGACCGGAAAACCACATTCTGCACCTGTGACCAGAACACCACATTCTGCACCTGTGACCGGAACACCACATTCTGCATTTTCCCTGTGACCGGAACACCACATTCTGCATTTTCCCTGTGACCAGAACACCACATTCTGCACCTGTGACCAGAACACCACATTCTGCACCTGTGACCGGAACACCACATTCTGCACCTGTGACCGGAACACCACATTCTGTACCTGTGACTGGAACACCACATTCTGCACCTGTGACCGGAACACCACATTCTGCACCTGTGACCGGAACACTATATTCTGCACCTGTGACCAGAACACTGTATTCTACATTTTCCCTGTGACCGGAAAACCACATTCTGCACCTGGGACCGGAACACCGTATTCTACATTGTCCCTGTCACCGGAACACCACATTCTGCATTTTCCCTGTGACCAAAACACCACATTCTTCACCTGTGACCGGAACATCACATTCTGCACCTGTGACCGGAACAACACATTCTGCACCTGTGACCGGAACACCACATTCTGCACCTGTGACCAGAACACTGTATTCTACATTTTCCCTGTGACCGGAACACCACATTCTGCACCTGTTACCAGAACACTGTATTCTACATTTTCCCTGTGACCGGAAAACCACATTCTGCACATGGGACCGGAACACCGTATTCTACTTTGTCCCTGTCACCGGAACACCACATTCTGCATTTTCCGTGTGACCAAAACACCACATTCTGCATTTTCCCTGTGACCGGAACACCACATTCTGCACCTGTGACCGGAACAACACATTCTGCACCTGTGACCAGAACACCACATTCTGCATTTTCCCTGTGACCGGAACACTACATTCTACATTGTCCCTGTGACCGGAACACAACATTCTGCATTTTCCCTGTCAACAGAACACCACATTCTGCACCTGTGACCAGAACACCACATTCTGCACCTGTGACCAGAACACCACATTCTGCACCTGTGACCGGAACACCACATTCTGCACCTGTGACCGGAACACCACATTCTGCACCTGTGACCGGAACACCACATTCTGCACCTGTGACCTGATCACCGCATTCTGCATTTTCCCTGTGAACGGAACACCACATTCTGCATTTTCCCTGTGACCGGAACACCACATTTTGCATTTTCCCTGTGACCGGAACACCACATTTTGCATTTTCCCTGTGACCGGAACACCACATTTTGCATTTTCCCTGTGACCGGAACACCACATTCTGCATTTTCCCTGTGAACGGAACACGACATTCCGCATTTTCCCTGTGACCGGAACACCACATTCTGCATTTTCCCTGTGACCGGAACACCACATTCTGCATTTTCCCTGTGACCGGAACACCACATTCTGCACCTGTGACCGGAAAACCACATTCTGCACCTGTGACCAGAACACCACATTCTGCACCTGTGACCGGAACACCACATTCTGCACCTGTGACCGGAAAACCACATTCTGCACCTGTGACCGGAACACCACATTCTGCACCTGTGACCAGAACACCACATTCTGCACCTGTGAACGGAACACCACATTCTGCATTTTCCCTGTGACCGGAACACCACATTCTGCACCTGTGACCGGAACACCGCATTCTGCACCTGTGACCGGAAAACCACATTCTGCACCTGTGACCAGAACACCACATTCTGCACCTGTGACAGGAACACCACAATCTGCACCTGTGACCAGAACACCACATTCTGTACCTGTGACAGGAACACCACATTCTGCACCTGTGACCTGAACACCACATTCTGCACCTGTGACCGGAACACCACATTCTGCACCTGTGACCAGAACACCACATTCTGCATTTTCCCTGTGACCGGAACACCACATTCTGCACCTGTGACCGGAACACCACATTCTGCACCTGTGACCGGAAAACCACATTCTGCATTTTCCCTTTGACCGGAACACCACATTCTGCTGCTGTGACCGGAACACCACATTCTGCACCTGTGACCGGAACACTATATTCTGCACCTGTGACCAGAACACTGTATTCTACATTTTCCCTGTGACCGGAAAACCACATTCTGCACCTGGGACCGGAACACCGTATTCTACATTGTCCCTGTCACCGGAACACCACATTCTGCATTTTCCCTGTGACCAAAACACCACATTCTTCACCTGTGACCGGAACATCACATTCTGCACCTGTGACCGGAACACCACATTCTGCACCTGTGACCAGAACACCACATTCTGCATTTTCCCTTTGAATGGAACACAACATTCTGCATTTTCCCTGTCAACAGAACACCACATTCTGCACCTGTGACCAGAACACCACATTCTGCACCTGTGACCGGAACACCACATTCTGCACCTGTGACCGGAACACCACATTCTGCACCTGTGACCGGAACACCACATTCTGCACCTGTGACCTGATCACCGCATTCTGCATTTTCCCTGTGAACGGAACACCACATTCTGCATTTTCCCTGTGACCGGAACACCACATTTTGCATTTTCCCTGTGACCAGAACACCACATTCTGCATTTTCCCTGTGAACGGAACACCACATTCCGCATTTTCCCTGTGACCGGAACACCACATTCTGCATTTTCCCTGTGACCGGAACACCACATTCTGCATTTTCCCTGTGACCGGAACACCACATTCTGCACCTGTGACCGGAACACCGCATTCTGCACCTGTGACCGGAAAACCACATTCTGCACCTGTGACCAGAACACCACATTCTGCACCTGTGACAGGAACACCACAATCTGCACCTGTGACCAGAACACCACATTCTGTACCTGTGACAGGAACACCACATTCTGCACCTGTGACCTGAACACCACATTCTGCACCTGTGACCGGAACACCACATTCTGCACCTGTGACCAGAACACCACATTCTGCATTTTCCCTGTGACCGGAACACCACATTCTGCACCTGTGACCGGAACACCACATTCTGCACCTGTGACCGGAAAACCACTTTCTGCATTTTCCCTTTGACCGGAACACCACATTCTGCAGCTGTGACTGGAACACCACATTCTGCACCTGTGACCGGAACACTATATTCTGCACCTGTGACCAGAACACTGTATTCTACATTTTCCCTGTGACCGGAAAACCACATTCTGCACCTGGGACCGGAACACCGTATTCTACATTGTCCCTGTCACCGGAACACCACATTCTGCATTTTCCCTGTGACCAAAACACCACATTCTTCACCTGTGACCGGAACATCACATTCTGCACCTGTGACCGGAACACCACATTCTGCACCTGTGACCGGAACACCACATTCTGCACCTGTGACCGTAACACCACATTCTGCACCTGTGACCGGAACACCACATTCTGCATTTTCCCTTTGAATGGAACAACACATTCTGCAACTGTGACCTGAACACCACATTTTGCATTTTCCCTGTGACCGGAATGCCGTATTTTGCATTTTCCCTGTGACCAGACCACCACATTCTGCACCTGTGACCAGAACACCACATTCTGCATTTTCCCTGTCAACAGAACACCACATTCTGCACCTGTGACCGGAACACTAGATTCTGCACCTGTTACCAGAACACCGTATTCTACATTTTCCCTGTGACCAGAACACCACATTCTGCATTTTCCCTGTGACCGGAACACCACATTCTGCACCTGTGACCGGAACAGTAGATTCTGCACCTGTTACCAGAACACCGTATTCTACATTTTCCATGTGATCGGAAAACCACATTCTGCACCTGGGACCGGAACACCGTATTCTACATTGTCCCTGTCACCGGAACACCACATTCTGCATTTTCCCTGTGACCAAAACACCACATTCTTCACCTGTGACCGGAACATCACATTCTGCACCTGTGACCGGAACAACACATTCTGCACCTGTGACCAGAACACCACATTCTGCATTTTCCCTGTGACCAGAACACCACATTCTGCATTTTCCCTGTGTCCGGAACACAACATTCTGCATTTTCCCTGTCAACAGAACACCACATTCTGCATTTTCCCTGTGACCAGAACACCACATTCTGCATTTTCCCTGTCAACAGAACACCACATTCTGCACCTGTGACCGGAACACCACATTCTGCATTTTCCCTGTGACCGGAACACCACATTCTGCATTTTCCCTGTGACCGGAACACTACATTCTGAATTTTCCCGGTGACCAGAACACCTCATTCTGCATTTTCCCTGTGACCGGAACACCACATTCTGCATTTTCCCTGTGACCGGAACACCACATTCTGCATTTTCCTTGTGACCAGAACACCACATTCTGCATTTTCCCTGTGACCGGAACATCACATTCTGCACCTGCGACCGGAACACCACATTCTGCACCTGTCAACAGAACACCACATTCTGCACCTGTGACCGGAACACCGCATTCTGCATTTTCCCTGTGAACGGAACAACACATTCTGCACCTGTGACTGGAACACTAGATTCTGCACCTGTGACTGGAACACTAGATTCTGCACCTGTGACCAGAACACTGTATTCTACATTTTCCCTGTGACCGGAAAACTACATTCTGCACCTGGGACCGGAACACCGTATTCTACATTGTCCCTGTCACCGGAACACCACATTCTGCACCTGTGACTGGAACACTAGATTCTGCACCTGTGACCAGAACACTGTATTCTACATTTTCCCTGTGACCGGAAAACTACATTCTGCACCTGGGACCGGAACACCGTATTCTACATTGTCCCTGTGACCAAAACACCACATTCTGCACCTGTGACCAGAACACCACATTCTGCACCTGTGACCAGAACACCACATTCTGCATTTTCCCTGTGACCGGAACACCACATTCTGCACCTGTGACCAGAACACCACATTCTGCATTTTCCCTGTGACCAGAACACCACATTCTGCATTTTCCCTGTGACCGGAACACCACATTCTGCACCTGTGACCAGAACACCACATTCTGCACCTGTGACCAGAACACCACATTCTGCACCTGTCAACAGAACACCACATTCTGCACCTGTGACCGGAACACCACATTCTGCACCTGTGATCGGAACACCACATTCTGCACCTGTGACCGGAACACCACATTCTGCACCTGTCAACAGAACACCACATTCTGCACCTGTGACCGGAACACCACATTCTGCACCTGTGACCGGAACACCACATTCTGCACCTGTGACTGGAACACCACATTCTGCACCTGTGACCAGAACACCACATTCTTCACCTGAGACCGGAACACCACATTCTGCACCTGTGACCAGAACACCACATTCTGCACCTGTGACCAGAACACCACATTCTTCACCTGAGACCGGAACACCACATTCTGCACCTGTGACCAGAACACCACATTCTGCACCTGTGACAGGAACACCACATTCTGCACCTGTGACCAGAACACCACATTCTGCATTTTCCCTGTGACCGGAACACCACATTCTGCACCTGTGACCAGAACACCACATTCTGCACCTGTGACTGGAACACCACATTCTGCACCTGTGACCAGAACACCACATTCTGCACCTGTGACTGGAACACCACATTCTGCACCTGTGACCAGAACACCACATTCTGCACCTGTCAACAGAACACCACATTCTGCACCTGTGACCGGAACACCACATTCTGCACCTGTGAGCAGAACACCACAATCTGCACCTGTGACCAGAACACCACATTCTGCACCTGTCAACAGAACACCACATTCAGCACCTGTGACCGGAACACCACATTCTGCACCTGTGACCGGAACACCACATTCTGCATTTTCCCTGTGACCAGAACACCACATTCTGCACCTGTGACTGGAACACCACATTCTGCACCTGTGACCAGAACACCACATTCTGCATTTTCCCTGTGACCAGAACACCACATTCTGCACCTGTGACTGGAACACCACATTCTGCACCTGTGACCAGAACACCACATTCTTCACCTGAGACCGGAACACCACATTCTGCACCTGTGACCAGAACACCACATTCTGCACCTGTGACCGGAACACCACATTCTTCACCTGTGACTGGAACACCACATTCTGCACCTGTGACTGGAACACCACATTCTGCACCTGTGACCAGAACACCACATTCTTCACCTGAGACCAGAACACCACATTCTGTACCTGTGACCAGAACACCACATTCTGCACCTGTGACTGGAACACCACATTCTGCACCTGTGACCAGAACACCACATTCTGCATTTTCCGTGTGACCGGAACACCACATTCTGCACCTGTGACCTGAACACCACATTCTGCACCTGTGACCAGAACACCACATTCTGCACCTGTGACCGGAACACCACATTCTGCACCTGTGACCGGAACACCGCATTCTGCACCTGTGACCGGAAAACCACATTCTGCACCTGTGACCGGAACACCACATTCTGCACCTGTGACCGGAACACCACATTCTGCACCTGTGACCAGAACACAACATTCTGCACCTGTGACCGGAACAACACATTCTGCACCTGTGACCAGAACACCACATTCTGCATTTTCCCTGTGACCGGAACACTATATTCTGCACCTGTGACCAGAACACCACATTCTGCACCTGTGACCAGAACACCACATTCTGCATTTTCCCTGTGACCAGAACACCACATTCTGCACCTGTGACCAGAACACCACATTCTGCACCTGTGACCAGAACAGCACATTCTTCACCTGTGACCTGATCACCGCATTCTGCATTTTCCCTGTGAACGGAACACCACATTCTGCATTTTCCCTGTGACCGGAACACCACATTCTGCATTTTCCCTGTGACCGGAACACCACATTCTGCACCTGTGACCAGAACACCACATTCTGCACCTGTGACGAGAACACCACATTCTGCACCTGTGACCGGAACACCACATTCTGCACCTGTGACCGGAACACCACATTCTGTACCTGTGACTGGAACACCACATTCTGCATTTTCCCTGTGACCGGAACACCACATTCTGCACCTGTGACCAGAACACCACATTCTGCACCTGTGACGAGAACACCACATTCTGCACCTGTGACCAGAACACCACATTCTGCACCTGTCACTGGAACACCACATTCTGCACCTGTGACCAGAACACCACATTCTGCATTTTCCCTGTGACCAGAACACCACATTCTGCACCTGTGACTGGAACACCACATTCTGCACCTGTGACCAGAACACCACATTCTTCACCTGAGACCGGAACACCACATTCTGCACCTGTGACCAGAACACCACATTCTGCACCTGTGACCGGAACACCACATTCTTCACCTGTGACTGGAACACCACATTCTGCACCTGTGACTGGAACACCACATTCTGCACCTGTGACCAGAACACCACATTCTTCACCTGAGACCAGAACACCACATTCTGTACCTGTGACCAGAACACCACATTCTGCACCTGTGACTGGAACACCACATTCTGCACCTGTGACCAGAACACCACATTCTGCATTTTCCCTGTGACCAGAACACCACATTCTGCACCTGTGACCGGAACATTACATTCTGCACCTGTGACTGGAACACCACATTCTGCACCTGTGACCGGAACACCACATTCTGCACCTGTGACCAGAACACCACATTCTGCACCTGTGACCAGAACACTATATTCTGCACCTGTGACCAGAACACCACATTCTGCACCTGTGACCAGAACACCACATTCTGCACCTGTCAACAGAACACCACATTCTGCATTTTCCCTGTGACCAGAACACCACATTCTGCACCTGTGACCGGAACACCACATTCTGCACCTGTGACCGGAACACCACATTCTGCACCTGTGACCAGAACACCACATTCTGCATTTTCCCTGTGACCGGAACACCACATTCTGCATTTTCCCTGTGACCGGAACACCACATTCTGCACCTGTGACCAGAACACTGTATTCTACATTTTCCCTGTGACCGGAAAACCACATTCTGCACCTGGGACCGGAACACCATATTCTACATTGTCCCTGTCACCGGAACACCACATTCTGCATTTTCCCTGTGACCAAAACACCACATTCTTCACCTGTGACCGGAACACCACATTCTGCACCTGTGACCGGAACACCACATTCTGCACCTGTGACCGGAACACCACATTCTGCACCTGTGACCGGAACACCACATTCTGCACCTGTGACCGGAACAACACATTCTGCACCTGTGACCAGAACACCACATTCTGCATTTTCCCTGTGACTGGAACACCACATTCTGCACCTGTGACCGGAACACCACATTCTGCACCTGTGACCGGAACAACACATTCTGCACCTGTGACCAGAACACCACATTCTGCATTTTCCCTGTGACTGGAACACCGCATTCTGCACCTGTGACCGGAACACCACATTCTGCACCTGTGACCGGAACACCACATTCTGCACCTGTGACCGGAACAACACATTCTGCACCTGTGACCAGAACACCACATTCTGCATTTTCCCTGTGACCGGAACACCACATTCTGCATTTTCCCTGTGACCGGAACACCACATTCTGCATTTTCCCTGTGACCGGAACACCACATTCTGCATTTTCCCTGTGACCGGAACACCACATTCTGCATTTTCCCTGTGACCAGAACACCACATTCTGCATTTTCCCTGTGACCAGAACACCACATTCTGCACCTGTGACCGGAACACCACATTCTGCACCTGTGACCAGAACACCACATTCTGCACCTGTGACCGGAACACCACATTCTGCATTTTCCCTGTGACCAGAACACCACATTCTGCACCTGTGACCAGAACACCACATTCTGCACCTGTGACTGGAACACCGCATTCTGCACCTGTGACCGGAACACCACATTCTGTACCTGTGACCGGAACACCACATTCTGCACCTGTGACCGGAACACCACATTCTGCACCTGTGACCAGAACACCACATTCTGCACCTGTGACCAGAACACCACATTCTGCATTTTCCCTGTGACCGGAACACTATATTCTGCACCTGTGACCAGAACACCACATTCTGCACCTGTGACCAGAACACCACATTCTGCACCTGTGACCGGAACACCACATTCTGCACCTGTGACCAGAACACCACATTCTGCACCTGTGACCGGAACACCACATTCTGCACCTGTGACCAGAACACCACATTCTGCACCTGTGACCAGAACACCACATTCTGCACCTGTGACCAGAACACCACATTCTGCAGATGTGAACGGAACACCACATTCTGCACCTGTGACCAGAACACCACATTCTGCACCTGTGACCAGAACACCACATTCTGCACCTGTGACCTGATCACCGCATTCTGCATTTTCCCTGTGAACGGAACACCACATTCTGCATTTTCCCTGTGACCAGAACACCACATTCTGCATTTTCCCTGTGACCGGAACACCACATTCTGCATTTTCCCTGTGACCGGAACACCACATTCTGCACCTGTGACCAGAACACCACATTCTGCACCTGTGACGAGAACACCACATTCTGCACCTGTGAACGGATCACCACATTCTGTACCTGTGACTGGAACACCACATTCTGCATTTTCCCTGTGACCGGAACACCACATTCTGCATTTTCCCTGTGACCGGAAAACCACATTCTGCATTTTCCCTGTGACCGGAACACCACATTCTGCATTTTCCCTGTGACCAGAACACCACATTCTGCATTTTCCCTGTGACCGGAACACCACATTCTGCATTTTCCCTGTGACCAGAACACCACATTCTGCATTTTCCCTGTGAACAGAACACCACATTCTGCACCTGTGACCGGAACACCACATTCTGCACCTGTGACCAGAACACCACATTCTGCACCTGTGACCAGAACACCACATTCTGCACCTGTGACCGGAACACCACATTCTGCACCTGTGACTGGAACACCGCATTCTGCACCTGTGACCGGAACACCACATTCTGCACCTGTGACCAGAACACCACATTCTGCATTTTCCCTGTGACTGGAACACCACATTCTGCATTTTCCCTGTGACCGGAACACCACATTCTGCACCTGTGACCGGAACACCACATTCTGCACCTGTGACCGGAACACCACATTCTGCACCTGTGACCAGAACACCACATTCTGCACCTGTGACCGGAACAACACATTCTGCACCTGTGACCAGAACACCACATTCTGCATTTTCCCTGTGACCGGAACACTATATTCTGCACCTGTGACCAGAACACCACATTCTGCACCTGTGACCAGAACACCACATTCTGCACCTGTGACCAGAACAGCACATTCTTCACCTGTGACCTGATCACCGCATTCTGCATTTTCCCTGTGAACGGAACACCACATTCTGCATTTTCCTTGTGACCGGAACACCACATTCTGCATTTTCCCTGTGACCGGAACACCACATTCTGCATTTTCCCTGTGACCGGAACACCACATTCTGCACCTGTGACCAGAACACCACATTCTGCACCTGTGACGAGAACACCACATTCTGCACCTGTGACCGGAACACCACATTCTGCACCTGTGACCGGAACACCACATTCTGTACCTGTGACTGGAACACCACATTCTGCATTTTCCCTGTGACCGGAACACCACATTCTGCACCTGTGACCAGAACACCACATTCTGCACCTGTGACGAGAACACCACATTCTGCACCTGTGACCAGAACACCACATTCTGCACCTGTGACTGGAACACCACATTCTGCACCTGTGACCAGAACACCACATTCTGCATTTTCCCTGTGACCAGAACACCACATTCTGCACCTGTGACTGGAACACCACATTCTGCACCTGTGACCAGAACACCACATTCTTCACCTGATACCGGAACACCACATTCTGCACCTGTGACCAGAACACCACATTCTGCACCTGTGACCGGAACACCACATTCTTCACCTCTGACTGGAACACCACATTCTGCACCTGTGACTGGAACACCACATTCTGCACCTGTGACCAGAACACCACATTCTTCACCTGAGACCAGAACACCACATTCTGTACCTGTGACCAGAACACCACATTCTGCACCTGTGACTGGAACACCACATTCTGCACCTGTGACCAGAACACCACATTCTGCATTTTCCCTGTGACCAGAACACCACATTCTGCACCTGTGACCGGAACACCACATTCTGCACCTGTGACTGGAACACCACATTCTGCACCTGTGACCGGAACACCACATTCTGCACCTGTGACCAGAACACTATATTCTGCACCTGTGACCAGAACACCACATTCTGCACCTGTGACCAGAACACCACATTCTGCACCTGTCAACAGAACACCACATTCTGCATTTTCCCTGTGACCAGAACACCACATTCTGCACCTGTGACCGGAACACCACATTCTGCACCTGTGACCGGAACACCACATTCTGCACCTGTGACCAGAACACCACATTCTGCATTTTCCCTGTGACCGGAACACCACATTCTGCATTTTCCCTGTGACCGGAACACCACATTCTGCACCTGTGACCAGAACACTGTATTCTACATTTTCCCTGTGACCGGAAAACCACATTCTGCACCTGGGACCGGAACACCATATTCTACATTGTCCCTGTCACCGGAACACCACATTCTGAAATTTCCCTGTGACCAAAACACCACATTCTTCACCTGTGACCGGAACACCACATTCTGCACCTGTGACCGGAACACCACATTCTGCACCTGTGACCGGAACACCACATTCTGCACCTGTGACCGGAACAACACATTCTGCACCTGTGACCAGAACACCACATTCTGCATTTTCCCTGTGACCGGAACACCACATTCTGCATTTTCCCTGTGACCGGAACACCACATTCTGCATTTTCCCTGTGACCGGAACACCACATTCTGCATTTTCCCTGTGACCGGAACACCACATTCTGCATTTTCCCTGTGACCGGAACACCACATTCTGCATTTTCCCTGTGACCAGAACACCACATTCTGCATTTTCCCTGTGACCAGAACACCACATTCTGCACCTGTGACCGGAACACCACATTCTGCACCTGTGACCAGAACACCACATTCTGCACCTGTGACCGGAACACCACATTCTGCACCTGTGACCGGAACACCGCATTCTGCACCTGTGACCGGAACACAACATTCTGCACCTGTGACCAGAACACCACATTCTGCACCTGTGACCGGAACAACACATTCTGCACCTGTGACCAGAACACCACATTCTGCATTTTCCCTGTGACCGGAACACTATATTCTGCACCTGTGACCAGAACACCACATTCTGCACCTGTGACCAGAACACCACATTCTGCACCTGTGACCAGAACACCACATTCTGCACCTGTGACCGGAACACCACATTCTGCACCTGTGACCAGAACACCACATTCTGCACCTGTGACCGGAACACCACATTCTGCACCTGTGACCGGAACACCACATTCTGCACCTGTGACCAGAACACCACATTCTGCACCTGTGAACGGAACACCACATTCTGCACCTGTGACCAGAACACCACATTCTGCACCTGTGACCTGATCACCGCATTCTGCATTTTCCCTGTGAACGGAACACCACATTCTGCATTTTCCCTGTGACCGGAACACCACATTCTGCATTTTACCTGTGACCGGAACACCACATTCTGCATTTTCCCTGTGACCGGAACACCACATTCTGCACCTGTGACCAGAACACCACATTCTGCACCTGTGACGAGAACACCACATTCTGCACCTGTGACCGGAACACCACATTCTGTACCTGTGACTGGAACACCACATTCTGCATTTTCCCTGTGACCGGAACACCACATTCTGCACCTGTGACCAGAACACCACATTCTGCACCTGTGACGAGAACACCACATTCTGCACCTGTGACCAGAACACCACATTCTGCACCTGTGACGAGAACACCACATTCTGCACCTGTGACCGGAACACCACATTCTGCACCTGTGACCGGAACACTATATTCTGCACCTGTGACCAGAACACTGTATTCTACATTTTCCCTGTGACCGGAACACCACATTCTGCACCTGTTACCAGAGCACTGTATTCTACATTTTCCCTGTGACCGGAAAACCACATTCTGCACATGGGACCGGAACACCGTATTCTACATTTTCCCTGTCACCGGAACACCACATTCTTCACCTGTGACCGGAACACCACATTCTGCACCTGTGACCGGAACAACACATTCTGCACCTGTGACCAGAACACCACATTCTGCATTTTCCCTGTGACCGGAACACCACATTCTACATTGTCCCTGTCACCGGAACACAACATTCTGCATTTTCCCTGTCAACAGAACACCACATTCTGCATTTTCCGTGTGACCTGAACACCACATTCTGCATTTTCCGTGTGACCTGAACACCACATTCTGCACCTGTGACCAGAACACCACATTCTGCACCTGTGACCGGAACACCAAATTCTGCACCTGTGACCGGAACACCACATTCTGCACCTGTGACCTGATCACCGCATTCTGCATTTTCCCTGTGAACGGAACACCACATTCTGCATTTTCCCTGTGACCGGAACACCACATTCTGCATTTTCCCTGTGAACGGAACACCACATTCTGCATTTTCCCTGTGACCGGAACACCACATTCTGCATTTTCCCTGTGACTGGAACATCACATTCTGCATTTTCCCTGTGACTGGAACACCACATTCTGCATTTTCCCTGTGACCGGAACACCACATTCTGCATTTTCCCTGTGACTGGAACATCACATTCTGCATTTTCCCTGTGACCAGAACACCACATTCTGCACCTGTGACCAGAACACCACATTCTGCACCTGTGACCAGAACACCACATTCTGCACCTGTGACCGGAACACCACATTCTGCACCTGTGACCGGAACACCACATTCTGCACCTGTGACCAGAACACCACATTCTGCACCTGTGACCAGAACACCACATTCTGCACCTGTGACCGGAACACCACATTCTGCACCTGTGACCTGATCACCGTATTCTACATTTTCCCTGTGAACGGAACACCACATTCTGCATTTTCCCTGTGACCGGAACACCACATTCTGCATTTTCCCTGTGACCGGAACACCACATTCTGCACCTGTGACCGGAACACCACATTCTGCACCTGTGACCGGAACACCACATTCTGCACCTGTGACCTGATCACCGCATTCTGCATTTTCCCTGTGAATTGAACACCACATTCTGCATTTTCCCTGTGACCGGAACACCACATTCTGCATTTTCCCTGTGACCGGACCACCACATTCTGCATTTTCCCTGTGACCGTAACACCACATTCTGCACCTGTGACCGTAACACCACATTCTGCACCTGTGACCAGAACACCACATTCTGCACCTGTGACCTGATCACCGCATTCTGCATTTTCCCTGTGAACGGAACACCACATTCTGCATTTTCCCTGTGACCGGAACACCACATTCTGCATTTTCCCTGTGAACGGAACACCACATTCTGCATTTTCCCTGTGACCGGAACACCACATTCTGCACCTGTGACCAGAACACCACATTCTGCACCTGTGACGAGAACACCACATTCTGCACCTGTGACCAGAACACCACATTCTGCACCTGTGACGAGAACACCACATTCTGCACCTGTGACCGGAACACCACATTCTGCACCTGTGACCGGAACACTATATTCTGCACCTGTGACCAGAACACTGTATTCTACATTTTCCCTGTGACCGGAAAACCACATTCTGCACCTGGGACCGGAACACCGTATTCTACATTGTCCCTGTCACCGGAACACCACATTCTGCATTTTCCCTGTGACCAAAACACCACATTCTTCACCTGTGACCGGAACATCACATTCTGCACCTGTGACCGGAACAACACATTCTGCACCTGTGACCGGAACACCACATTCTGCACCTGTGACCAGAACACTGTATTCTACATTTTCCCTGTGACCGGAACACCACATTCTGCACCTGTTACCAGAACACTGTATTCTACATTTTCCCTGTGACCGGAAAACCACATTCTGCACATGGGACCGGAACACCGTATTCTACATTTTCCCTGTCACCGGAACACCACATTCTTCACCTGTGACCGGAACACCACATTCTGCACCTGTGACCGGAACAACACATTCTGCACCTGTGACCAGAACACCACATTCTGCATTTTCCCTGTGACCGGAACACCACATTCTACATTGTCCCTGTCACCGGAACACAACATTCTGCATTTTCCCTGTCAACAGAACACCACATTCTGCATTTTCCGTGTGACCTGAACACCACATTCTGCATTTTCCGTGTGACCTGAACACCACATTCTGCACCTGTGACCAGAACACCACATTCTGCACCTGTGTCTGGAACACCACATTCTGCACCTGTGACCTGATCACCGCATTCTGCATTTTCCCTGTGAACGGAACACCACATTCTGCATTTTCCCTGTGACCGGAACACCACATTCTGCATTTTCCCTGTGAACGGAACACCACATTCTGCATTTTCCCTGTGACCGGAACACCACATTCTGCATTTTCCCTGTGACTGGAACATCACATTCTGCATTTTCCCTGTGACTGGAACACCACATTCTGCATTTTCCCTGTGACCGGAACACCACATTCTGCATTTTCCCTGTGACTGGAACATCACATTCTGCATTTTCACTGTGACCAGAACACCACATTCTGCACCTGTGACCAGAACACCACATTCTGCACCTGTGACCAGAACACCACATTCTGCACCTGTGACCGGAACACCACATTCTGCACCTGTGACCGGAACACCACATTCTGCACCTGTGACCAGAACACCACATTCTGCACCTGTGACCAGAACACCACATTCTGCACCTGTGACCGGAACACCACATTCTGCACCTGTGACCGGAACACCACATTCTGCACCTGTGACCTGATCACCGCATTCTGCATTTTCCCTGTGAACGGAACACCACATTCTGCATTTTCCCTGTGACCGGAACACCACATTCTGCATTTTCCCTGTGACCGGACCACCACATTCTGCATTTTCCCTGTGACCGTAACACCACATTCTGCACCTGTGACCGTAACACCACATTCTGCACCTGTGACCAGAACACCACATTCTGCACCTGTGACCTGATCACCGCATTCTGCATTTTCCCTGTGAACGGAACACCACATTCTGCATTTTCCCTGTGACCGGAACACCACATTCTGCATTTTCCCTGTGACCGGAACACCACATTCTGCATTTTCCCTGTGACCGGAACACCACATTCTGCATTTTCCCTGTGAACGGAACACCACATTCTGCATTTTCCCTGTGACCGGAACACCACATTCTGCATTTTCCCTGTGACCGGAACACCACATTCTGCATTTTCCCTGTGACCGGAACACCACATTCTGCATTTTCCCTGTGACCGGAACACCACATTCTGCATTTTCCCTGTGACCGGAACACCACATTCTGCATTTTCCCTGTGACCGGAACACCACATTCTGCATTTTCCCTGTGACCAGAACACCACATTCTGCACCTGTGACCAGAACACCACATTCTGCACCTGTGACCAGAACACCACATTCTGCACCTGTGACCTGATCACCGCATTCTGCATTTTCCCTGTGAACGGAACACCACATTCTGCATTTTCCCTGTGACCGGAACACCACATTCTGCATTTTCCCTGTGACCGGAACACCACATTCTGCATTTTCCCTGTGAACGGAACACCACATTCTGCATTTTCCCTGTGAACGGAAAACCACATTCTGCACCTGTGACCAGAACACCACATTCTGCACCTGTGACCTGATCACCGCATTCTGCATTTTCCCTGTGAACGGAACAACACATGCTGCATTTTCCCTGTGACCGGAACACCACATTCTGCATTTTCCTTGTGACCGGAATGCCGTACTTTGCATTTTCCCTGTGACCGGAACACCACATTTTGCATTTTCCCTGTGACCGGAACACTATATTCTGCACCTGTGACCAGAACACTGTATTCTACATTTTCCCTGTGACCGGAAAACCACATTCTGCACCTGGGACCGGAACACCGTATTCTACATTGTCCCTGTCACCGGAACACCACATTCTGCATTGTCCCTGTCACCGGAACACAACATTCTGCATTTTCCCTGTCAACAGAACACCACATTCTGCATTTTCCGTGTGACCTGAACACCACATTCTGCATTTTCCGTGTGACCTGAACACCACATTCTGCACCTGTGACTGGAACACCACATTCTGCACCTGTGACCTGATCACCGCATTCTGCATTTTCCCTGTGAACGGAACACCACATTCTGCATTTTCCCTGTGACCGGAACACCACATTCTGCATTTTCCCTGTGAACGGAACACCACATTCTGCATTTTCCCTGTGACCGGAACACCACATTCTGCATTTTCCCTGTGACTGGAACATCACATTCTGCATTTTCCCTGTGACTGGAACACCACATTCTGCATTTTCCCTGTGACCGGAACACCACATTCTGCATTTTCCCTGTGACTGGAACATCACATTCTGCATTTTCACTGTGACCAGAACACCACATTCTGCACCTGTGACCAGAACACCACATTCTGCACCTGTGACCAGAACACCACATTCTGCACCTGTGACCGGAACACCACATTCTGCACCTGTGACCGGAACACCACATTCTGCACCTGTGACCAGAACACCACATTCTGCACCTGTGACCAGAACACCACATTCTGCACCTGTGACCGGAACACCACATTCTGCACCTGTGACCGGAACACCACATTCTGCACCTGTGACCTGATCACCGCATTCTGCATTTTCCCTGTGAACGGAACACCACATTCTGCATTTTCCCTGTGACCGGAACACCACATTCTGCATTTTCCCTGTGACCGGACCACCACATTCTGCATTTTCCCTGTGACCGTAACACCACATTCTGCACCTGTGACCGTAACACCACATTCTGCACCTGTGACCAGAACACCACATTCTGCACCTGTGACCTGATCACCGCATTCTGCATTTTCCCTGTGACCGGAACACCACATTCTGCATTTTCCCTGTGACCGGAACACCACATTCTGCATTTTCCCTGTGACCGGAACACCACATTCTGCATTTTCCCTGTGAACGGAACACCACATTCTGCATTTTCCCTGTGACCGGAACACCACATTCTGCATTTTCCCTGTGACCGGAACACCACATTCTGCATTTTCCCTGTGACCGGAACACCACATTCTGCATTTTCCCTGTGACCGGAACACCACATTCTGCATTTTCCCTGTGACCAGAACACCACATTCTGCACCTGTGACCAGAACACCACATTCTGCACCTGTGACCAGAACACCACATTCTGCACCTGTGACCTGATCACCGCATTCTGCATTTTCCCTGTGAACGGAACACCACATTCTGCATTTTCCCTGTGACCGGAACACCACATTCTGCATTTTCCCTGTGACCGGAACACCACATTCTGCATTTTCCCTGTGAACGGAACACCACATTCTGCATTTTCCCTGTGAACGGAAAACCACATTCTGCACCTGTGACCAGAACACCACATTCTGCACCTGTGACCTGATCACCGCATTCTGCATTTTCCCTGTGAACGGAACAACACATGCTGCATTTTCCCTGTGACTGGAACACCACATTCTGCATTTTCCTTGTGACCGGAATGCCGTACTTTGCATTTTCCCTGTGACCGGAACACCACATTTTGCATTTTCCCTGTGACCGGAACACTATATTCTGCACCTGTGACCAGAACACTGTATTCTACATTTTCCCTGTGACCGGAAAACCACATTCTGCACCTGGGACCGGAACACCGTATTCTACATTGTCCCTGTCACCGGAACACCACATTCTGCATTTTCCCTGTGACTGGAACACCACATTCTTCACCTGTGACCGGAACATCACATTCTGCACCTGTGACCGGAACAACACATTCTGCACCTGTGACCGGAACACCACATTCTGCACCTGTGACCAGAACACTGTATTCTACATTTTCCCTGTGACCGGAACACCACATTCTGCACCTGTTACCAGAACACTGTATTCTACATTTTCCCTGTGACCGGAAAACCACATTCTGCACATGGGACCGGAACACCGTATTCTACATTTTCCCTGTCACCGGAACACCACATTCTTCACCTGTGACCGGAACACCACATTCTGCACCTGTGACCGGAACAACACATTCTGCACCTGTGACCAGAACACCACATTCTGCATTTTCCCTGTGACCGGAACACCACATTCTACATTGTCCCTGTCACCGGAACACAACATTCTGCATTTTCCCTGTCAACAGAACACCACATTCTGCATTTTCCGTGTGACCTGAACACCACATTCTGCATTTTCCGTGTGACCTGAACACCACATTCTGCACCTGTGACCAGAACACCACATTCTGCACCTGTGACCGGAACACCACATTCTGCACCTGTGACCGGAACACCACATTCTGCACCTGTGACCTGATCACCGCATTCTGCATTTTCCCTGTGAACGGAACACCACATTCTGCATTTTCCCTGTGACCGGAACACCACATTCTGCATTTTCCCTGTGAACGGAACACCACATTCTGCATTTTCCCTGTGACCGGAACACCACATTCTGCATTTTCCCTGTGACTGGAACATCACATTCTGCATTTTCCCTGTGACTGGAACACCACATTCTGCATTTTCCCTGTGACCGGAACACCACATTCTGCATTTTCCCTGTGACTGGAACATCACATTCTGCATTTTCCCTGTGACCAGAACACCACATTCTGCACCTGTGACCAGAACACCACATTCTGCACCTGTGACCAGAACACCACATTCTGCACCTGTGACCGGAACACCACATTCTGCACCTGTGACCGGAACACCACATTCTGCACCTGTGACCAGAACACCACATTCTGCACCTGTGACCGGAACACCACATTCTGCACCTGTGACCTGATCACCGTATTCTACATTTTCCCTGTGAACGGAACACCACATTCTGCATTTTCCCTGTGACCGGAACACCACATTCTGCATTTTCCCTGTGACCGGAACACCACATTCTGCACCTGTGACCGTAACACCACATTCTGCACCTGTGACCAGAACACCACATTCTGCACCTGTGACCTGATCACCACATTCTGCACCTGTGACCGTAACACCACATTCTGCACCTGTGACCAGAACACCACATTCTGCACCTGTGACCTGATCACCGCATTCTGCACCTGTGACCGGAACACCACATTCTGCACCTGTGACCGGAACACCACATTCTGCATTTTCCCTGTGAACGGAAAACCACATTCTGCATTTTCCCTGTGACCGGAACACCACATTCTGCATTTTCCCTGTGAACGGAACACCACATTCTGCATTTTCCCTGTGACCGGAACACCACATTCTGCACCTGTGACCAGAACACCACATTCTGCACCTGTGACGAGAACACCACATTCTGCACCTGTGACCAGAACACCACATTCTGCACCTGTGACGAGAACACCACATTCTGCACCTGTGACCGGAACACCACATTCTGCACCTGTGACCGGAACACCACATTCTGCACCTGTGACCTGATCACCGCATTCTGCATTTTCCCTGTGAACGGAACACCACATTCTGCATTTTCCCTGTGACCGGAACACCACATTCTGCATTTTCCCTGTGACCGGAAGACCACATTTTGCATTTTCCCTGTGACCGGAACACTATATTCTGCACCTGTGACCAGAACACTGTATTCTACATTTTCCCTGTGACCGGAAAACCACATTCTGCACCTGGGACCGGAACACCGTATTCTACATTGTCCCTGTCACCGGAACACCACATTCTGCATTTTCCCTGTGACTGGAACACCACATTCTTCACCTGTGACCGGAACATCACATTCTGCACCTGTGACCGGAACAACACATTCTGCACCTGTGACCGGAACACCACATTCTGCACCTGTGACCAGAACACTGTATTCTACATTTTCCCTGTGACCGGAACACCACATTCTGCACCTGTTACCAGAACACTGTATTCTACATTTTCCCTGTGACCGGAAAACCACATTCTGCACATGGGACCGGAACACCGTATTCTACATTTTCCCTGTCACCGGAACACCACATTCTTCACCTGTGACCGGAACACCACATTCTGCACCTGTGACCGGAACAACACATTCTGCACCTGTGACCAGAACACCACATTCTGCATTTTCCCTGTGACCGGAACACCACATTCTACATTGTCCCTGTCACCGGAACACAACATTCTGCATTTTCCCTGTCAACAGAACACCACATTCTGCATTTTCCGTGTGACCTGAACACCACATTCTGCATTTTCCGTGTGACCTGAACACCACATTCTGCACCTGTGACCAGAACACCACATTCTGCACCTGTGACCGGAACACCACATTCTGCACCTGTGACCGGAACACCACATTCTGCACCTGTGACCTGATCACCGCATTCTGCATTTTCCCTGTGAACGGAACACCACATTCTGCATTTTCCCTGTGACCGGAACACCACATTCTGCATTTTCCCTGTGAACGGAACACCACATTCTGCATTTTCCCTGTGACCGGAACACCACATTCTGCATTTTCCCTGTGACTGGAACATCACATTCTGCATTTTCCCTGTGACTGGAACACCACATTCTGCATTTTCCCTGTGACCGGAACACCACATTCTGCATTTTCCCTGTGACTGGAACATCACATTCTGCATTTTCCCTGTGACCAGAACACCACATTCTGCACCTGTGACCAGAACACCACATTCTGCACCTGTGACCAGAACACCACATTCTGCACCTGTGACCGGAACACCACATTCTGCACCTGTGACCGGAACACCACATTCTGCACCTGTGACCAGAACACCACATTCTGCACCTGTGACCGGAACACCACATTCTGCACCTGTGACCTGATCACCGTATTCTACATTTTCCCTGTGAACGGAACACCACATTCTGCATTTTCCCTGTGACCGGAACACCACATTCTGCATTTTCCCTGTGACCGGAACACCACATTCTGCACCTGTGACCGTAACACCACATTCTGCACCTGTGACCAGAACACCACATTCTGCACCTGTGACCTGATCACCACATTCTGCACCTGTGACCGTAACACCACATTCTGCACCTGTGACCAGAACACCACATTCTGCACCTGTGACCTGATCACCGCATTCTGCACCTGTGACCGGAACACCACATTCTGCACCTGTGACCGGAACACCACATTCTGCATTTTCCCTGTGAACGGAAAACCACATTCTGCATTTTCCCTGTGACCGGAACACCACATTCTGCATTTTCCCTGTGAACGGAACACCACATTCTGCATTTTCCCTGTGACCGGAACACCACATTCTGCACCTGTGACCAGAACACCACATTCTGCACCTGTGACGAGAACACCACATTCTGCACCTGTGACCAGAACACCACATTCTGCACCTGTGACGAGAACACCACATTCTGCACCTGTGACCGGAACACCACATTCTGCACCTGTGACCGGAACACCACATTCTGCACCTGTGACCTGATCACCGCATTCTGCATTTTCCCTGTGAACGGAACACCACATTCTGCATTTTCCCTGTGACCGGAACACCACATTCTGCATTTTCCCTGTGACCGGAAGACCACATTTTGCATTTTCCCTGTGACCGGAACACTATATTCTGCACCTGTGACCAGAACACTGTATTCTACATTTTCCCTGTGACCGGAAAACCACATTCTGCACCTGGGACCGGAACACCGTATTCTACATTGTCCCTGTCACCGGAACACCACATTCTGCATTTTCCCTGTGACTGGAACACCACATTCTTCACCTGTGACCGGAACATCACATTCTGCACCTGTGACCGGAACAACACATTCTGCACCTGTGACCGGAACACCACATTCTGCACCTGTGACCAGAACACTGTATTCTACATTTTCCCTGTGACCGGAACACCACATTCTGCACCTGTTACCAGAACACTGTATTCTACATTTTCCCTGTGACCGGAAAACCACATTCTGCACATGGGACCGGAACACCGTATTCTACATTTTCCCTGTCACCGGAACACCACATTCTTCACCTGTGACCGGAACACCACATTCTGCACCTGTGACCGGAACAACACATTCTGCACCTGTGACCAGAACACCACATTCTGCATTTTCCCTGTGACCGGAACACCACATTCTACATTGTCCCTGTCACCGGAACACAACATTCTGCATTTTCCCTGTCAACAGAACACCACATTCTGCATTTTCCGTGTGACCTGAACACCACATTCTGCATTTTCCGTGTGACCTGAACACCACATTCTGCACCTGTGACCAGAACACCACATTCTGCACCTGTGACCGGAACACCACATTCTGCACCTGTGACCGGAACACCACATTCTGCACCTGTGACCTGATCACCGCATTCTGCATTTTCCCTGTGAACGGAACACCACATTCTGCATTTTCCCTGTGACCGGAACACCACATTCTGCATTTTCCCTGTGAACGGAACACCACATTCTGCATTTTCCCTGTGACCGGAACACCACATTCTGCATTTTCCCTGTGACTGGAACATCACATTCTGCATTTTCCCTGTGACTGGAACACCACATTCTGCATTTTCCCTGTGACCGGAACACCACATTCTGCATTTTCCCTGTGACTGGAACATCACATTCTGCATTTTCCCTGTGACCAGAACACCACATTCTGCACCTGTGACCAGAACACCACATTCTGCACCTGTGACCAGAACACCACATTCTGCACCTGTGACCGGAACACCACATTCTGCACCTGTGACCGGAACACCACATTCTGCACCTGTGACCAGAACACCACATTCTGCACCTGTGACCGGAACACCACATTCTGCACCTGTGACCTGATCACCGTATTCTACATTTTCCCTGTGAACGGAACACCACATTCTGCATTTTCCCTGTGACCGGAACACCACATTCTGCATTTTCCCTGTGACCGGAACACCACATTCTGCACCTGTGACCGTAACACCACATTCTGCACCTGTGACCAGAACACCACATTCTGCACCTGTGACCTGATCACCACATTCTGCACCTGTGACCGTAACACCACATTCTGCGCCTGTGACCAGAACACCACATTCTGCACCTGTGACCTGATCACCGCATTCTGCACCTGTGACCGGAACACCACATTCTGCACCTGTGACCGGAACACCACATTCTGCATTTTCCCTGTGAACGGAAAACCACATTCTGCATTTTCCCTGTGACCGGAACACCACATTCTGCATTTTCCCTGTGAACGGAACACCACATTCTGCATTTTCCCTGTGACCGGAACACCACATTCTGCACCTGTGACCAGAACACCACATTCTGCACCTGTGACGAGAACACCACATTCTGCACCTGTGACCAGAACACCACATTCTGCACCTGTGACGAGAACACCACATTCTGCACCTGTGACCGGAACACCACATTCTGCACCTGTGACCGGAACACCACATTCTGCACCTGTGACCTGATCACCGCATTCTGCATTTTCCCTGTGAACGGAACACCACATTCTGCATTTTCCCTGTGACCGGAACACCACATTCTGCATTTTCCCTGTGACCGGACCACCACATTCTGCATTTTCCCTGTGACCGTAACACCACATTCTGCACCTGTGACCGTAACACCACATTCTGCACCTGTGACCAGAACACCACATTCTGCACCTGTGACCTGATCACCGCATTCTGCATTTTCCCTGTGAACGGAACACCACATTCTGCATTTTCCCTGTGACCGGAACACCACATTCTGCATTTTCCCTGTGACCGGAACACCACATTCTGCATTTTCCCTGTGACCGGAACACCACATTCTGCATTTTCCCTGTGAACGGAACACCACATTCTGCATTTTCCCTGTGACCAGAACACCACATTCTGCACCTGTGACCAGAACACCACATTCTGCACCTGTGACCAGAACACCACATTCTGCACCTGTGACCAGAACACCACATTCTGCACCTGTGACCGGAACACCACATTCTGCACCTGTGACCTGATCACCGCATTCTGCATTTTCCCTGTGAACGGAACACCACATTCTGCATTTTCCCTGTGACCGGAACACCACATTCTGCATTTTCCCTGTGACCGGAACACCACATTCTGCATTTTCCCTGTGAACGGAACACCACATTCTGCATTTTCCCTGTGACCGGAAAACCACATTCTGCACCTGTGACCAGAACACCACATTCTGCACCTGTGACCTGATCACCGCATTCTGCATTTTCCCTGTGAACGGAACAACACATGCTGCATTTTCCCTGTGACCGGAACACCACATTCTGCATTTTCCTTGTGACCGGAATGCCGTACTTTGCATTTTCCCTGTGACCGGAACACCACATTTTGCATTTTCCCTGTGACCGGAACACTATATTCTGCACCTGTGACCAGAACACTGTATTCTACATTTTCCCTGTGACCGGAAAACCACATTCTGCACCTGGGACCGGAACACCGTATTCTACATTGTCCCTGTCACCGGAACACCACATTCTGCATTTTCCCTGTGACCAAAACACCACATTCTTCACCTGTGACCAGAACATCACATTCTGCACCTGTGACCGGAGCAACACATTCTGCACCTGTGACCGGAACACCACATTCTGCACCTGTGACCGGAACACCACATTCTGCATTTTCCCTGTGACCGGAACACCACATTCTGTACCTGTGACCGGAACACTGTATTCTACACTTTCCCTGTGACCGGAAAACCACATTCTGCACCTGGGACCGGAACACCGTATTCTACATTGTCCCTGTCACCGGAACACCACATTCTGCATTTTCCCTGTGACCAAAACACCACATTCTTCACCTGTGACCGGAACATCACATTCTGCACCTGTGACCGGAACAACACATTCTGCACCTGTGACCGGAACACCACATTCTGCACCTGTGACCAGAACACCACATTCTGCACCTGTGACCAGAACAGCACATTCTTCACCTGTGACCGGAACATCACATGCTGCACCTGTGACCAGAACACCACATTCTGCATTTTCCCTGTGACCGGAACACCACATTCTGCATTTTCCCTGTGACCGGAACACCACATTCTGCATTTTCCCTGTGACCGGAAGACTACATTCTGCATTTTCCCTGTGACCAAAACACCACATTCTGCACCTGTGACCGGAACACAACATTCTGCACCTGTGACCGGAACACCACATTCGGCACCTGTGACCAGAACACTGTATTCTACATTTTCCCTGTGACCAGAAAACCACATTCTGCACCTGGGACCGGAACACCGTATTTTACATTGTCCCTGTCACCGGAACACCACATTCTGCATTTTCCCTGTGACCAAAACACCACATTCTTCACCTGTGACCGTAACACCACATTCTGCACCTGTGACCGGAACACAACATTCTGCATTTTCCCTGTGACCTGAACACCACATTCTGCATTTTCCCTGTGACCGGAACACCACATTCTGCATTTTCCCTGTGACCGGAACACCACATTCTGCATTTTCCCTGTGACCGGAACACCACATTCTGCACCTGTGACTGTAACACGGCATTCTGTATTTTCCCTGTGACCGGAACACCACATTCTGCATTTTCCCTGTGACCGGAACACTACATTCTGCATTTTCCCTGTGACCGGAACACCACCTTCTGCACCTGTGACCGGAACACCACATTCTGCACCTGTGACTGTAACACGGCATTCTGTATTTTCCCTGTGACCGGAACACTACATTCTGCATTTTCCCTGTGACCGGAACACTACATTCTGCATTTTCCCTGTGACCGGAACACCACATTCTGCATTTTCCCTGTGACCGGAACACCACATTCTGCACCTGTGACCGGAACACCGCATTCTGTATTTTCCCTGTGACCGGAACACCACATTCTGCACCTGTGACCAGAACACCACATTCTGCACCTGTGACCTGATCACCACATTCTGCATTTTCCCTGTGACCGGAACACCACATTCTGCACCTGTGACCAGAACACCACATTCTGCACCTGTGACCAGAACACCACATTCTGCATTTTCCCTGTGACCGGAACACCACATTCTGCATTTTCCCTGTGACCGGAACACTACATTCTGCATTTTCCCTGTGACCGGAACACCACATTCTGCATTTTCCCTGTGACCGGAACACCACATTCTGCACCTGTGACCGGAACACCGCATTCTGTATTTTCCCTGTGAACGGAACACCACATTCTGCACCTGTGACCGGAACACAACATTCTGCACCTGTGACCAGAACACCACATTCTGCACCTGTGACCTGATCACCGCATTCTGCATTTTCCCTGTGACCGGAACACCACATTCTGCACCTGTGACCGGAACACCACATTCTGCACCTGTGACCAGAACACCACATTCTGCACCTGTGACCTGATCACCGCATTCTGCATTTTCCCTGTGACCGGAACACCACATTCTGCACCTGTGACCGGAACACCACATTCTGCACCTGTGACCGGAACACCACATTCTGCACCTGTGACCAGAACACCACATTCTGCACCTGTGACCTGATCACCGCATTCTGCATTTTCCCTGTGACCGGAACACCACATTCTGCACCTGTGACCGGAACACCACATTCTGCACCTGTGACCGGAACACCACATTCTGCACCTGTGACCGGAACACCACATTCTGCACCTGTGACCAGAACACCACATTCTGCACCTGTGACCGGAACACCACATTCTGCACCTGTGACTGGAACACCACATTCTGCACCTGTGACCGGAACACCACATTCTGCACCTGTGACCGGAACAACACATTCTGCATTTTCCCTGTGACCGGAACACTATATTCTGCACCTGTGACCAGAACACCACATTCTGCACCTGTGACCAGAACACCACATTCTGCACCTGTGACCTGATCACCGCATTCTGCATTTTCCCTGTGAACGGAACACCACATTCTGCATTTTCCCTGTGACCGGAACACCACATTCTGCATTTTCCCTGTGACCGGAACACCACATTCTGCATTTTCCCTGTGACCGGAACACCACATTCTGCACCTGTGACCAGAACACCACATTCTGCACCTGTGACGAGAACACCACATTCTGCACCTGTGACCGGAACACCACATTCTGTACCTGTGACTGGAACACCACATTCTGCATTTTCCCTGTGACCGGAACACCACATTCTGCACCTGTGACCAGAACACCACATTCTGCACCTGTGACCAGAACACCACATTCTGCACCTGTGACGAGAACACCACATTCTGCACCTGTGACCGGAACACCACATTCTGCACCTGTGACCGGAACACTATATTCTGCACCTGTGACCAGAACACTGTATTCTACATTTTCCCTGTGACCGGAAAACCACATTCTGCACCTGGGACCGGAACACCGTATTCTACATTGTCCCTGTCACCGGAACACCACATTCTGCATTTTCCCTGAGACCAAAACACCACATTCTTCACCTGTGACCGGAACATCACATTCTGCACCTGTGACCGGAACAACACATTCTGCACCTGTGACCGGAACACCACATTCTGCACCTGTGACCAGAACACTGTATTCTACATTTTCCCTGTGACCGGAACACCACATTCTGCACCAGTTACCAGAACACTGTATTCTACATTTTCCCTGTGACCGGAAAACCACATTCTGCACATGGGACCGGAACACCGTATTCTACATTTTCCCTGTCACCGGAACACCACATTCTTCACCTGTGACCGGAACACCACATTCTGCACCTGTGACCGGAACAACACATTCTGCACCTGTGACCAGAACACCACATTCTGCATTTTCCCTGTGACCGGAACACCACATTCTACATTGTCCCTGTCACCGGAACACAACATTCTGCATTTTCCCTGTCAACAGAACACCACATTCTGCATTTTCCGTGTGACCTGAACACCACATTCTGCATTTTCCGTGTGACCTGAACACCACATTCTGCACCTGTGACCAGAACACCACATTCTGCACCTGTGACCGGAACACCACATTCTGCATTTTCCCTGTCAACAGAACACCACATTCTGCATTTTCCGTGTGACCTGAACACCACATTCTGCATTTTCCGTGTGACCTGAACACCACATTCTGCACCTGTGACCAGAACACCACATTCTGCACCTGTGACCGGAACACCACATTCTGCACCTGTGACCTGATCACCGCATTCTGCATTTTCCCTGTGAACGGAACACCACATTCTGCATTTTCCCTGTGACCGGAACACCACATTCTGCATTTTCCCTGTGACCGGAACACCACATTCTGCATTTTCCCTGTGAACGGAACACCACATTCTGCATTTTCCCTGTGACCGGAACACCACATTCTGCATTTTCCCTGTGACTGGAACATCACATTCTGCATTTTCCCTGTGACTGGAACACCACATTCTGCATTTTCCCTGTGACCGGAACACCACATTCTGCATTTTCCCTGTGACTGGAACATCACATTCTGCATTTTCCCTGTGACCAGAACACCACATTCTGCACCTGTGACCAGAACACCACATTCTGCACCTGTGACCAGAACACCACATTCTGCACCTGTGACCGGAACACCACATTCTGCACCTGTGACCGGAACACCACATTCTGTACCTGTGAACGGAACACCACATTCTGCACCTGTGACCTGATCACCACATTCTGCATTTTCCCTGTGACCGGAACACCACATTCTGCACCTGTGACCTGATCACCACATTCTGCATTTTCCCTGTGACCGGAACACCACATTCTGCATTTTCCCTGTGAACGGAAAGCCACATTCTGCATTTTCCCTGTGACCGGAACACCACATTCTGCATTTTCCCTGTGACTGGAACATCACATTCTGCATTTTCCCTGTGACTGGAACACCACATTCTGCATTTTCCCTGTGACCGGAACACCACATTCTGCATTTTCCCTGTGACTGGAACATCACATTCTGCATTTTCCCTGTGACCAGAACACCACATTCTGCACCTGTGACCAGAACACCACATTCTGCACCTGTGACCAGAACACCACATTCTGCACCTGTGACCGGAACACCACATTCTGCACCTGTGAACGGAACACCACATTCTGCATTTTCCCTGTGACCGGAACACCACATTCTGCATTTTCCCTGTGACCGGAACACCACATTCTGCATTTTCCCTGTGAACGGAACACCACATTCTGCATTTTCCCTGTGACCGGAACACCACATTCTGCATTTTCCCTGTGACTGGAACATCACATTCTGCATTTTCCCTGTGACTGGAACACCACATTCTGCATTTTCCCTGTGACCGGAACACCACATTCTGCATTTTCCCTGTGACTGGAACATCACATTCTGCATTTTCCCTGTGACCAGAACACCACATTCTGCACCTGTGACCAGAACACCACATTCTGCACCTGTGACCGGAACACCACATTCTGCACCTGTGACCTGATCACCGCATTCTGCATTTTCCCTGTGACCGGAACACCACATTCTGCATTTTCCCTGTGACCGGAACACCACATTCTGCATTTTCCCTGTGACCGGAACACCACATTCTGCATTTTCCCTGTGACCGGAACACTATATTCTGCACCTGTGACCAGAACACCACATTCTGCACCTGTGACCAGAACACCACATTCTGCACCTGTGACTGGAACACCACATTCTGCACCTGTGACCTGATCACCGCATTCTGCATTTTCCCTGTGAACGGAACACCACATTCTGCATTTTCCCTGTGACCGGAACACCACATTCTGCATTTTCCCTGTGACCGGAACACCACATTCTGCACCTGTGACCAGAACACCACATTCTGCACCTGTGACGAGAACACCACATTCTGCACCTGTGACCGGAACACCACATTCTGTACCTGTGACTGGAACACCACATTCTGCATTTTCCCTGTGACCGGAACACCACATTCTGCACCTGTGACCAGAACACCACATTCTGCACCTGTGACGAGAACACCACATTCTGCACCTGTGACCAGAACACCACATTCTGCACCTGTGACGAGAACACCACATTCTGCACCTGTGACCGGAACACCACATTCTGCACCTGTGACCGGAACACTATATTCTGCACCTGTGACCAGAACACTGTATTCTACATTTTCCCTGTGACCGGAAAACCACATTCTGCACCTGGGACCGGAACACCGTATTCTACATTGTCCCTGTCACCGGAACACCACATTCTGCATTTTCCCTGTGACCAAAACACCACATTCTTCACCTGTGACCGGAACATCACATTCTGCACCTGTGACCGGAACAACACATTCTGCACCTGTGACCAGAACACCACATTCTGCACCTGTGACCAGAACACTGTATTCTACATTTTCCCTGTGACCGGAACACCACATTCTGCACCTGTTACCAGAACACTGTATTCTACATTTTCCCTGTGACCGGAAAACCACATTCTGCACATGGGACCGGAACACCGTATTCTACATTTTCCCTGTCACCGGAACACCACATTCTTCACCTGTGACCGGAACACCACATTCTGCACCTGTGACCGGAACAACACATTCTGCACCTGTGACCAGAACACCACATTCTGCATTTTCCCTGTGACCGGAACACCACATTCTACATTGTCCCTGTCACCGGAACACAACATTCTGCATTTTCCCTGTCAACAGAACACCACATTCTGCATTTTCCGTGTGACCTGAACACCACATTCTGCATTTTCCGTGTGACCTGAACACCACATTCTGCACCTGTGACCAGAACACCACATTCTGCACCTGTGACCGGAACACCACATTCTGCACCTGTGACCTGATCACCGCATTCTGCATTTTCCCTGTGAACGGAACACCACATTCTGCATTTTCCCTGTGACCGGAACACCACATTCTGCATTTTCCCTGTGACCGGAACACCACATTCTGCATTTTCCCTGTGAACGGAACACCACATTCTGCATTTTCCCTGTGACCGGAACACCACATTCTGCATTTTCCCTGTGACTGGAACATCACATTCTGCATTTTCCCTGTGACTGGAACACCACATTCTGCATTTTCCCTGTGACCGGAACACCACATTCTGCATTTTCCCTGTGACTGGAACATCACATTCTGCATTTTCCCTGTGACCAGAACACCACATTCTGCACCTGTGACCAGAACACCACATTCTGCACCTGTGACCAGAACACCACATTCTGCACCTGTGACCGGAACACCACATTCTGCACCTGTGACCGGAACACCACATTCTGTACCTGTGACTGGAACACCACATTCTGCACCTGTGACCAGAACACCACAATCTGCACCTGTGACCGGAACACCACATTCTGTACCTGTGACTGGAACACCACATTCTGCACCTGTGACCAGAACACCACAATCTGCACCTGTGACCGGAACACCACATTCTGTACCTGTGACTGGAACACCACATTCTGCACCTGTGACCAGAACACCACATTCTGCACCTGTGACCAGAACACCACATTCTGCACCTGTGACCGGAACACCACATTCTGCACCTGTGACCGGAACACCACATTCTGTACCTGTGACTGGAACACCACATTCTGCACCTGTGACCAGAACACCAAATTCTGCACCTGTGACCTGATCACCGCATTCTGCATTTTCCCTGTGAACGGAACACCACATTCTGCATTTTCCCTGTGACCGGAACACCGCATTCTGCATTTTCCCTGTGACCGGAACACCACATTCTGCATTTTCCCTGTGACCGGAACACCACATTCTGCATTTTCCCTGTGAACGGAACACCACATTCTGCATTTTCCCTGTGACCGGAACACCACATTCTGCATTTTCCCTGTGACCGGAACACCACATTCTGCACCTGTGACCGGAACACCACATTCTGCACCTGTGACCTGATCACCGCATTCTGCATTTTCCCTGTGAACGGAACACCACATTCTGCATTTTCCCTGTGACCGGAACACCACATTCTGCATTTTCCCTGTGACCGGAACACCACATTCTGCATTTTCCCTGTGACCGGAACACCACATTCTGCATTTTCCCTGTGACCGGAAAACCACATTCTGCACCTGTGACCAGAACACCACATTCTGCACCTGTGACCTGATCACCGCATTCTGCATTTTCCCTGTGACCGGAACACCACATTCTGCATTTTCCTTGTGACCGGAATGCCGTACTTTGCATTTTCCCTGTGACCGGAACACCACATTTTGCATTTTCCCTGTGACCGGAACACTATATTCTGCACCTGTGACCAGAACACTGTATTCTACATTTTCCCTGTGACCGGAAAACCACATTCTGCACCTGGGACCGGAACACCGTATTCTACATTGTCCCTGTCACCGGAACACCACATTCTGCATTTTCCCTGTGACCAAAACACCACATTCTTCACCTGTGACCGGAACATCACATTCTGCACCTGTGACCGGAGCAACACATTCTGCACCTGTGACCGGAACACCACATTCTGCACCTGTGACCGGAACACCACATTCTGCATTTTCCCTGTGACCGGAACACCACATTCTGTACCTGTGACCGGAACACTAGATTCTGCATCTGTGACCAGAACACTGTATTCTACACTTTCCCTGTGACCGGAAAACCCACATTCTGCACCTGGGACCGGAACACCGTATTCTACATTGTCCCTGTCACCGGAACACCACATTCTGCATTTTCCCTGTGACCAAAACACCACATTCTTCACCTGTGACCGGAAAATCACATTCTGCACCTGTGACCGGAACAACACATTCTGCACCTGTGACCGGAACACCACATTCTGCACCTGTGACCAGAACAGCACATTCTGCATTTTCCCTGTGACCGGAACACCACATTCTGCACCTGTGACCGGAACACCACATTCTGCACCTGTGACTGGAACACCACATTCTGCACCTGTGACCAGAACAGCACATTCTTCACCTGTGACCGGAACATCACATGCTGCACCTGTGACCAGAACACCACATTCTGCATTTTCCCTGTGACCGGAACACCACATTCTGCATTTTCCCTGTGACCGGAACACCACATTCTGCATTTTCCCTGTGATCGGAACACCACATTCTGCATTTTCCCTGTGACCGGAAGACTACATTCTGCATTTTCCCTGTGACCGGAACACCACATTCTGCACCTGTGACCGGAACACCACATTATGTATTTTCCCTGTGACCGGATCACCACAATCTGCACCTATGACCGGAACACCGCATTCTGTATTTTCCCTGTGACTGGAACACCACATTCTGCACCTGTGACCGGAACACAACATTCTGCACCTGTGACCAGAACACCAGATTCTGCACCTGTGACCAGAACACCACATTCTGCACCTGTGACGGGAACACCACATTCTGCACCTGTGACCGGAACACCACATTCTGCACCTGTGACCGGAACACAACATTCTGCACCTGTGACCAGAACACCACATTCTGCACCTGTGACCTGATCACCGCATTCTGCATTTTCCCTGTGACCGGAACACCACATTCTGCACCTGTGACCGGAACACCACATTCTGCACCTGTGACCAGAACACCACATTCTGCACCTGTGACCTGATCACCGCATTCTGCATTTTCCCTGTGACCGGAACACCACATTCTGCACCTGTGACCGGAACACCACATTCTGCACCTGTGACCGGAACACCACATTCTGCACCTGTGACCAGAACACCACATTCTGCACCTGTGACCGGAACAACACATTCTGCACCTGTGACCAGAACACCACATTCTGCATTTTCCCTGTGACCGGAACACTATATTCTGCACCTGTGACCAGAACACCACATTCTGCACCTGTGACCAGAACACCACATTCTGCACCTGTGACCTGATCACCGCATTCTGCATTTTCCCTGTGAACGGAACACCACATTCTGCATTTTCCCTGTGACCGGAACACCACATTCTGCATTTTCCCTGTGACCGGAACACCACATTCTGCATTTTCCCTGTGACCGGAACACCACATTCTGCACCTGTGACCAGAACACCACATTCTGCACCTGTGACGAGAACACCACATTCTGCACCTGTGACCGGAACACCACATTCTGTACCTGTGACTGGAACACCACATTCTGCATTTTCCCTGTGACCGGAACACCACATTCTGCACCTGTGACCAGAACACCACATTCTGCACCTGTGACGAGAACACCACATTCTGCACCTGTGACCAGAACACCACATTCTGCACCTGTGACGAGAACACCACATTCTGCACCTGTGACCGGAACACCACATTCTGCATCTGTGACCGGAACACTATATTCTGCACCTGTGACCAGAACACTGTATTCTACATTTTCCCTGTGACCGGAAAACCACATTCTGCACCTGGGACCGGAACACCGTATTCTACATTGTCCCTGTCACCGGAACACCACATTCTGCATTTTCCCTGAGACCAAAACACCACATTCTTCACCTGTGACCGGAACATCACATTCTGCACCTGTGACCGGAACAACACATTCTGCACCTGTGACCGGAACACCACATTCTGCACCTGTGACCAGAACACTGTATTCTACATTTTCCCTGTGACCGGAACACCACATTCTGCACCAGTTACCAGAACACTGTATTCTACATTTTCCCTGTGACCGGAAAACCACATTCTGCACATGGGACCGGAACACCGTATTCTACATTTTCCCTGTCACCGGAACACCACATTCTTCACCTGTGACCGGAACACCACATTCTGCACCTGTGACCGGAACAACACATTCTGCACCTGTGACCAGAACACCACATTCTGCATTTTCCCTGTGACCGGAACACCACATTCTACATTGTCCCTGTCACCGGAACACAACATTCTGCATTTTCCCTGTCAACAGAACACCACATTCTGCATTTTCTGTGTGACCTGAACACCACATTCTGCATTTTCCGTGTGACCTGAACACCACATTCTGCACCTGTGACCAGAACACCACATTCTGCACCTGTGACCGGAACACCACATTCTGCACCTGTGACCTGATCACCGCATTCTGCATTTTCCCTGTGAACGGAACACCACATTCTGCATTTTCCCTGTGACCGGAACACCACATTCTGCATTTTCCCTGTGACCGGAACACCACATTCTGCATTTTCCCTGTGAACGGAACACCACATTCTGCATTTTCCCTGTGACCGGAACACCACAATCTGCACCTATGACCGGAACACCGCATTCTGTATTTTCCCTGTGACTGGAACACCACATTCTGCACCTGTGACCGGAACACAACATTCTGCACCTGTGACCAGAACACCACATTCTGCACCTGTGACCTGATCACCGCATTCTGCATTTTCCCTGTGACCGGAACACCACATTCTGCACCTGTGACCGGAACACCACATTCTGCACCTGTGACCAGAACACCACATTCTGCACCTGTGACCTGATCACCGCATTCTGCATTTTCCCTGTGACCGGAACACCACATTCTGCACCTGTGACCGGAACACCACATTCTGCACCTGTGACCGGAACACCACATTCTGCACCTGTGACCAGAACACCACATTCTGCACCTGTGACCGGAACAACACATTCTGCACCTGTGACCAGAACACCACATTCTGCATTTTCCCTGTGACCGGAACACTATATTCTGCACCTGTGACCAGAACACCACATTCTGCACCTGTGACCAGAACACCACATTCTGCACCTGTGACCTGATCACCGCATTCTGCATTTTCCCTGTGAACGGAACACCACATTCTGCATTTTCCCTGTGACCGGAACACCACATTCTGCATTTTCCCTGTGAACGGAACACCACATTCTGCATTTTCCCTGTGACCGGAACACCACATTCTGCACCTGTGACCAGAACACCACATTCTGCACCTGTGACGAGAACACCACATTCTGCACCTGTGACCGGAACACCACATTCTGTACCTGTGACTGGAACACCACATTCTGCATTTTCCCTGTGACCGGAACACCACATTCTGCACCTGTGACCAGAACACCACATTCTGCACCTGTGACGAGAACACCACATTCTGCACCTGTGACCAGAACACCACATTCTGCACCTGTGACGAGAACACCACATTCTGCACCTGTGACCGGAACACCACATTCTGCATCTGTGACCGGAACACTATATTCTGCACCTGTGACCAGAACACTGTATTCTACATTTTCCCTGTGACCGGAAAACCACATTCTGCACCTGGGACCGGAACACCGTATTCTACATTGTCCCTGTCACCGGAACACCACATTCTGCATTTTCCCTGAGACCAAAACACCACATTCTTCACCTGTGACCGGAACATCACATTCTGCACCTGTGACCGGAACAACACATTCTGCACCTGTGACCGGAACACCACATTCTGCACCTGTGACCAGAACACTGTATTCTACATTTTCCCTGTGACCGGAACACCACATTCTGCACCAGTTACCAGAACACTGTATTCTACATTTTCCCTGTGACCGGAAAACCACATTCTGCACATGGGACCGGAACACCGTATTCTACATTTTCCCTGTCACCGGAACACCACATTCTTCACCTGTGACCGGAACACCACATTCTGCACCTGTGACCGGAACAACACATTCTGCACCTGTGACCAGAACACCACATTCTGCATTTTCCCTGTGACCGGAACACCACATTCTACATTGTCCCTGTCACCGGAACACAACATTCTGCATTTTCCCTGTCAACAGAACACCACATTCTGCATTTTCCGTGTGACCTGAACACCACATTCTGCATTTTCCGTGTGACCTGAACACCACATTCTGCACCTGTGACCAGAACACCACATTCTGCACCTGTGACCGGAACACCACATTCTGCACCTGTGACCTGATCACCGCATTCTGCATTTTCCCTGTGAACGGAACACCACATTCTGCATTTTCCCTGTGACCGGAACACCACATTCTGCATTTTCCCTGTGACCGGAACACCACATTCTGCATTTTCCCTGTGAACGGAACACCACATTCTGCATTTTCCCTGTGACCGGAACACCACATTCTGCATTTTCCCTGTGACTGGAACATCACATTCTGCATTTTCCCTGTGACTGGAACACCACATTCTGCATTTTCCCTGTGACCGGAACACCACATTCTGCATTTTCCCTGTGACTGGAACATCACATTCTGCATTTTCCCTGTGACCAGAACACCACATTCTGCACCTGTGACCAGAACACCACATTCTGCACCTGTGACCAGAACACCACATTCTGCACCTGTGACCGGAACACCACATTCTGCACCTGTGACCAGAACACCACATTCTGCACCTGTGACCTGATCACCGCATTCTGCATTTTCCCTGTGAACGGAACACCACATTCTGCATTTTCCCTGTGACCGGAACACCACATTCTGCATTTTCCCTGTGACCGGAACACCACATTCTGCATTTTCCCTGTGACCGGAACACCACATTCTGCATTTTCCCTGTGACCGGAACACTATATTCTGCACCTGTGACCAGAACACCACATTCTGCACCTGTGACCTGATCACCGCATTCTGCATTTTCCCTGTGAACGGAACACCACATTCTGCATTTTCCCTGTGACCGGAACACCACATTCTGCACCTGTGACCGGAACACCACATTCTGCACCTGTGACCTGATCACCGCATTCTGCATTTTCCCTGTGAACGGAACACCACATTCTGCATTTTCCCTGTGACCGGAACACCACATTCTGCATTTTCCCTGTGACCGGAACACCACATTCTGCATTTTCCCTGTGACCGGAACACCACATTCTGCACCTGTGACCAGAACACCACATTCTGCACCTGTGACGAGAACAACAGATTCTGCACGTGTGACCGGAACACCACATTCTGTACCTGTGACTGGAACACCACATTCTGCATTTTCCCTGTGACCGGAACACCACATTCTGCACCTGTGACCAGAACACCACATTCTGCACCTGTGACGAGAACACCACATTCTGCACCTGTGACCAGAACACCACATTCTGCACCTGTGACGAGAACACCACATTCTGCACCTGTGACCGGAACACCACATTCTGCACCTGTGACCGGAACACTATATTCTGCACCTGTGACCAGAACACTGTATTCTACATTTTCCCTGTGACCGGAAAACCACATTCTGCACCTGGGACCGGAACACCGTATTCTACATTGTCCCTGTCACCGGAACACCACATTCTGCATTTTCCCTGTGACCAAAACACCACATTCTTCACCTGTGACCGGAACATCACATTCTGCACCTGTGACCGGAACAACACATTCTGCACCTGTGACCGGAACACCACATTCTGCACCTGTTACCAGAACACTGTATTCTACATTTTCCCTGTGACCGGAAAACCACATTCTGCACATGGGACCGGAACACCGTATTCTACATTTTCCCTGTCACCGGAACACCACATTCTTCACCTGTGACCGGAAAACCACATTCTGCACCTGTGACCGGAACAACACATTCTGCACCTGTGACCAGAACACCACATTCTGCATTTTCCCTGTGACCGGAACACCACATTCTACATTGTCCCTGTCACCGGAACACAACATTCTGCATTTTCCCTGTCAACAGAACACCACATTCTGCATTTTCCGTGTGACCTGAACACCACATTCTGCATTTTCCGTGTGACCAGAACACCACATTCTGCACCTGTGACCGGAACACCACATTCTGCACCTGTGACCTGATCACCGCATTCTGCATTTTCCCTGTGAACGGAACACCACATTCTGCATTTTCCCTGTGACCGGAACATCACATTCTGCATTTTCCCTGTGACCGGAACACCACATTCTGCATTTTCCCTGTGAACGGAACACCACATTCTGCATTTTCCCTGTGACCGGAACACCACATTCTGCATTTTCCCTGTGACTGGAACATCACATTCTGCATTTTCCCTGTGACTGGAACACCACATTCTGCATTTTCCCTGTGACCGGAACACCACATTCTGCATTTTCCCTGTGACTGGAACATCACATTCTGCATTTTCCCTGTGACCAGAACACCACATTCTGCACTTGTGACCAGAACACCACATTCTGCACCTGTGACCAGAACACCACATTCTGCACCTGTGACCGGAACACCACATTCTGCACCTGTGACCGGAACACCACATTCTGCACCTGTGACCAGAACACCAAATTCTGCACCTGTGACCTGATCACCGCATTCTGCATTTTCCCTGTGAACGGAACACCACATTCTGCATTTTCCCTGTGACCGGAACACCACATTCTGCATTTTCCCTGTGACCGGAACACCACATTCTGCATTTTCCCTGTGACCGGAACACCACATTCTGCATTTTCCCTGTGAACGGAACACCACATTCTGCATTTTCCCTGTGACCGGAACACCACATTCTGCATTTTCCCTGTGACCGGAACACCACATTCTGCATTTTCCCTGTGACCAGAACACCACATTCTGCACCTGTGACCAGAACACCACATTCTGCACCTGTGACCAGAGCACCACATTCTGCACCTGTGACCGGAACACCACATTCTGCACCTGTGACCTGATCACCGCATTCTGCATTTTCCCTGTGAACGGAACACCACATTCTGCATTTTCCCTGTGACCGGAACACCACATTCTGCATTTTCCCTGTGACCGGAACACCACATTCTGCATTTTCCCTGTGAACGGAACACCACATTCTGCATTTTCCCTGTGACCGGAAAACCACATTCTGCACCTGTGACCAGAACACCACATTCTGCACCTGTGACGAGAACACCACATTCTGCATTTTCCCTGTGACCGGAACACCACATTCTGCATTTTCCCTGTGACCGGAACACCACATTCTGCATTTTCCCTGTGAACGGAACACCACATTCTGCATTTTCCCTGTGACCGGAAAACCACATTCTGCACCTGTGACCAGAACACCACATTCTGCACCTGTGACCTGATCTCCGCATTCTGCATTTTCCCTGTGAACGGAACAACACATACTGCATTTTCCATGTGACCGGAACACCACATTCTGCATTTTCCTTGTGACCGGAATGCCGTACTTTGCATTTTCCCTGTGACCGGAACACCACATTTTGCATTTTCCCTGTGACCGGAACACTATATTCTGCACCTGTGACCAGAACACTGTATTCTACATTTTCCCTGTGACCGGAAAACCACATTCTGCACCTGGGACCGGAACACCGTATTCTACATTGTCCCTGTCACCGGAACACCACATTCTGCATTTTCCCTGTGACCAAAACACCACATTCTTCACCTGTGACCGGAACATCACATTCTGCACCTGTGACCGGAGCAACACATTCTGCACCTGTGACCGGAACACCACATTCTGCACCTGTGACCGGAACACCACATTCTGCATTTTCCCTGTGACCGGAACACCACATTCTGTACCTGTGACCGGAACACTAGATTCTGCACCTGTGACCAGAACACTGTATTCTACACTTTCCCTGTGACCGGAAAACCCACATTCTGCACCTGGGACCGGAACACCGTATTCTACATTGTCCCTGTCACCGGAACACCACATTCTGCATTTTCCCTGTGACCAAAACACCACATTCTTCACCTGTGACCGGAAAATCACATTCTGCACCTGTGACCGGAACAACACATTCTGCACCTGTGACCGGAACACCACATTCTGCACCTGTGACCGGAACACCACATTCTGCACCTGTGACCAGAACAGCACATTCTGCATTTTCCCTGTGACCGGAACACCACATTCTGCACCTGTGACCAGAACAACACATTCTGCACCTGTGACTGGAACACCACATTCTGCACCTGTGACCAGAACAGCACATTCTTCACCTGTGACCGGAACATCACATGCTGCACCTGTGACCAGAACACCACATTCTGCATTTTCCCTGTGACCGGAACACCACATTCTGCATTTTCCCTGTGACCGGAACACCACATTCTGCATTTTCCCTGTGACCGGAACACCACATTCTGCATTTTCCCTGTGACCGGAAGACTACATTCTGCATTTTCCCTGTGACCGGAACACCACATTCTGCACCTGTGACCGGAACACCACATTATGTATTTTCCCTGTGACCGGATCACCACAATCTGCACCTATGACCGGAACACCGCATTCTGTATTTTCCCTGTGACTGGAACACCACTTTCTGCACCTGTGACCGGAACACCACATTCTGCACCTGTGACCGGAACACCAGATTCTGCACCTGTGACCAGAACACTGTATTCTACATTTTCCCTGTGACCGGAAAACCACATTCTGCACCTGGGACCGGAACACCGTATTCTACATTGTCCCTGTCACCGGAATACCACATTCTGCATTTTCCCTGTGACCAAAACACCACATTCTTCACCTGTGACCGTAACACCACATTCTGCACCTGTGACCGGAACACAACATTCTGCACCTGTGACCGGAACACCACATTCTGCACCTGTGACCAGAACACTGTATTCTACATTTTCCCTGTGACCAGAAAACCACATTCTGCACCTGGGACCGGAACACCGTATTTTACATTGTCCCTGTCACCGGAACACCACATTCTGCATTTTCCCTGTGACCAAAACACCACATTCTTCACCTGTGACCGTAACACCACATTCTGCACCTGTGACCGGAACACAACATTCTGCATTTTCCCTGTGACCTGAACACCACATTCTGCATTTTCCCTGTGACCAGAACACCACATTCTGTATTTTCCCTGTCAACAAAACACCACATTCTGCACGTGTGACCAGAACACCACATTCTGCACCTGTGACCGGAACACCACATTCTGAAACTGTGACCGGAACACTATATTCTGCACCTGTGACCGGAACACCACATTCTGCACCTGTGACCGGAACACCACATTCTGCATTTTCCCTGTGACCGGAACACTACATTCTGCATTTTCCCTGTGACCGGAACACCACATTCTGCATTTTCCCTGTGACCGGAACACCACATTCTGCATTTTCCCTGTGACCGGAACACCACATTCTGCACCTGTGACTGTAACACGGCATTCTGTATTTTCCCTGTGACCGGAACACCACATTCTGCATTTTCCCTGTGACCGGAACACTACATTCTGCATTTTCCCTGTGACCGGAACACCACATTCTGCACCTGTGACCGGAACACCACATTCTGCACCTGTGACTGTAACACGGCATTCTGTATTTTCCCTGTGACCGGAACACTACATTCTGCATTTTCCCTGTGACCGGAACACCACATTCTGCATTTTCCCTGTGACCGGAACACTACATTCTGCATTTTCCCTGTGACCGGAACACCACATTCTGCATTTTCCCTGTGACCGGAACACCACATTCTGCACCTGTGACCGGAACACCGCATTCTGTATTTTCCCTGTGACTGGAACACCACATTCTGCATTTTTCCTGTGACCGGAACACCACATTCTGCATTTTCCCTGTGACCGGAACACCACATTCTGCACCTGTGACCGGATCACCACATTCTGCACCTGTGACCAGAACACCACATTCTGCACCTGTGACCGGAACACCACATTCTGCACCTGTGACCGGAACACCACATTCTGCATTTTCCCTGTGACCGGAACACCACATTCTGCACCTGTGACCGGAACACCACATTCTGCACCTGTGACCAGAACACCACATTCTGCACCTGTGACCGGAACACCACATTCTGCACCTGTGACCGGAACACCACATTCTGCACCTGTGACTGGAACACCACATTCTGCACCTGTGACCGGATCACCACATTCTGCACCTGTGACCAGAACACCACATTCTGCACCTGTGACCGGAACACCACATTCTGCACCTGTGACCGGAACACCACATTCTGCATTTTCCCTGTGACCGGAACACCACATTCTGCACCTGTGACCGGAACACCACATTCTGCACCTGTGACCAGAACACCACATTCTGCACCTGTGACCGGAACACCACATTCTGCACCTGTGACGGGAACACCACATTCTGCACCTGTGACCGGAACACCACATTCTGCACCTGTGACCGGAACACCACATTCTGCATCTGTGACCGGAACACCACATTCTGCATTTTCCCTGTGACCGGAACACCACATTCTGCACCTGTGACCGGAACACCACATTCTGCACCTGTGACCGGAACACCACATTCTGCACCTGTGACTGGAACACCACATTCTGCACCTGTGACCGGAACACCACATTCTGCACCTGTGACCAGAACACCACATTCTGCACCTGTGACCGGAACACCACATTCTGCACCTGTGACCGGAACAACACATTCTGCACCTGTGACCGGAACACCACATTCTGCACCTGTGACCGGAACAACACATTCTGCACCTGTGACCAGAACACCACATTCTGCATTTTCCCTGTGACCAGAACACCACATTCTGCACCTGTGACCAGAACACCACATTCTGCACCTGTGACCGGAACAACACATTCTGCACCTGTGACCAGAACACCACATTCTGCACCTGTGACCAGAACACCACATTCTGCATTTTCCCTGTGACCGGAACACCACATTCTGCACCTGTGACCAGAACACCACATTCTGCATTTTCCCTGTGACTGGAACACCACATTCTGCACCTGTGACCAGAACACCACATTCTGCACCTGTGACCGGAACAACACATTCTGCACCTGTGACCGGAACAACACATTCTGCACCTGTGACCAGAACACCACATTCTGCATTTTCCGTGTGACCAAAACACCACATTCTTCACCTGAGACCGGAACACCACATTCTGCACCTGTGACCGGAACACCACATTCTGCACCTGTGACCGGAACAACACATTCTGCACCTGTGACCGGAACAACACATTCTGCACCTGTGACCGGAACACCACATTCTGCACCTGTGACCGGAACACCACATTCTGCACCTGTGACCGGAACAACACATTCTGCACCTGTGACCAGAACACCACATTCTGCATTTTCCCTGTGACCAGAACACCACATTCTGCATTTTCCCTGTGACCAGAACACCACATTCTGCATTTTCCGTGTGACCAAAACACCACATTCTTCACCTGTGACCGGAACAACACATTCTGCACCTGTGACCAGAACACCACATTCTGCATTTTCCCTGTGACCAGAACACCACATTCTGCATTTTCCCTGTGACCGGAACACCACATTCTGCACCTGTGACCGGAACACCACATTCTGCATTTTCCCTGTGACTGGAACACCACATTCTGCACCTGTGACCAGAACACCACATTCTGCATTTTCCCTGTGACTGGAACACCACATTCTGCATTTTTCCTGTGACAGGAACACCACATTCTGCATTTTCCCTGTGACTGGAACAGCACATTCTGCATTTTTCCTGTGACCGGAACACCACATGCTGCATTTTCCCTGTGACTGGAACACCACATTCTGCACCTGTGACCGGAACACCGCATTCTGCATTTTCCCTGTCACCAGAGTCATGAGACATGGAGTAGTGTGATCAGACATGAGAAGTGTGTCACATCAGACATGGAGTAGAGTGATTGGACATGGAGTAGAGTGATCTGACATGGAGTAGAGTGATCAGATATGGAGTAGAGTGATCAGATATTGAGTAGAGTCACATCAGACATGTAGTAGAGTGAACAGACATGGAATTGTGTGATCAGAAATGGAGTACAGTAATCAGACATGGAGTAGAGTGATCAGCTATGGCGTAGAGTGATCAGATATTGAGTAGAGTCACATCAGACATGTAGTAGAGTGAACAGACATGGAATTGTAAGATCAGAAATGGAGGAGAGTGATCAGACATGGAGTAGAGTGACGAGTCATGTAGTAGAGTGATCAGACATGGAGTAGAGTTATCAGAAATGGAGTAGACTTTCAGATTAGACATGGTGTAGTGTGATCAGAAATGGAGTAGAGTAATCAGACATGGAGTAGAGTGATCAGACATGGAATTGTGAGAACAGACATGGAGTAGTGTAATCAGATAGGGTGTAGAGTGATCAGACATGGAGAAGTGTGTCACATTAGACATAGAGAAGAGTGTCAGATCAGACATGGTGTAGTGTGATCAGTCATGGAGCAGAGTAATTAGACGGAGTAGAGTGAACAGATATGGAATTGTGTGATCAGACATGGAGCAGTATGTCACATCAGACATGGAGGAGAGTCATCTGACATGGAGTAGAGTGATCGGACATGGAGTACAGTTATAGGACATGGAATAGAGAGATCAGACATGGAGTAGAGTGTCAGATCAGACATGGAGTAGAATGATCAGATATGGAGTAGAGTAATCAGACATGGAGTAGAGTGATCAGATATGGAGTGGAATGATCAGATATGGAGTAGAGTGATCAGACATGGAGTAGAATGATCAGATATGGAGTAGAGTAATCAGACATGGAGTAGAGTGATCAGATATGGAGTAGAGTGATCAGATGTGGAGTAGAGTGATCAGACATGGAGTAGAATGATCAGATATGGAGTAGAGTAATCAGACATGGAGTAGAGTGATCAGATAAGCGGTAGAGACACAATAGACATGGATTAGAGTGATTGGACATGGAGTGGAGTGTCACATCAGTCATGGAGTAGAGTGTCACATCAGACATGGAAGAGAGTCATGAGACATGGGGTAGTGTGATCAGACATGGAGAAGTGCGTCACATCAGTCATGGAGTAGAGTGATCAGACATGGAGTAGAGTGATCAGATATGGAGTAGAGTGATCAGATATTGAGTAGAGTCACATCAGACATGTAGTAGAGTGAACAGACATGGAATTGTAAGATCAGAAATGGAGAAGAGTGATCAGACATGGAGTAGAGTGACGAGTCATATAGTAGGGTGATCAGACATGGAGTAGAGTTATCAGACATGGAGTAGACTTTCAGATTAGACATGGTGTAGTGAGATCAGAAATGGAGTTGAGTAATCAGACATGGAGTAGAGTGATCAGACATGGAGTAGAGTAATCAGACATGGAGTAAAGTGATCAACAAGGAGTAGAGTGTCACATCATATATGGAGTAGAGTGATCAGACATGGAGTAGTGTGATAAGATATGGAGTAGAGTAATCAGATATGGAGTAGACTGATCAGACATGGAGGAGAGTAATCAGACATGGAGTAGAGTAATCAGACATGGAGTAGAGTGATCAGACATGGAGTAGAGTGTCAGATAAGACATGGTGTAGTGATATCAGTCATGGAGTAGAGTGATCACACATGGAATTGTGTGATCAGACATGGAGTAGAGTGATCACACATGGAATTGTGTGATCAGACATGGAGTAGAGTGAACACACATGGAATTGTGTGATCAGACATGGAGTAGAGTGATCACACATGGAATTGTGCGATCAGACATGGAGTAGAGTGATCAGATAGGGAGTAGAGTGATCAGACATGGAGTAGAGTGATCAGATATGGAATTGTGTGATCAGACATGGAGTAGAATGTCACATCAGACACAGAGTAGATTGATCGGACATGGTGTAGTGTCATCAGATATGGAGTACAGTGGTCAGACAAGGAGTAAAGTGTCACATCAGACATGGAGTAGAATGTCACATCAGACACAGAGTAGAGTGATCAGACATGGAGTACAGTGTCAGATCAGACATGGTGTAGTGAGATCAGTCATGGAGTAGAGTGATCACACATGGAATTGTGTGATCAGACATGGAGTAGAGTGATCACACATGGAATTGTGTGATCAGACATGGAGTAGAGTGATCACACATGGAATTGTGTGATCAGACATGGAGTAGAGTGATCAGATAGGGAGTAGAGTGATCAGACATGGTGTAGAGTGATCAGATATGGAATTGTGTGATCAGACATGGAGTAGAATGTCACATCAGACACAGAGTAGAGAGATCAGACATGGTATTGTGTGATCAGACATGGAGTAGAGTGTCACATCAGACACAGAGTAGATTGATCGGACATGGTGTAGTGTCATCAGATATGGAGTACAGTGGTCAGACAAGGAGTAAAGTGTCACATCAGACATGGAGTAGAGTGATCAGATATGGAATTGTGTGATCAGACATGGAGTAGAGTGTCAGATCAGACATGGTGTAGTGAGATCAGTCATGGAGTAGAGTGATCACACATGGAATTGTGTGATCAGACATGGTATTGTGTGATCAGACATGGAGTAGAGTGTCACATCAGAAATGGAGTAGATTGATCGGAGATGGAATAGAGAGACACATCAGAAATGGAGTAGAGTGTCACATCACAAATGGAGTAGAGTGATCAGATGTGGAGTAGAGTGATCAGACATGGAGTAGTGTGATCAGACATGGAGTAGAGTAATCAGACATGGAGTAGAGTGATCAGACATGGAGTAGTGTGATCAGACATGGAGTAGAGTGATCAGACATGGAGTAGTGAGATCAGACATGGAGTTGAGTAATCAGACATGGAGTAGAGTAATCAGACATGGAGTAGTGAGATCAGACATGGAGTAGTGTGATCAGACATGGAGTAGAGTGATCAGACATGCAGTAGTGAGATCAGACATGGAGTTGAGTAATCAGACATGGAGTAGAGTGATCAGACGTGGATTAGAGTGTCAGATCAGACATGGAGTAGTGTGATCAGTCATGGAGTAGGGTGATCAGACATGGAGTAGCGTGATAATACATGGAATTGTGTGATCATACATTGAGGAGAGTGATCAGACATGGAGTAGAGTGATGAGTCATGGAGTAGGGTATTCAGACATGGAGTAGTGTGTCGCATTAGACATGGAGTAGAGTGATCAGACATGGAGTAATGTGGTCAGACATGGAGTAGAGTGATCAGACATGGAGTAGTGAGATCAGACATGGAGTTGAGTAATAAGACATGGAGTAGAGTGATCAGACGTGGATTAGAGTGTCAGATCAGACATGGAGTAGTGAGATCAGACATGGAGTAGAGTAATCAGATATGGAGTAGACTGATCAGACATGGAGGAGAGTAATCAGACATGGAGTAGAGTAATCAGACATGGAGTAGAGTGATCAGACATGGAGTAGAGTGTCAGATAAGACATGGTGTAGTGATATCAGTCATGGAGTAGAGTGAACACACATGGAATTGTGTGATCAGACATGGAGTAGAGTGATCACACATGGAATTGTGTGATCAGACATGGAGTAGAGTGATCAGATAGGGAGTAGAGTGATCAGACATGGAGTAGAGTGATCAGATATGGAATTGTGTGATCAGACATGGAGTAGAATGTCACATCAGACACAGAGTAGATTGATCGGACATGGTGTAGTGTCATCAGATATGGAGTACAGTGGTCAGACAAGGAGTAAAGTGTCACATCAGACATGGAGTAGAATGTCACATCAGACACAGAGTAGAGTGATCAGACATGGAGTACAGTGTCAGATCAGACATGGTGTAGTGAGATCAGTCATGGAGTAGAGTGATCACACATGGAATTGTGTGATCAGACATGGAGTAGAGTGATCACACATGGAATTGTGTGATCAGACATGGAGTAGAGTGATCACACATGGAATTGTGTGATCAGACATGGAGTAGAGTGATCAGATAGGGAGTAGAGTGATCAGACATGGTGTAGAGTGATCAGATATGGAATTGTGTGATCAGACATGGAGTAGAATGTCACATCAGACACAGAGTAGAGAGATCAGACATGGTATTGTGTGATCAGACATGGAGTAGAGTGTCACATCAGACACAGAGTAGATTGATCGGACATGGTGTAGTGTCATCAGATATGGAGTACAGTGGTCAGACAAGGAGTAAAGTGTCACATCAGACATGGAGTAGAGTGATCAGATATGGAATTGTGTGATCAGACATGGAGTAGAGTGTCAGATCAGACATGGTGTAGTGAGATCAGTCATGGAGTAGAGTGATCACACATGGAATTGTGTGATCAGACATGGTATTGTGTGATCAGACATGGAGTAGAGTGTCACATCAGAAATGGAGTAGATTGATCGGAGATGGATTAGAGAGACACATCAGAAATGGAGTAGAGTGTCACATCACAAATGGAGTAGAGTGATCAGATGTGGAGTAGAGTGATCAGACATGGAGTAGTGTGATCAGACATGGAGTAGAGTAATCAGACATGGAGTAGAGTGATCAGACATGGAGTAGTGTGATCAGACATGGAGTAGAGTGATCAGACATGGAGTAGTGAGATCAGACATGGAGTTGAGTAATCAGACATGGAGTAGAGTAATCAGACATGGAGTAGTGAGATCAGACATGGAGTAGTGTGATCAGACATGGAGTAGAGTGATCAGACATGCAGTAGTGAGATCAGACATGGAGTTGAGTAATCAGACATGGAGTAGAGTCATCAGACGTGGATTAGAGTGTCAGATCAGACATGGAGTAGTGTGATCAGTCATGGAGTAGGGTGATCAGACATGGAGTAGCGTGATAATACATGGAATTGTGTGATCATACATTGAGGAGAGTGATCAGACATGGAGTAGAGTGATGAGTCATGGAGTAGGGTATTCAGACATGGAGTAGTGTGTCGCATTAGACATGGAGTAGAGTGATCAGACATGGAGTAGTGAGATCAGACATGGAGTTGAGTAATCAGACATGGAGTAGTGAGATCAGACATGGAGTTGAGTAATCAGATATGGAGTAGTGAGATCAGACATGGAGTAGTGAGATCAGACATGGAGTTGAGTAATCAGACATGGAGTAGAGTGATCAGACGTGGAGTAGAGTGTCAGATCAGACATGGAGTAGTGAGATCAGACATGGAGTAGAGTAATCAGACATGGAGTAGAGTGATCAGACGTGGAGTAAAGTGTCAGATCAGACATGGAGTAGTGAGATCAGACATGGAGTAGAGTAATCGGACATGGAGTAGAGTGGTCAGACGTGGAGTAGAGTGTCAGATCAGTCATGGTGTAGTGAGATCAGTCATGGAGTAGAGTAATCAGACATGGAGGAGAGTCATGAGACATGGAGTAGTGTGATCAGACATGGAGAAGTGTGTCACATCAGACATGGAGTAGAGTGATTAGACATGGAATTGTGAGATCAGAAGTGGAGTAGTGTGATCAGATAGGGAGTAGAGTGCTCAGACATGGAATTGTGAGATCAGAAATGGAGTAGTGTGATCAGATAGGGAGTAGAGTGATCAGACATTGAGCAGTGTGTCACATTAGACATGGAGTAGAGTGATCAGACATGGAATTGTGAGAACAGAAATGGAGTAGTGTGATCAGACATGGAGCACTGTGATCGGACATGGAGTAGAGTGTCAGATCAGACATGGTGTAGTGTGATCAGTCATGGAGTAGAGTAATCATAAGGAGAAGAATGAACAGACATGGAATTGTGTGATCAGACATGGAGCAGAGTGATCAGACATGGAGCACTGTGTCACATCAGACATGGAGTAGAGTGAATGGACATGGAGTAGAGTGATTGGACATGGAGTAGAGTGATCGGACATGGAGTAGAATGATCACACATGGAGTAAAGTGTCAGATCAGACATGGATGAGAGTAATCAGACATGGAGTAGAGTGATCATACATGGAGTAGATTGATTGGACTTGGAGTAGAGTGTCACATCAGACATGGATTAGAGTGTCACATCACAAATGGAGTAGAGTGATCAGATATGGAGTAGAGTGATCAGACAAGGAGTAGAGTGTCACATCAGATATGGAGTAGAGTGATCAGACATGGAGTAGAGTGATCAGACATGGAGTAGTGAGATCAGACATGGAGTAGAGTGATCAGACATGGAGTAGAGTGTCAGATCAGACATGATTTAGTGAGATAAGTCATGGAGTAGAGTAAACAGACATGAAGTAATTGATCAGACATGGAGTAGATAATCAGACATGGAGTAGAGTGTCAGATCAGGCATGGTGTAGTAAGATCAGTCATGGAGTAGAGTAATCAGACATGGAGTAGAGTGTCAGATCAGGCATGGTGTAGTAAGATCAGACATGGTGTAGACTAATCAGACATGGAGTAGAGTGTCAGATCAGGCATGGTGTAGTAAGATCAGTCATGGAGTAGAGTAATCAGACATGGAGTAGAGTGATCAGACATGGAGTAGAATGATCAGATATGGAGTAGAGTAATCAGACCGAGTAGAGTGAACAGACATGGAATTGTGTGATCAGCCATGCATCAGAGTGATCAGACATGGAGTGGAGTGTCACATCAGTCATGGAGTAGAGTGTCACATCAGTCATGGTGTAGAGTGTCACATCAGACATGGAGGAGAGTCATGAGACATAGAGTAGTGTGATCAGACATGGAGAACTGTGTCACATCAGTCATGGAGTAGTGTGATCAGACATGGAGTAGAGTGATCAGATATGGAGTAGAGTGATCAGACATGGAATTGTGTGATCAGACATGGAGCAGAGTGATCAGATATGGAGTAGTGTGATCAGACACAGAGTAGAGTGATCAGACATGGAATTGTGTGATCAGACATGGAGTAGAGTGTCACATCAGACACAGAGTAGATTGATCGGACGTGGAGTAGTGTGATCATACATGGAGTAGAGTAATCAGACATGGAGTAGAGTGATCAGACATGGAGAGAGAGTAACATCAGACATAGAGTAGAGTGTCTGATCAGACATTGTGTAGTGTGATCAGTCATGGAGTACAGTAATCAGATGGAGTAGAGTGAACAGACATGGAATTGTGTGATCAGACATGGAGCAGAGTGATCAGACATGGAGCACTGTGTCACATCAGACATGGAGTAGAGTGATTGGACATGGATTAGAGTGATTGGACATGGAGTAGAGTGATCGGACATGGAGTAGAGTGATCAGATATGGAGTAGAGTGATCAGATATTGAGTAGAGTCACATCAGACATGTAGTAGAGTGAACAGACATGGAATTGTGTGATCAGAAATGGAGTACAGTAATCAGACATGGAGTAGAGTGATCAGACATGGAGTAGAGCAATCAGACATGGAGTAGAGTGATCAGACATGGAATTGTGTGATCAGACATGGAGCAGAGTGATCAGATATAGAGTAGTGTGATCAGACACAGAGTAGAGTGATCAGACATGGAGTAGAGTGTCAGATAAGACATGGTGTAGTGATATCAGTCATGGAGTAGAGTGATCACACATGGAATTGTGTGATCAGACATGGAGTAGAGTGATCACACATGGAATTGTGTGATCAGACATGGAGTAGAGTGAACACACATGGAATTGTGTGATCAGACATGGAGTAGAGTGATCACACATGGAATTGTGCGATCAGACATGGAGTAGAGTGATCAGATAGGGAGTAGAGTGATCAGACATGGAGTAGAGTGATCAGATATGGAATTGTGTGATCAGACATGGAGTAGAATGTCACATCAGACACAGAGTAGATTGATCGGACATGGTGTAGTGTCATCAGATATGGAGTACAGTGGTCAGACAAGGAGTAAAGTGTCACATCAGACATGGAGTAGAATGTCACATCAGACACAGAGTAGAGTGATCAGACATGGAGTACAGTGTCAGATCAGACATGGTGTAGTGAGATCAGTCATGGAGTAGAGTGATCACACATGGAATTGTGTGATCAGACATGGAGTAGAGTGATCACACATGGAATTGTGTGATCAGACATGGAGTAGAGTGATCACACATGGAATTGTGTGATCAGACATGGAGTAGAGTGATCAGATAGGGAGTAGAGTGATCAGACATGGTGTAGAGTGATCAGATATGGAATTGTGTGATCAGACATGGAGTAGAATGTCACATCAGACACAGAGTAGAGAGATCAGACATGGTATTGTGTGATCAGACATGGAGTAGAGTGTCACATCAGACACAGAGTAGATTGATCGGACATGGTGTAGTGTCATCAGATATGGAGTACAGTGGTCAGACAAGGAGTAAAGTGTCACATCAGACATGGAGTAGAGTGATCAGATATGGAATTGTGTGATCAGACATGGAGTAGAGTGTCAGATCAGACATGGTGTAGTGAGATCAGTCATGGAGTAGAGTGATCACACATGGAATTGTGTGATCAGACATGGTATTGTGTGATCAGACATGGAGTAGAGTGTCACATCAGAAATGGAGTAGATTGATCGGAGATGGAATAGAGAGACACATCAGAAATGGAGTAGAGTGTCACATCACAAATGGAGTAGAGTGATCAGATGTGGAGTAGAGTGATCAGACATGGAGTAGTGTGATCAGACATGGAGTAGAGTAATCAGACATGGAGTAGAGTGATCAGACATGGAGTAGTGTGATCAGACATGGAGTAGAGTGATCAGACATGGAGTAGTGAGATCAGACATGGAGTTGAGTAATCAGACATGGAGTAGAGTAATCAGACATGGAGTAGTGAGATCAGACATGGAGTAGTGTGATCAGACATGGAGTAGAGTGATCAGACATGCAGTAGTGAGATCAGACATGGAGTTGAGTAATCAGACATGGAGTAGAGTGATCAGACGTGGATTAGAGTGTCAGATCAGACATGGAGTAGTGTGATCAGTCATGGAGTAGGGTGATCAGACATGGAGTAGCGTGATAATACATGGAATTGTGTGATCATACATTGAGGAGAGTGATCAGACATGGAGTAGAGTGATGAGTCATGGAGTAGGGTATTCAGACATGGAGTAGTGTGTCGCATTAGACATGGAGTAGAGTGATCAGACATGGAGTAATGTGGTCAGACATGGAGTAGAGTGATCAGACATGGAGTAGTGAGATCAGACATGGAGTTGAGTAATAAGACATGGAGTAGAGTGATCAGACGTGGATTAGAGTGTCAGATCAGACATGGAGTAGTGAGATCAGACATGGAGTAGAGTAATCAGATATGGAGTAGACTGATCAGACATGGAGGAGAGTAATCAGACATGGAGTAGAGTAATCAGACATGGAGTAGAGTGATCAGACATGGAGTAGAGTGTCAGATAAGACATGGTGTAGTGATATCAGTCATGGAGTAGAGTGAACACACATGGAATTGTGTGATCAGACATGGAGTAGAGTGATCACACATGGAATTGTGTGATCAGACATGGAGTAGAGTGATCAGATAGGGAGTAGAGTGATCAGACATGGAGTAGAGTGATCAGATATGGAATTGTGTGATCAGACATGGAGTAGAATGTCACATCAGACACAGAGTAGATTGATCGGACATGGTGTAGTGTCATCAGATATGGAGTACAGTGGTCAGACAAGGAGTAAAGTGTCACATCAGACATGGAGTAGAATGTCACATCAGACACAGAGTAGAGTGATCAGACATGGAGTACAGTGTCAGATCAGACATGGTGTAGTGAGATCAGTCATGGAGTAGAGTGATCACACATGGAATTGTGTGATCAGACATGGAGTAGAGTGATCACACATGGAATTGTGTGATCAGACATGGAGTAGAGTGATCACACATGGAATTGTGTGATCAGACATGGAGTAGAGTGATCAGATAGGGAGTAGAGTGATCAGACATGGTGTAGAGTGATCAGATATGGAATTGTGTGATCAGACATGGAGTAGAATGTCACATCAGACACAGAGTAGAGAGATCAGACATGGTATTGTGTGATCAGACATGGAGTAGAGTGTCACATCAGACACAGAGTAGATTGATCGGACATGGTGTAGTGTCATCAGATATGGAGTACAGTGGTCAGACAAGGAGTAAAGTGTCACATCAGACATGGAGTAGAGTGATCAGATATGGAATTGTGTGATCAGACATGGAGTAGAGTGTCAGATCAGACATGGTGTAGTGAGATCAGTCATGGAGTAGAGTGATCACACATGGAATTGTGTGATCAGACATGGTATTGTGTGATCAGACATGGAGTAGAGTGTCACATCAGAAATGGAGTAGATTGATCGGAGATGGATTAGAGAGACACATCAGAAATGGAGTAGAGTGTCACATCACAAATGGAGTAGAGTGATCAGATGTGGAGTAGAGTGATCAGACATGGAGTAGTGTGATCAGACATGGAGTAGAGTAATCAGACATGGAGTAGAGTGATCAGACATGGAGTAGTGTGATCAGACATGGAGTAGAGTGATCAGACATGGAGTAGTGAGATCAGACATGGAGTTGAGTAATCAGACATGGAGTAGAGTAATCAGACATGGAGTAGTGAGATCAGACATGGAGTAGTGTGATCAGACATGGAGTAGAGTGATCAGACATGCAGTAGTGAGATCAGACATGGAGTTGAGTAATCAGACATGGAGTAGAGTCATCAGACGTGGATTAGAGTGTCAGATCAGACATGGAGTAGTGTGATCAGTCATGGAGTAGGGTGATCAGACATGGAGTAGCGTGATAATACATGGAATTGTGTGATCATACATTGAGGAGAGTGATCAGACATGGAGTAGAGTGATGAGTCATGGAGTAGGGTATTCAGACATGGAGTAGTGTGTCGCATTAGACATGGAGTAGAGTGATCAGACATGGAGTAGTGAGATCAGACATGGAGTTGAGTAATCAGACATGGAGTAGTGAGATCAGACATGGAGTTGAGTAATCAGATATGGAGTAGTGAGATCAGACATGGAGTAGTGAGATCAGACATGGAGTTGAGTAATCAGACATGGAGTAGAGTGATCAGACGTGGAGTAGAGTGTCAGATCAGACATGGAGTAGTGAGATCAGACATGGAGTAGAGTAATCAGACATGGAGTAGAGTGATCAGACGTGGAGTAAAGTGTCAGATCAGACATGGAGTAGTGAGATCAGACATGGAGTAGAGTAATCGGACATGGAGTAGAGTGGTCAGACGTGGAGTAGAGTGTCAGATCAGTCATGGTGTAGTGAGATCAGTCATGGAGTAGAGTAATCAGACATGGAGGAGAGTCATGAGACATGGAGTAGTGTGATCAGACATGGAGAAGTGTGTCACATCAGACATGGAGTAGAGTGATTAGACATGGAATTGTGAGATCAGAAGTGGAGTAGTGTGATCAGATAGGGAGTAGAGTGCTCAGACATGGAATTGTGAGATCAGAAATGGAGTAGTGTGATCAGATAGGGAGTAGAGTGATCAGACATTGAGCAGTGTGTCACATTAGACATGGAGTAGAGTGATCAGACATGGAATTGTGAGAACAGAAATGGAGTAGTGTGATCAGACATGGAGCACTGTGATCGGACATGGAGTAGAGTGTCAGATCAGACATGGTGTAGTGTGATCAGTCATGGAGTAGAGTAATCATAAGGAGAAGAATGAACAGACATGGAATTGTGTGATCAGACATGGAGCAGAGTGATCAGACATGGAGCACTGTGTCACATCAGACATGGAGTAGAGTGAATGGACATGGAGTAGAGTGATTGGACATGGAGTAGAGTGATCGGACATGGAGTAGAATGATCACACATGGAGTAAAGTGTCAGATCAGACATGGATGAGAGTAATCAGACATGGAGTAGAGTGATCATACATGGAGTAGATTGATTGGACTTGGAGTAGAGTGTCACATCAGACATGGATTAGAGTGTCACATCACAAATGGAGTAGAGTGATCAGATATGGAGTAGAGTGATCAGACAAGGAGTAGAGTGTCACATCAGATATGGAGTAGAGTGATCAGACATGGAGTAGAGTGATCAGACATGGAGTAGTGAGATCAGACATGGAGTAGAGTGATCAGACATGGAGTAGAGTGTCAGATCAGACATGATTTAGTGAGATAAGTCATGGAGTAGAGTAAACAGACATGAAGTAATTGATCAGACATGGAGTAGATAATCAGACATGGAGTAGAGTGTCAGATCAGGCATGGTGTAGTAAGATCAGTCATGGAGTAGAGTAATCAGACATGGAGTAGAGTGTCAGATCAGGCATGGTGTAGTAAGATCAGACATGGTGTAGACTAATCAGACATGGAGTAGAGTGTCAGATCAGGCATGGTGTAGTAAGATCAGTCATGGAGTAGAGTAATCAGACATGGAGTAGAGTGATCAGACATGGAGTAGAATGATCAGATATGGAGTAGAGTAACCAGACCGAGTAGAGTGAACAGACATGGAATTGTGTGATCAGCCATGCATCAGAGTGATCAGACATGGAGTGGAGTGTCACATCAGTCATGGAGTAGAGTGTCACATCAGTCATGGAGTAGAGTGTCACATCAGTCATGGTGTAGAGTGTCACATCAGACATGGAGGAGAGTCATGAGACATAGAGTAGTGTGATCAGACATGGAGAACTGTGTCACATCAGTCATGGAGTAGTGTGATCAGACATGGAGTAGAGTGATCAGATATGGAGTAGAGTGATCAGACATGGAATTGTGTGATCAGACATGGAGCAGAGTGATCAGATATGGAGTAGTGTGATCAGACACAGAGTAGAGTGATCAGACATGGAATTGTGTGATCAGACATGGAGTAGAGTGTCACATCAGACACAGAGTAGATTGATCGGACGTGGAGTAGTGTGATCATACATGGAGTAGAGTAATCAGACATGGAGTAGAGTGATCAGACATGGAGAGAGAGTAACATCAGACATAGAGTAGAGTGTCTGATCAGACATTGTGTAGTGTGATCAGTCATGGAGTACAGTAATCAGATGGAGTAGAGTGAACAGACATGGAATTGTGTGATCAGACATGGAGCAGAGTGATCAGACATGGAGCACTGTGTCACATCAGACATGGAGTAGAGTGATTGGACATGGATTAGAGTGATTGGACATGGAGTAGAGTGATCGGACATGGAGTAGAGTGATCAGATATGGAGTAGAGTGATCAGATATTGAGTAGAGTCACATCAGACATGTAGTAGAGTGAACAGACATGGAATTGTGTGATCAGAAATGGAGTACAGTAATCAGACATGGAGTAGAGTGATCAGACATGGAGTAGAGCAATCAGACATGGAGTAGAGTGATCAGACATGGAATTGTGTGATCAGACATGGAGCAGAGTGATCAGATATAGAGTAGTGTGATCAGACACAGAGTAGAGTGATCAGACATGGAATTGTATGATCAGACATGGAGTAGAGTGTCACATCAGACACAGAGTAGATTGATCGGACGTGGAGTAGTGTGATCATACATGGAGTAGAGTAATCAGACATGGAGTAGAGTGATTTATACATGGAATTGTGTGATCAGACATGGACTAGAGTGGTCAGATACGGAGCAGAGTGGTCAGACATGGAGTAGAGTGTCACATCAGACATAGAGTAGAGTGTCTGATCAGACATTGTGTAGTGTGATCAGTCATGGAGTACAGTAATCAGATGGAGTAGAGTGAACAGACATGGAATTGTGTGATCAGACATGGAGCAGAGTGATCAGACATGGAGCACTGTGTCACATCAGACATGGAGTAGAGTGATTGGACATGGAGTAGAGTGATCGGACATGGAGTAGAGTGATCAGATATGGAGTAGAGTGATCAGATATTGAGTAGAGTCACATCAGACATGTAGTAGAGTGAACAGACATGGAATTGTGTGATCAGAAATGGAGTACAGTAATCAGACATGGAGTAGAGTAATCAGACATGGAGTAGAGCAATCAGACATGGAGTAGAGTGATCAGACATGGAGTAGAGTGATCAGACATGGTATTGGGTGATCAGACATGGAGTAGAGTGTCACATCAGACACAGAGTAGAGTGATCAGACATGGAATTGTGTGATCAGACATGGAGTAGAGTGTCACATCAGACACAGAGTAGAGTGATCAGACATAGAATTGTGTGATCAGACATGGAGTAGAGTGTCAGATAAGACATGGTGTAGTGTTATCAGTCATGGAGTAGAGTGATCACACATGGAATTGTGCGATCAGACATGGAGTAGAGTGATCAGATAGGGAGTAGAGTGATCAGACATGGAGTAGAGTGATCAGATATGGAATTGTGTGATCAGACATGGAGTATAATGTCACATCAGACACAGAGTAGAGTGATCAGACATGGTATTGTGTGATCAGACATGGAGTAGAGGGTCACATCAGACACAGAGTAGATTGATCGGACATGGTGTAGTGTCATCAGATATGGAGTACAGTGGTCAGACAAGGAGTAAAGTGTCACATCAGACATGGAGTAGAGTGATCAGATATGGAATTGTGTGATCAGACATGGAGTAGAATGTCACATCAGACACAGAGTAGAGTGATCAGACATGGAATTGTGTGACCAGACATGGAGTAGAGTGTCAGATCAGACATGGTGTAGTGAGATCAGTCATGGAGTAGAGTGAACACACATGGAATTGTGTGATCAGACATGGAGTAGAGTGATCAGACATGGAGTAGTGAGATCAGACATGGAGTTGAGTAATCAGACATGGAGTAGAGTGATCAGACGTGGAGTAGTGTGTCAGATCAGACATGGAGTATAGTAATCAGACACGGAGTAGAGTGATCAGACGTGGAGTACAGTGTCAGATCAGACATGGAGTAGTGAGATCAGTCATGGAGTAGAGTGATCAGACAAGGAGTAGTGTGATCAGACATGGAGTAGAGTGATCAGACATAGAGTAGTGAGATCAGACATGGAGTTGAGTAATCAGACATGGAGTAGTGAGATCAGACATGGAGTAGTGTGATCAGACATGGAGTAGAGTGATCAGACATGGAGTAGTGAGATCAGACATGGAGTAGAGTAATCAGACATGGAGTAGAGTGATCAGACGTGGTGTAGAGTGTCAGATCAGACATGGAGTAGTGAGATCAGTCATGGAGTAGAGTGATCACACATGGAGTAGAGTAATCAGACATGGAGTAGAGTAATCAGACATGGAGTAGTGTGATCAGACATGGAGTAGAGTGATCAGACATAGAGTAGTGAGATCAGACATGGAGTTGAGTAATCAGACATGGAGTAGTGAGATCAGACATGGAGTAGTGTGATCAGACATGGAGTAGAGTGATCAGACATGGAGTAGTGAGATCAGACATGGAGTAGTGAGATCAGACATGGAGTAGAGTAATCAGACATGGAGTAGAGTAATCAGACATGGAGTAGAGTGATCAGACATGGAGTAGTGTGATCAGAAATGGAGTAGTGTGATCAGACATGGAGTAGTGAGATCAGACATGGAGTTGAGTAATCAGACATGGAGTAGTGAGATCAGACATGGAGTAGAGTAATCAGACATGGAGTAGAGTGATCAGACATGGAATTGTGTGATCAGACATGGACTAGAGTGGTCAGATACGGAGCAGAGTGGTCAGACATGGAGTAGAGTGCCACATCAGACATAGAGTAGAGTGTCTGATCAGACATTGTGTAGTGTGATCAGTCATGGAGTACAGTAATCAGATGGAGTAGAGTGAACAGACATGGAATTGTGTGATCAGACATGGAGCAGAGTGATCAGACATGGAGCACTGTGTCACATCAGACATGGAGTAGAGTGATTGGACATGGAGTAGAGTGATTGGACATGGTGTAGAGTGATCGGACATGGAGTAGAGTGATCAGATATGGAGTAGAGTGATCAGATATTGAGTAGAGTCACATCAGACATGTAGTAGAGTGAACAGACAATGAATTGTGTGATCAGAAATGGAGTACAGTAATCAGACATGTAGTAGAGTGACGAGTCATGTAGTATGGTGATCAGACATGGAGTAGACTTTCAGATTAGACATGGTGTAGTGTGATCAGAAATGGAGTAGAGTAATCAGACATGGAGTAGAGTGATCAGATATGGAGTAGAGTGATCAGAAATGGAGTAGAGTAATCAGACATGGAGTAGAGTGATCAGACATGGAATTGTGAGATCAGACATGGAGTAGTGTAGTCAGATAGGGAGTAGAGTGATCAGACATGGAGAAGTGTGTCACATTAGACATAGAGAAGAGTGTCAGATCAGACATGGTGTAGTGTGATCAGTCATGGAGCAGTGTAATTAGACGGAGTAGAGTGAACAGACATGGAATTGTGTGATCAGCCATGCATCAGAGTGATCAGACATGGAGTGGAGTGTCACATCAGTCATGGAGTAGAGTGTCACATCAGTCATGGTGTAGAGTGTCACATCAGTCATGGAGTAGTGTGATCAGACATGGAGTAGAGTGATCAGATATGGAGTAGAGTGATCAGAAATGGAGTAGAGTAATCAGATATGGAGTAGAGTGATCAGACATGGAATTGTGTGATCAGACATGGAGCAGAGTGATCAGATATGGAGTAGTGTGATCAGACACAGAGTAGAGTGATCAGACATGGAATTGTGTGATCAGACATGGAATAGAGTGTCACATCAGACACAGAGTAGATTGATCGGACGTGGAGTAGTGTGATCATACATGGAGTTGAATAATCAGACATGGAGTAGAGTGCTCTGATAAGCAGTAGAGTCACATCAGACATGGATTAGAGTGATCGGACATAGAGTGGAGTGACACATCAGTCATGGAGTAGAGTGTCACATCAGACATGGAAGAGAGTCATGAGACATGGGGTAGTGTGATCAGACATGGAGAAGTGCATCACATCAGTCATGGAGTAGAGTGATCAGACATTGAGTAGTGTGATCAGACATGGTGTAGTGTGATCAGACATGGAGTAGAGTGATCAGATATGGAGTAGAGTGATCAGACATGGAGTAGAGTGATCAGACATGGAGTAGAGTGTCAGATCAGGCATGGTGTAGTGAGATCAGTCATGGAGTAGAGTAATCAGACATGGAGTAGAGTGATCAAACATGGAGTAGAATGATCAGACATGGAGTAGTGTGATCAGACATGGAGTAGACTATCAGACATGGAGTAGAGTAATCAGACCGAGTAGAGTGAACAGACATGGAATTGTGTGATCAGCCATGCATCAGAGTGATCAGACATGGAGTGGAGTGTCACATCAGTCATGGAGTAGAGTGTCACATCAGTCATGGTGTAGAGTGTCACATCAGACATGGAGGAGAGTCATGAGACATAGAGTAGTGTGATCAGACATGGAGAACTGTGTCACATCAGTCATGGAGTAGTGTGATCAGATATGGAGTAGAGTGTTCAGAAATGGAGTAGAGTAATCAGACATGGAGTAGAGTGATCAGACATGGAATTGTGTGATCAGACATGGAGTAGTGTGATCAGATAGGGAGTAGAGTGATCAGACATGGTGTAGTGTGATCAGACATGGAGTAGAGTGATCAGATATGGAGTAGAGTGATCAGACATGGAGTAGAGTGATCAGACATGGAGTAGAATGATCAGACATGGAGTAGTGTGATCAGACATGGAGTAGACTATCAGACATGGAGTAGAGTAATCAGACCGAGTAGAGTGAACAGACATGGAATTGTGTGATCAGCCATGCATCAGAGTGATCAGACATGGAGTGGAGTGTCACATCAGTCATGGAGTAGAGTGTCACATCAGTCATGGTGTAGAGTGTCACATCAGACATGGAGTAGAGTGTCACATCAGACATGGAGGAGAGTCATGAGACATAGAGTAGTGTGATCAGACATGGAGAACTGTGTCACATCAGTCATGGAGTAGTGTGATCAGATATGGAGTAGAGTGTTCAGAAATGGAGTAGAGTAATCAGACATGGAGTAGAGTGATCAGACATGGAATTGTGTGATCAGACATGGAGTAGTGTGATCAGATAGGGAGTAGAGTGATCAGACATGGAATTGTGTGATCAGACATGGAGTAGTGTGATCAGACATGGAGTAGTGTGATCAGATATGGAGTAGAGTAATCAGACATGGAGTAGCGTGATCAGACATGGAGGAGAGTGATCAGATATGGAGTAGAGTAATCAGACATGGAGTAGAGTGATCAGACATGGAGGAGAGTAATCAGACATGGAGTAGAGTGATCAGACATGGAATAGTGTGATCAGACATGGAGTAGAGTAATCAGACATGGAGTAGAGTGATCAGACATGGAGTAGAGTGTCAGATCAGGCATGGTGTAGTGAGATCAGTCATGGAGTAGAGTAATCAGACATGGAGTAGAGTGATCAGACATGGAGTAGAATGATCAGACATGGAGTAGACTATCAGACATGGAGTAGACTATCAGACATGGAGTAGAGTAATCAGACCGAGTAGAGTGAACAGACATGGAATTGTGTGATCAGCCATGCATCAGAGTGATCAGACATGGAGTGGAGTGTCACATCAGACATGGAGGAGAGTCATGAGACATAGAGTAGAGTGATCAGACATGGAGAACTGTGTCACATCAGTCATGGAGTAGTGTGATCAGACATGGAGTAGAGTGATCAGATATGGAGTAGAGTGATCAGAAATGGAGTAGAGTAATCAGATATGGAGTAGAGTGATCAGACATGGAATTGTGTGATCAGACATGGAGCAGAGTGATCAGATATGGAGTAGTGTGATCAGACACAGAGTAGAGTGATCAGATATGGAATTGTGTGATCAGACATGGAGTAGAGTGGTCATACATGGAGTAGATTGATTGGACATGGAGTAGTGTGATCAGATATGGAGTAGAGTAATCAGACATGGTGTAGAGTGTCAGATCAGACATGATTTAGTGAGATCAGTCATGGAGTAGAGTAATCAGACATGAAGTAGAGTGATCAGACATGGAGTAGACTAATCAGACATGGAGTAGAGTGTCAGATCAGACATGGAGTAGAGTAATCAGACGGAGTAGAGTGAACAGACATGGAATTGTGTGATCAGCCATGCATCAGAGTGATCAGACATGGAGTGGAGTGTCACATCAGTCATGGAGTAGAGTGTCACATCAGTCATGGTGTAGAGTGTCACATCAGACATGGAGTAGTGTGATCAGACATGGAGTAGAGTGATCAGATATGGAGTAGAGTGATCAGAAATGGAGTAGAGTAATCAGATATGGAGTAGAGTGATCAGACATGGAATTGTGTGATCAGACATGGAGCAGAGTGATCAGATATGGAATTGTGTGATCAGACACAGAGTAGAGTGATCAGACATGGAGTAGAGTGTCACATCAGACACAGAGTAGATTGATCGGACGTGGAGTAGTGTGATCATACATGCAGTAGAGTAATCAGACATGGAGTAGAGTGATCAGACATGGAATTGTGTGATCAGACATGGTCTAGAGTGGTTAGACATGGAGCACTGTGTCACATCAGACATGGAGTAGAGTGATTGGACATGGAGTAGAGTGATCTGACATGGAGTAGAGTGATCAGATATGGAGTAGAGTGATCAGATATTGAGTAGAGTCACATCAGACATGTAGTAGAGTGAACAGACATGGAATTGTGTGATCAGAAATGGAGTACAGTAATCAGACATGTAGTAGAGTGAACAGACATGGAATTGTATGATCAGAAATGGAGGAGAGTGATCAAACATGGAGTAGAGTGACGAGTCATGTTGTAGGGTGATCAGACATGGAGTAGACTTTCAGATTAGACAGGGTGTAGTGTGATCAGAAATGGAGTAGAGTAATCAGACATGGAGTAGAGTGATCAGATATGGAGTAGAGTGATCAGAAATGGAGTAGAGTAATCAGACATGGAGTAGAGTGATCAGACATGGAATTGTGAGATCAGACATGGAGTAGTGTAATCAGATAGGGAGTAGAGTGATCAGACATGGAGAAGTGTGTCACATTAGACATAGAGAAGAGTGTCAGATCAGACATGGTGTAGTGTGATCAGTCATGGAACAGAGTAATTAGACGGAGTAGAGTAAACAGACATGGAATTGTGTGATCAGACATGGAGCAGTATGTCACATCAGACATGGAGGAGAGTCATCAGACATGGAGTAGATTGATTTGACATGGAGTAGAGTGATCAGACATGGAGTAGTGTGATCAGATATGGAGTAGAGTAATCAGACATGAAGTAGAGTGATCAGACATGGAGTAGACTAATCAGACATGGAGTAGAGTGTCAGATCAGGCATGGTGTATTGAGATCAGATATGGAGTAGAGTAATCAGACATGGAGTAGAGTGATCAGACCGAGTAGAGTGAACAGACATGGAATTGTGTGATCAGACATGCATCAGAGTGATCAGACATGTAGTGGAGTGTCACATCAGTCATGGAGTAGAGTGTCAGATCGGTCATGGTGTAGAGTGTCACATCAGACATGGAGGAGAGTCATGAGACATAGAGTAGTGTGATCAGACATGGACTACTGTGTCACATCAGTCATGGAGTAGTGTGATCAGACATGGAGTAGAGTGATCAGATATGGAGTAGAGTGATCAGAAATGGAGTAGAGTAATCAGATATGGAGTAGAGTGATCAGACATGGAATTGTGTGATCAGACATGGAGCAGAGTGATCAGATATGGAGTAGTGTGATCAGACACAGAGTAGAGTGATCAGACATGGAATTGTGTGATCAGACATGGAATAGAGTGTCACATCAGACACAGAGTAGATTGATCGGACGTGGAGTAGTGTGATCATACATGGAGTAGAGTGATCAGACATGGAGTAGAGTGATCAGACATGGAGTAGAGTGTCAGATCAGGCATGGTGTAGTGAGATCAGTCATGGAGTAGAGTAATCAGACATGGAATAGAATGATCAAACATGGAGTAGAATGATCAGACATGGAGTAGTGTGATCAGACATGGAGTAGACTATCAGACATGGAGTAGAGTAATCAGACCGAGTAGAGTGAACAGACATGGAATTGTGTGATCAGCCATGCATCAGAGTGATCAGACATGGAGTGGAGTGTCACATCAGTCATGGAGTAGAGTGTCACATCAGTCATGGTGTAGAGTGTCACATCAGACATGGAGGAGAGTCATGAGACATAGAGTAGTGTGATCAGACATGGAGAACTGTGTCACATCAGTCATGGAGTAGTGTGATCAGACATGGAGTAGAGTGATCAGATATGGAGTAGAGTGATCAGAAATGGAGTAGAGTAATCAGACATGGAGTAGAGTGATCAGACATGGAATTGTGTGATCAGACATGGAGTAGTGTGATCAGATAGGGAGTAGAGTGATCAGACATGGAATTGTGTGATCAGACATGGAGTAGTGTGATCAGACATGGAGTAGTGTGATCAGATATGGAGTAGAGTAATCAGACATGGAGTAGAGTGATCAGACATGGAGGAGAGTAATCAGACATGGAGTAGAGTGATCAGACATGGAATAGAGTGATCAGACATGGAGTAGAGTAATCAGACATGGAGTAGAGTGATCAGACATGGAGTAGAGTGTCAGATCAGGCATGGTGTAGTGAGATCAGTCATGGAGTAGAGTAATCAGACATGGAGTAGAGTGATCAGACATGGAGTAGAGTGATCAGACATGGAGTAGAATGATCAGACATGGAGTAGACTATCAGACATGGAGTAGACTATCAGACATGGAGTAGAGTAATCAGACCGAGTAGAATGAACAGACATGGAATTGTGTGATCAGCCATGCATCAGAGTGATCAGACATGGAGTGGAGTGTCACATCAGTCATGGAGTAGAGTGTCACATCAGTCATGGTGTAGAGTGTCACATCAGACTTGGAGGAGAGTCATGAGACATAGAGTAGTGTGATCAGACATGGAGAACTGTGTCACATCAGTCATGGAGTAGTGTGATCAGACATGGAGTAGAGTGATCAGATATGGAGTAGAGTGATCAGAAATGGAGTAGATTAATCAGAAATGGAGTAGAGAGATCAGACATGGAATTGTGTGATCAGACATGGAGTAGTGTGATCAGATAGGGAGTAGAGTGATCAGACATGGAATTGTGTGATCAGACATGGAGTAGTGTGATCAGATATGGAGTAGAGTAATCAGACATGGAGTAGCGTGATCAGACATGGAGGAGAGAGATCAGATATGGAGTAGAGTAATCAGACATGGAGTAGAGTGATTAGACATGGAGGAGAGTAATCAGACATGGAGTAGAGTGATCAGACATGGAATAGTGTGATCAGACAAGGAGTAGAGTAATCAGACATGGAGTTGAGTGATCAGACATGGAGTATAGTGACAGATCAGACATGGTGTAGTGAGATCAGTCATGGAGTAGAGTGATCAGACATGGAGTAGAGTGATCAGACATGGAGTAGAGTGATCAGATATGGAATTGTGTGATCAGACATGGAGTAGAGTGATCAGACATGGAGTAGATTGATTGGACATGGAGTATAGTGATCGGACATGGAGTAGGGTGTCACATCAGTCATGGAGTAGAGTGTCACATCAGACATGGAAGAGAGTCATGAGACATGGGGTAGTGTGATCAGACGGAGAAGTGCGTCACATCAGTCATGGAGTAGAGTGATCAGACATGGAGTAGATTGATTGGACATGGAGTAGAGTGATCGGACATGGAGTAGGATGTCACATCAGACATGGAGTAGAGTGTCACATCACAAATGGGGCAGAGTGATCAGACATGGAGTAGAGTAATCAGACATGGAGTAGAGTAATCAGACATGGAGTAGAGTGGTCATACATGGAGTAGATTGATTGGACATGGAGTAGAGTGTCACATCAGACATGGATTAGAGTGTCACATCAGACATGGATTAGAGTGTCACATCACAAATGGAGTAGAGTGATCAGACATGGAGTAGTGAGATCAGACATGGAGTAGAGTGATCAGACATGGAGTAGTGTGACCAGATATGGAGTAGAGTAATCAGACATGGTGTAGAGTGTCAGATCAGACTTGATTTAGTGAGATCAGTCATGGAGTAGAGTAATCAGACATGAAGTAGAGTGATCAGACATGGAGTAGAGTGATCAGACATGGAGTAGTGTGATCAGACATGGAGTAGAGTGATCAGACATAGAGTAGTGAGATCAGACATGGAGTTGAGTAATCAGACATGGAGTAGTGAGATCAGACATGGAGTAGTGTGATCAGACATGGAGTAGAGTGATCAGACATGGAGTAGTGAGATCAGACATGGAGTAGAGTAATCAGACATGGAGTAGAGTGATCAGACGTGGTGTAAAGTGTCAGATCAGACATGGAGTAGTGAGATCAGTCATGGAGTAGAGTGATCACACATGGAGTAGAGTAATCAGACATGGAGTAGAGTGATCAGACATGGAGTAGTGTGATCAGAAATGGAGTAGTGTGATCAGACATGGAGTAGTGAGATCAGACATGGAGTTGAGTAATCAGACATGGAGTAGTGAGATCAGACATGGAGTAGAGTAATCAGACATGGAGTAGAGTGATCAGACATGGAATTGTGTGATCAGACATGGACTAGAGTGGTCAGATACGGAGCAGAGTGGTCAGACATGGAGTAGAGTGTCACATCAGACATAGAGTAGAGTGTCTGATCAGACATTGTGTAGTGTGATCAGTCATGGAGTACAGTAATCAGATGGAGTAGAGTGAACAGACATGGAATTGTGTGATCAGACATGGAGCAGAGTGATCAGACATGGAGCACTGTGTCACATCAGACATGGAGTAGAGTGATTGGACATGGAGTAGAGTGATTGGACATGGTGTAGAGTGATCGGACATGGAGTAGAGTGATCAGATATGGAGTAGAGTGATCAGATATTGAGTAGAGTCACATCAGACATGTAGTAGAGTGAACAGACAATGAATTGTGTGATCAGAAATGGAGTACAGTAATCAGACATGTAGTAGAGTGACGAGTCATGTAGTATGGTGATCAGACATGGAGTAGACTTTCAGATTAGACATGGTGTAGTGTGATCAGAAATGGAGTAGAGTAATCAGACATGGAGTAGAGTGATCAGATATGGAGTAGAGTGATCAGAAATGGAGTAGAGTAATCAGACATGGAGTAGAGTGATCAGACATGGAATTGTGAGATCAGACATGGAGTAGTGTAGTCAGATAGGGAGTAGAGTGATCAGACATGGAGAAGTGTGTCACATTAGACATAGAGAAGAGTGTCAGATCAGACATGGTGTAGTGTGATCAGTCATGGAGCAGAGTAATTAGACGGAGTAGAGTGAACAGACATGGAATTGTGTGATCAGCCATGCATCAGAGTGATCAGACATGGAGTGGAGTGTCACATCAGTCATGGAGTAGAGTGTCACATCAGTCATGGTGTAGAGTGTCACATCAGTCATGGAGTAGTGTGATCAGACATGGAGTAGAGTGATCAGATATGGAGTAGAGTGATCAGAAATGGAGTAGAGTAATCAGATATGGAGTAGAGTGATCAGACATGGAATTGTGTGATCAGACATGGAGCAGAGTGATCAGATATGGAGTAGTGTGATCAGACACAGAGTAGAGTGATCAGACATGGAATTGTGTGATCAGACATGGAATAGAGTGTCACATCAGACACAGAGTAGATTGATCGGACGTGGAGTAGTGTGATCATACATGGAGTTGAATAATCAGACATGGAGTAGAGTGCTCAGATAAGCAGTAGAGTCACATCAGACATGGATTAGAGTGATCGGACATAGAGTGGAGTGACACATCAGTCATGGAGTAGAGTGTCACATCAGACATGGAAGAGAGTCATGAGACATGGGGTAGTGTGATCAGACATGGAGAAGTGCATCACATCAGTCATGGAGTAGAGTGATCAGACATTGAGTAGTGTGATCAGACATGGTGTAGTGTGATCAGACATGGAGTAGAGTGATCAGATATGGAGTAGAGTGATCAGACATGGAGTAGAGTGATCAGACATGGAGTAGAGTGTCAGATCAGGCATGGTGTAGTGAGATCAGTCATGGAGTAGAGTAATCAGACATGGAGTAGAGTGATCAAACATGGAGTAGAATGATCAGACATGGAGTAGTGTGATCAGACATGGAGTAGACTATCAGACATGGAGTAGAGTAATCAGACCGAGTAGAGTGAACAGACATGGAATTGTGTGATCAGCCATGCATCAGAGTGATCAGACATGGAGTGGAGTGTCACATCAGTCATGGAGTAGAGTGTCACATCAGTCATGGTGTAGAGTGTCACATCAGACATGGAGGAGAGTCATGAGACATAGAGTAGTGTGATCAGACATGGAGAACTGTGTCACATCAGTCATGGAGTAGTGTGATCAGACATGGAGTAGAGTGATCAGATATGGAGTAGAGTGATCAGAAATGGAGTAGAGTAATCAGACATGGAGTAGAGTGATCAGACATGGAATTGTGTGATCAGACATGGAGTAGTGTGATCAGATAGGGAGTAGAGTGATCAGACATGGAATTGTGTGATCAGACATGGAGTAGTGTGATCAGACATGGAGTAGTGTGATCAGATATGGAGTAGAGTAATCAGACATGGAGTAGCGTGATCAGACATGGAGGAGAGTGATCAGATATGGAGTAGAGTAATCAGACATGGAGTAGAGTGATCAGACATGGAGGAGAGTAATCAGACATGGAGTAGAGTGATCAGACATGGAATAGTGTGATCAGACATGGAGTAGAGTAATCAGACATGGAGTAGAGTGATCAGACATGGAGTAGAGTGTCAGATCAGGCATGGTGTAGTGAGATCAGTCATGGAGTAGAGTAATCAGACATGGAGTAGAGTGATCAGACATGGAGTAGAATGATCAGACATGGAGTAGACTATCAGACATGGAGTAGACTATCAGACATGGAGTAGAGTAATCAGACCGAGTAGAGTGAACAGACATGGAATTGTGTGATCAGCCATGCATCAGAGTGATCAGACATGGAGTGGAGTGTCACATCAGTCATGGAGTAGAGTGTCACATCAGACATGGAGGAGAGTCATGAGACATAGAGTAGTGTGATCAGACATGGAGAACTGTGTCACATCAGTCATGGAGTAGTGTGATCAGACATGGAGTAGAGTGATCAGATATGGAGTAGAGTGATCAGAAATGGAGTAGAGTAATCAGATATGGAGTAGAGTGATCAGACATGGAATTGTGTGATCAGACATGGAGCAGAGTGATCAGATATGGAGTAGTGTGATCAGACACAGAGTAGAGTGATCAGATATGGAATTGTGTGATCAGACATGGAGTAGAGTGATCAGACCTGGAGTAGATTGATTGGACATGGAGTAGAGTGATCAGACATGGAGTAGAGTGGTCATACATGGAGTAGATTGATTGGACATGGAGTAGTGTGATCAGATATGGAGTAGAGTAATCAGACATGGTGTAGAGTGTCAGATCAGACATGATTTAGTGAGATCAGTCATGGAGTAGAGTAATCAGACATGAAGTAGAGTGATCAGACATGGAGTAGACTAATCAGACATGGAGTAGAGTGTCAGATCAGGCATGGTGTAGTGAGATCAGTCATGGAGTAGAGTAATCAGACATGGAGTAGAGTGATCAGACATGGAGTAGAATGATCAGACATGGAGTAGTGTGATCAGACATGTAGTAGACTATCAGACATGGAGTAGAGTGTCAGATCAGACATGGAGTAGAGTAATCAGACGGAGTAGAGTGAACAGACATGGAATTGTGTGATCAGCCATGCATCAGAGTGATCAGACATGGAGTGGAGTGTCACATCAGTCATGGAGTAG